>NC_137154.1:46353820-46751320 GCF_951394435.1 Stenella coeruleoalba | reverse complement strand
CCCCGGAGAATCTGGAATGGTTCAGGTGGCTGGTGACAGATGGGAGCAGGGGTCTGGCATCCCACTGAGACACACAGGCCTTGGTTTGGGCGCTGGTCCTGGCTTTGCCACTAACTCACCCTGGGACACTGGGCAAGACTTTGTCCCTCTCTGGGCCTCAGCCTGCCTATCTCTCGAATGGGACTCAGTAAGCTCCAAGGCTGACTTTGACTGTGATCTGCCTTCCAGATGAGGAAACTGAGGAGCAGAGAGCTTCAGTGACTGGCCTGAAGTCGCACAGCAGCATTAGTCATAGAGCTGTTGGCCCCAGGCCCTTCACTCCCACCTTTCCGTCCCCCTGTACCCCTGTGTTCAAGCTCTGACTTAGAGAGCTGGTCTTCTCTTCTCATATCAAGACTTATTTCCCAATTAGGCTTCGAGCCCCTCAGGGCAGGAACCACAGCTGGTTCTTGCTTCTCCCAGTTCTTCAGGATTACGCAACCAACAGGTCCCAGATAAAGGCTTGGCGAATGAAAGAGCTGGGTTGCCCAAGGGAGATGGCAGCAAAGCCAAGATCCCAAGGTCTTACTGGTTCCCCCAGAGACTCCAGATGCTAGGATTTGAGTCATTCATTCACTCATCCAAACTACAGTTGCCAGTTACCTGGTATGTGCCAATTTCCACTAGAGTGCTGGGAATCCAGCAGTGACCAAGCCAGACAAGGTCCCTGCCCCTAGGAGCTTATGTTCCAGTGGGAAGTAGCAGATCAGCAAGGACCAAATCCAGACACAGAACAATTTGAGATCAGGACGAGACCTATGAAGGAAACAAAACAAAGAGGCAGACGGTGACTGGGGTGGAGCTGATTGAGATCAGGCGGTCAGGGTAGGCCTCTCTGAGGAGCTGAGACCTGCAGGACAAGAAGGAGAATCCCACTAGGCAGAGGGAAGAGAAAGTACAAAGGCTCTGAGGCTGGGAGGACCTCAGGGTGTATGAGGAAAAGAAAGAAGGCTGGAGGGGTGAAGGAGGCACGTGAGGGCACAGCTGGGCAAGGTGAGCCGGAGAAGTAGGCAGGGGCTAGATCACGCCCGGGGAAGGAGTTTGCACTTTACTTGAAGTGAGTTGGGCAGTCTCTGGGGGGTTTCAGTAAAGGATGAAAAGACATAATCGATGTTTCTAAAGGATCTCTCTAACTCTGCAACTTCTTGCTGTCGCTAGTAGAGAAGCCTCCGGAATCTGTGGTCCCTTGCCCAGGGGGAAGGAAGCCTTTGCTCCCAGGCAGCCAGAGGTTGTAGTGGCTGACAGAGGCAGGGCAACTCACCAGAGAACTGCACCTGAGGCTCTGGTCCAGAGGAGCGCTGCCGCATCCCACCCCCGCCCCCGAGATCCCATCAGCCTGCCCCCCCACCCCCCGCCAAACGTCCCATGGGTGTTACAGAAAACTGTGCCTGCAAGATGTCTAGGCCCTCATCCCTTGATTATATTAACGCCAAAATGTATTAAAGAAGCATGGTAGAAATGCCATTCTAATTGTTTCGTACACACGCCACTGGGAGGGAACTGATTGGACACAGCTCACAGGCAGTATGTTAATACGCTATTTTCATATGATGATAGCTTTGCATAATCTTCCCTTCTCCCAGCTTTGCAGGGACCTGTTGTTAACCAAGCCCCAGGAGAGAGGGGGAAAGGCAATCTGACTTCAAGTCCACTCCCCGCCACATTAATTAGTCATGTGGCTGGGGAAAGGTGTGTGCACTCAGTACAAAGTAGACTTTATAATTTATACACCAGCTGTTTCCGTCCATTCTCTTCCCTGCCTGCCTCTAATGAAATCATGTTACCAGAGAACTGACTGGCGTGAATTGAGCCTTTAATCCCATTGACCCTGGCCTGGCTGGTGGGGCCCAGGGGAGGGGGTGGGGCCTTTCAGCGAGGGGCTGTGATGCGAAGACCCTGGCAGGCGTGACCCTCCCGCCGCCCCCCACCCCAGGCCTGCCAGCCCACACAATGGAGCGGCTTGGCACAGGAGGAGGTGCTGGGAGTGCGGCCCTGCCTGGCTGAGCAGCCCTCGCGGGGATCCCTGGAGGCCGGGATGGCTCACATTTATTGCCTCATCTTCTGAGATCCAGCGAAGCACAACATTCTCATCTAGGTTGTTCTTTTACTCAGAGAACAGGCCAGGCCAGACTGCACAACCAATGAGCTAAGGCTTGCTTTTCTGGCCATGGGGGTCGCTGGGAAAACAGAGACATGATTCCACGGAGAGAATGCTGCCCCAGCCCCCCAGCAGCAAACTGAAACTCTCCTGACCCAGGAAGCTGACTCCGAGCCCAGGGGCCCCTTCCTGGAGAGGAGGGGTAGAGGCAAGACAAGGGGACAGGCCCTAGTCCTGGTGCTGGCGTGTCCCAGAAAGGCAGTGATGAGAATGATGTGTCTCTTTCCCTGCCCCCGCCCACCCCAAAAGAAAAACAAGCAAGATCAGGCATCCGGAGCCACTCAAGCAAATGCCTGCAAAACAGAGCGCATTTGGCCAGCGCGAATAAACACGGCAATTAGCAGTCTCTTAAACAAACACATGGGACCAAGTCATGGGTGGGGGAGATGCATCTGTCAGAGGGGCCAGAGGCTACAAAGACGAGGCTTGAGGTGAGGGAAGCTGAAAATAAGAACTGTCAGGCTAAGATGCTGGGGTGGGCAGATCTGAGTGTGGGACAAAGAAATGGGGTAAGGTGCTAGGATAGGGACTGGAGGGCTGCAGGAGCAGGAAATGCAGGGAGGGCGGTAAGGTGGGGTGGGATAAAGGTGGGGACAGTGTGGCCTCCTGGCTGCCATCTTCAATTTATTGGAAACCCTGATATCCTCATATGGATGTGAGGGCCTTCTGTCTGGGAAATCAGTGAGGTGAGACGTGGCATCCTCAGGCCTCATTTCCCATGAGAGCCTGAGTGAGCAACCTCTACCCAAGCCCAGGTACACTCCCAAGTCTACTGCCCGTTGCTTGGCCTTGGCTGTCACCTTCTCCTCCATCTGGAATGGCAGCCTTCTCTTCTTCCCCCAGCTAAGTCCTAGACCCTTCAAGGCTCAGATCTGATGTCACCTCTGCCTTTCCTGATTCCCCAAGCTGGTCTGGCTGACCCCGACACAGCCTACATCTCTATCTTCCCCACTCCTTGATGGCAGCGGCCATCTCTGCATCCCTTGTAGCTAGCATGGGGCTGGACAAGGTGGCCTGGAATGGGTCTCCTCCTTTGGCTGGTCCTCAGTTTACTCATCTGTAAAATGGGTTTGGTGATCTCTTAGAGCCACTTTGTCTGCCCAAAAGCCCCAACTGGATTCTCTCAGGCCGAAAACCACACGCTCTGTCCTGATAAAAGGAGGGGAACTCTGTTGCGGGCATCCAAGCTCATTTATTACCTCTGAAATAGCCAAAGTACTACTTTTGTTTAATGGCATGAAAAAAAACAAACTGCAAGCAGTCCTTTTTTAAATGAAAGTGTGGGGATCATCAGGGGAACCTATCGAGGGAGGGAAAATGAAGTTGTCATTTTTTTTCAATGTAATTAAACTTGGTTTTCAAAAAATCTCCTGATCTGAAATGTGACTTACGCTAATTACTTCTGGTGGCTGCAACATTGATTTCAGTGTTAAAGCTAATGGACTTAATGGACGTTGCTTTCCCCTCAGACATGGCTTGGGGCTCCTTGCTGGAGGTCCTGTTTGTCTACCACGAGGGGCTTCTGCTGGACCCCCTGAATCCTCTGTCATCAGCTTCTGCTGCCTGAAGCCCTGCCCCTTCCTCTCTGTCCAGCCCTGGCTCTGGGCTTGAGGCCTCAGGGGAACAACTGTCCCCTTTTCCTGTAGGTGGGTGGGGATCAGGCACCTACTTTGTTCTCCCACAGTGCTAGTGCCCGGTTGGAACAGGGGGCACAGAGAAGGAAACGGCAGGTGGTCCCTATTCCTGGAGCGCTCATGGCCTAGAGGAAGCCTGATAGGAGCCAAGGCCTGGGGCTGGCAGGGCTGAGATTGGGAGCCTCAGGCTCTCTCGGCCCTGAGCCCTCTGAGATGGCCTGGTGGTGGTTCAAGGAGAAAAGAAGAGGGAGAAGCAGAGATGGGCCAAGAAGTTCAGGGCAGCCTTGCTCCCTGGAAGACGGGGTGCAGGAGCTGGGTAGGAAGGCAGCGTACTGGAGTGTGCAGGGCAGGGAGGTGGGCCTACGGGGCAGGAGAAGCAGGTTGGCATGGCCAGGCCGCAGAGTTCTCCATGGGCAGCGGTGGATGGTAGGGGGTCTTGGGGGCCAGGAGGAGACTCTGGATGTGGTCTTCTGTCTTAGCCAGAATGAGACGGAGCCTTGGTGTGACAGTATAGCCTGGCAGCTGGAGGACCCTCTCTCTCCGCCAGGAAGAACTGCTTCAGGATGCCCTGAGGGCAGGCCGGGCCAGCTGCCTCTGCTGGTTGGCCCCCTCCAGAGTGCCTCAAGTTCCCCCATTAAAATGTCATCTTAACTGGGAGTCTGGGGTGCTTTCCTGAAGGTCTGTTTTCACAGGAGAAGCCTTTGGGTTCTCCCTGACCAAAGGGTCACAAGGTCTAGGGCACAAAGTTATAGTCCTGAGTACACACGTGCCTCCTTCACAAATGGGACCTGCCTGTGCCTGGCAGAGGCCCCCGGGGGCAGGGGCACACGCCTTCCAACATGCAGCCGCCGAGGACACTGTGCATAGGCAGAGCTAGTCAGCGGGAAGCTGTACTGGCCAGAGAACTATTTCCTGAGGTGGAATGCGGGTAAGTCATGGCCCTGTGGCCACCAGGAGGCAGCCCTGAGTCACTGGCCAGAAACCGAACTCCTGGGAAGCTGAGGGGCCAGGCTGGCGTGGAGGGGCCTGATGGGGGCAGCACAAGGGGTCTTGAAGGGGCAGTGAAAGATGGAGCCGGCTAGGGTCAGGGTGGGAAGGGCCTTGATGACCAGGCCAAGGAGTCTGGACTGCATCCTGTCAGGAGACAGGGGGAGGGAAGGGCCTTCTTGATACGAACCCCCCGGGGGGCAGAGGGGAACAGTGGGCTCCAGGAGGGAGAGTGAGAAGAAAGCCACTGCGGGAACCTCGTCAGCCACGAGGTGGGTTTGATCTCACCGCTCTGCCCTCTCCCTCAACTTCCCGTCCTCTGAGGCGGAGTATGAGGTACATTTCACAAGGGTACCCCACAAGTTTCTCTCAAACCCTCCCAGTTCTCTGCATGTCCCACCCGTCAGCCCAGGCCACCACCATCTCTCCCCTGGACTACAGCAAAGCCCCTCTCCCTGCCTCTCCAGGCCCCGCATCCCACCTCCTCACACCAGCCTGGATGAATTTTATGAATCCGAGATCTAACCTGTCTCTCCTCTTTGAAATTGCAGTAGCCAACACTCATGGAGCCCTTGCTACAAGCCAGGTACCCGCTTTATGCATTTTAGGTGAATTAACTATTTTAAACCTTGTAACAATCCTCTGAAGTTGACACTATTATGAATCCCCAGGGTTATATGCATGAAACTGAGGTCCAGAGAAGTTAAGTAATTTCCCTGAGGTTACCCAGCTAGTAGTGGCTAAGCCAAGATTTGAACCGAGACTACGTCCACTTCTGCCTCTGTGATCCCTTTGAGTCTGCTCTCAATGATGCAGCCAGTAAGCCCCTAATCATGTCTGAGTCCTTCAGTAACCTACAAGACCCTGTGCAACCCGGTTCTCCCTTCTTCTCTGCCCCCTTCACTCCCCCTTCCTCACCACACAGTGTCCTCGTGGCTATTCCTCGAACAGGCCAGACCTCAGGGCCTCTGCACTTCCTCTTCCTTCTGCCTGGAATGCTCTCTGTGTGTCTGCTTGCCTTGCTCCTCCACTGCTTTTATGTCTTGGCTCAAATATCACCTTCCCAGGAAGGACCCTGAACCCTCTACTTAAAATTGCAACTCTTCCCAATACTTCCTATTTCTCTGCCCTGCTTGATTTTTCTACATAGCCCTTAGTATTGCCTTCTGACATATTATACAATCTGGTTATTATAGTATTTGTTATCTTTCTCTTCCCACTAGAACGGAAACTTCATGAAGACAAGGATTGTTGTCTGTTTGATTCATTGCAGTATCCCTAGTACACAGAACAGTGCCTGGCACATGGTGGTCACAATAAATATTTCTGAACGAATGAAAGTATTCTCACAGCTCTGTACCTTTGTCCAGGTTGTTCCACCTCCTTGGAATGCCTTTTCCCCATGGTGCCCCCCAAATTCCTAAGTGCCCTCTCTGTGACCACCTCCAACTGCACTTCTGTCAGGAAGCCTTGAGCCAGCCTCCCCCAGATGCTCGCAGCCCAGGAAGTTGGTCCTGTATCACCCACTACGCGCACCGTCTGTACTGTGTGGTATGATCCCTGCATTTGACTCATCACAGGTGGGGATGGGGATACTCTGCCAGAGGACAGACTGGTGCCCGACTCATCACTTGCTGTCAGAAGCCAAGCTCCCCTGCTGCCCAGCAGATTCAGATGAGACAAACCCCACAGAGCAGAGGTACCCAGGGGAGAGGATTCATCAGCACCGCCCCCCACCCCTTTACTGCAACTTGTGGTTCCAGACGTGCCTTTGCAGTTCTCTGGGACTTTGCTCCTCTGGTTTCTCCTCTGATCCCTGGGACCTTTGACTCTTCACTCCAAGTCCAAATCTTCAAACTATTCTGTACCTCTCTCCAACCTGACCCTTACCTTCCCACCAATCTAGGTCCAACTCAGCTCTGGGCCCAGAGTCTAGGTTCACCATGTTCAGCTGTAGAAGTTGTACACTGCACAATTTAAAGGGGGCATTCATATTGTAGTCTATGTAAATACCACTCCCTGGAGCTTGTGCAATGCCAAATAGCACAACCAGCCTAGCAGACCTGCTGGACCCCCACTCATAGTAACTCCTTGGGTAACATCTCCACTGAGACAGCAGTCTTTGGGCCTTTCTGGGGGCCACGCCCTGTTCTACTCGTGTCAGACTTTACCCACTCTGCTGACCACAACCTAGCTGAACTGTCTGAAGAGAGAGGAAGGTTTGAGAAAGAAGGATGCTCTGGTTCTGAGTCTCCCTTCCCTCCTGTGGGAGAGGCTAAGCCTGCAGAGGGGAATGAGGAATCCCAGCTGAGAGCAGCAGCCTCCACGGACTGGGAGTTGAACCAGTAGCTAACCAGTTTCTGGGCCCTATAAACCTGATGGAGAGACAAGGAGATCCGGTGCGCAGGTTACTTTGGGGATCATTCCTGGGCCAGCAACAGTAACCATTGCAGTCACTCCCATTTATGACCGTTAACCACACACCAGACAAGATGGAGGCTATCACGATGCCCGTTTTACAAACGAGCACATCAAGGCTATAGAGGTTTCGTGACTTAGGCCCAACTCGTAGTTAAGTGGCAGAGTTAGGATTTGAACCCAGGACCATCTAGCACCACGTCCTACATTCTCAGCCACCCTGCCCTCCCTCCTGTAGCGCCTGTGGCCGCTGAACACCTGGTTGAATATGCGTACACCCTCCACCCCCAGCACCCAGGTGCAGACGTGGATGTTAAACCGCGCCCAGTCCCGAGGTACTACCTGGGTAAAGCATGGCCAGTAGGTGGGTGGATTGGGTGGGGGCCATTTCCATGCACGTCTGAAGATCTGAGGAACAGGACATGGGAGGCTGGGCCTCTCTTCTCCTGACGGAAGCAAGCGCCTGAGTGGGTTTCTAACTGAGCGGAAGTCAGGCTAAATCTGCTAGCTCCCAGGTGTTAGGTTGCTTCCCTTTTGGCTGGAAATTCGACTGTGGTTGATTTAAAATCCTGACACCTGTGTCCATCACCCCAGCCTCCACCATGATTACCGTCCCTTTAAAGTTCTAAATCCCTGTACTTGTGCAGTGTCCTTACCCTCTGATGGGCCGGACCTATGTGAGCAGGGAGATTGGGTTATTATGTAGAAGAGTTATAATAAGAAATATGACTGCAAAAGCCAAGTCAGTTGAAATTGGACTATAATTAAATGCTTAGAAAATTCTATGCTTGGCTCATTTTAAAATCAAGTGCTTCTTTGTAGCAATTTCCTTTCTTTAATTACAATTTCCTGTCTAGTTTGACATTTACAATGCAATCTTGGGGGACATGTTTGTGATTTATTATTCCTGCTCCTATCAGGATATCACTGTGCAGAAATGAGTTTATAAAATAAGAGCTCAAATTATTATGGCCTTTGACCAATAAAGCAGGCTCATAATTTCAGGCCTGAGAGAAGATTACCATTTTTGACAACCCAAGGCAGAAATAGTGGAGAGGGGGAGGGCACAGTTTAGGAATTCACTCTATGTTCAAAAACATTGCATCGTCTCCTCGGGGAAGGCCAGCTTTGGAGGCAGAAGAACATATTAATAACGCTTCAAATATATACAAGCCTTCGCAGCTTTGAAGAACTTTCACTGTCGTTGATTCATATCATCCTAGAGTTAGACAGGCAGGCATCATTATGCCCACCTTACATAGGGGAGCATTGATGCTCAGAGAAGTTAAGTGACTTGCCCAAGGTCATAAAGCCTATAAGAGGGGTCTTAGAATTAGCACTGAGGTCCGACTTAGTGAGTCCTTTTCCCACAATATAATAGCTGACCTAAAGGCCTGAGAAGGGACCTGAGACACAGAAGATACCCTCAGTGCGCATCCAGGCAGAGAGTCCTTCTGTCCCAGTTTCAGGAGTTTTGACCAACCCCCAGAGCAGCACTGCCCATGACCCAAAGGAGGCCTCTGGGACTGTGGCCCCAGCTCATGAAAAAGGCGACATCATTTCCTTTTTTCTTTTTCCTTTCATCTCAGGGTTTTCCCTAGAAACTTGGGAGTACTTACTGGCCTGCATCATGTCTTGTTACCCTGGGCTGCAAAGTGAGACTTCCAAGCCCAGTGTATGAGGGTTTACCTTCATGGGCACATGTGGACTTTCAGTTGCTCAGCTACATGGTGCCCAGACATCTGCACTTGTTTGGGGGAGGGTGTTGTGTGAGCACCTGTGCACATGTGTGCTGAGTATAGTACATGTGCTGAGTATAGGAGGCATAAGGATGCTTGTACAGAGTGTGCCTTATTACCCAGGCCATTAGACATAATCTAAAGACCAGAAGGCCAGTGTGGAGGCACAAAGGGATGTGCATCAAAATCGCGAAGGACTCAGTTTCAGTCCCTCTGGGAAGGCCTTGAAGAGAATGGGAAACACAGAGAGAAGTTGGGTCCCCTGGGGGTTGTCTGTGGACCCTTCATCCTTCTATTCCTTAGAACTTCCTGCAGTGAAGGCTCCCATCAGCCTGGTCCCCAGCGGGGGGAGGGGGGGTGACTTCTGACCAGGTCAAGTATGCCCACTGGCCCCTCTCTGAGTCTGGAGAGTCTCTGGGGAGTGAGCATCCCACTCCCTTCCAGAATGCCACCCGGCTCGGTGCCCTGATCAGGAAAGGGGCGACACCATCTTGGTGATGAGGACCACAGGAGGTGGGGCAGGCCTGGGAGTTGGTGATAAGTCTAGCTGTGGACACAGTGAGCTGGAGGCACAGGTGGGACATCCAAGGGGAGGTGTCCAGGCGGTTGCATGTGTGGGTCTGGAGCCTGGGGAGAAGTTCTGAGCTGGGCTTGTGGGTTTTGCCCTGCCCCATAACACCTCGCTGTGGCTTTCAGCCTCAGTGCCCCTCCCCAGCTTTGACTGTGGCTGTGCAGCCAGGATCGGGACAGATCAGCCTACCCCTAAGGCAGGCTGAGGCAGTCGAGCCGTGGCCATGGTGGCAGCGAACACCTGGTTGAAGTGGGGTTCGTGGAGCTGCTGGCCTGGGTTTGCTCATAAACAAGCCTTCTGGGCCAGGAGCAGGGGTTCCTGGGGCGCTCCCTCCTGCCCCTCTGTGGATCCCCTTCTTCCCCTTTGTCTCACTTGAAAGGAGTCATTATGGGAGGTAAATCCCCATCTCTGGCTTTTGGCCTCAGATTAAGTCTGTCCAGAGACTCATCTGTTGCCTGTGAAAATCCCTTTATTACTTCAAAACAATTTTAAAGCAGAATATATTAAGATTTTCGAAGAAAGAGAAAGAATCATATCCCTACACCAGGATGCTCGTTATGAAAGTCAAATGGACGGGCCAAGGCAATCCTCTTACACTGCCTCCCTCACGTCAAACTGGGAGATGGGGCGGGGGCTCGGGCCCACCCCTCTGAGTTCTGAGGAAACTTCTGACCCTTGTACAAAGTGCTGCTCTCCTGAAGGCCGTGGCAGGACTGGCATTGCCTGGGCCAATCTGCACTCGCTTCCCTCCCCAACGCATGTACACACTCACCTTCACACCAGCACATCCACAAGCATGTGTGCACGCGCTGGTCCCTCCCTGTCTGCAGTTACTTCTTTGAATCAGGGAGGAAGCCTGGAAGGCTATTTGATCTCTGCTGTTCAAAGGAGAAAATGAAAGCTCAGATGGCGGAAGTGACCCTTCCAAGGTCAAGCAGGACCAGATCTGAAGTCGTCTTCTTCCACGGGCAGGACTCTCCGCTTAGAACTTCCCAGACCTCCAAGCGTAGGTCTGCGGCTCCTCCCAGGTTCCTGACTCTGAGGAAGGCCAACCTGGGCCCAGGTGATCCTGGGTCCCTAGCTCCTCCCTTGTTCAGTCTGCGAGGCCTCCGGTCCTATCCTGCCCAAAGAGACAGAGAATTAGGCCAGGCTAATGCTGCTGCCCTAACCCCACCCCATCCCTCTCCTGAACCAGCCCCTTCAAGCCCCAGCACCAAACTGGGACAAAGGCCTGCACAGGAGGAGACGGTTTCCAGAACCCATGGAAATCCATCCACCCGTGCATCCATCCTTCCATCCACCCAACAAGTTCAGCTACACCGCAGCTGCAGCAGAGAGTAAGGCAGCCACAGTTCTGCCCTCAAGCTGCTCGCAGATCTGTGAGAGGACAGGAAAATAGTCATTGCAACCCAGTGTGTTAAGCATCGTGACCAGAAAAGTACAGGGAGCTGCGGGGTGGGGGTGGGGGGGTGGAGGCACAGGCATGTCACTTATCCAGCCTCCTGAGCCATGACAGATGGAAGAGCTAGCCACACGTTCCCAGAGAGGAGGGAGGTTGGACAGTGTATGACCAAGTTCTTTCCAGATGTTTTTTGGGAGCAAAGGTAGGGGGTGGGGGTGGGGACTGGGGCCCAGGACTGCCTCTGTGGAGTGCCACGGAGTTACTAGGAAGCCCTTGCCTGGCCTCACCCAGAGTCTACCGAGGCCGATTCCACAGAACAGCCACTGTAATTCCTCCACTGCACATTCATCAGTAGAGGGCCCTTCTCTAAGAACCGCTTAAATACAACTAACACTTCAAAGATGCCTGCCACACCTCATACTAAAGGCTTTAGGGATATCATCTCCCTTGGAGGTAACGGAGCAGGTGCAAATTGCTCTGTGAAGCTCAGGATACAAGCAACGGAACTTTATCTTATTTTTCTAACACAAATTAAATCTGGTGCCGGCCCAAGCTCACCAATGTTCGTGAGAGATCCAATGCCAGTCATTTGTAGTGTGCTTTCTCTTCCCCTTCTTTTTTTTTTTTTTTTTTCGGTACGCGGGCCTCTCACTGTTGTGGCCTCTCCCGTTGCGGAGCACAGGCTCTGGACGCGCAGGCTCAGCGGCCATGGCTCCTCCTGTCTGAGGCTCATAAGTTGGCCTAGTGTTCTGGGATCCCCTTTGGTCACCCAAGGTCTTGGTTGTCAACAAGCCCAGCACTGTGTGTCCTTCTCACTGGCCACTGGGAAGGGTCCGGCAGCCTGCTGTCCCTTTACTCTCCTACCAAAGCCCTGCCAGTCCCTTGATCGCCTGCAGGCGGACCCAGCTCTGTGACAATTCAGAAATTGTGCATTCACTGGGAAGATTAGGCCTGATTAAGAAATTCATGCTAACGAACTGTGCTTAATTGGATTTGGGGAAGGACACAAAATGGGCTGCTTGACATTCCAGGGTCCTCAGCACAGTCCTGGGGCCTCCCTGGTTCCTCCCGGCAAGGCTGACCACATCAGCCGCCCTTCTCCCCGAGTGCCACAGCCTTCGGCCTCTTAGCCTAGTAACCGGGAAGTTATCTGCCTAATCAGACTAATTAGCACTGGGGACACAAAGTCATAATCTACAAAGAATGCAAATGCCAGTTTTACAAAATGAAAACGCCATATGTGCAGTAATTAGCAAACCACGGGCACATTTTATAAATCATATTTATTAGTTTGTAAACAAATCAAGCTCTAAATGCAATGAAAGATGCCATTAACTGGGACTGCAGCAGTGGCAGTGCTGAGCAGGCCTCAATGTGGGGGACTGGGGGTACAGAGTAGAAACTGACCCAGGGCCCCTGCCTGGGAACCCACCAACCTCCCTCTAATCTCCCTTCCAGCCCAGCAGCCTTGGTGTGGGAGGCAGGGGTCTGTGCCCTGGCTAGCCAAGATCCATGGACCACCTGTCTTCCTACCAAAGCCCCCTGGTGGGCTGCCCACCTGCCCAGTATCCCATGACCCTGGGCTGGTTACTCAGACTAGGGCTCAAACAAATGATTGTTCCCACCATGACAACAGACGGCAGAGCCCCAGCTCAGCACCAGACCCCTCTTCCCTTGATTTTGGAACCATAGGCCTCTTTGTCTACTTACATACCTCTGGGGCTTGAGGAAAAGTAGAGAAAACGTCTCAGCTGAAGGAACTTCATACGCTGACCAAGCTTGCTACGTGCTTCTCAGCTTCTGCTGTCCTTGGAGAAGAGCTTGAGGGAAGGAGGATTTTCCCAGGTTGGTCCTCTCCTGGGTTGTACTAATGTGTTCTCCTGTTCATCCAGCTGAGGTCCTGCCTATCTGGAACTCAAAGGGTTGAAATAGAAATATAAGGGTAAGTTTAAGCTTCCTGGGTACTCCAGATCATGAGAAAGGGTCCCAGTGTGGATTGTGGTAGCCATGATTTTGTTCTGGTCAGTGTATCATCCCATCTCCCTTCCTTGGTGAACTGTTCCTTCTTGCCCTGGGGAAAAAAACCTCTTTCTGCCCCATATGACTATGATAAGGCTTTCAGTCCAGGTGTCCGGCACCACCTCCACCACAAGGTGGGCATATGATCTAAGTTACTGCACTGCATGCCCTGTACCCAGTGACACAAGTTGGACCCATCACTCTCTTTATCCAGATTTTCTGAATAGAGAGAGAGGGATTGTCAACTTCAGAATTACATAGGTGGTTCACACTTTAATGGTCTGATCTGGTCTATACAAGGAGCAATGACAATCGATTATATAAAGAGAAAACCAAAAGCTCATAGGCAGTTTCAAAAATAAGATTAACAACTCCATGAACCAGAACTGGAATAGAAATCCCGTATATATATATATATATATATATATATATATATATATATATATATATATATATATTGCATGTAGAAAGATAGGATAGATATCTAATGCATATATATATTATGCAATTGAGAAACATGGAATTAGATTGAAGAGCTCTAACATGCTTCTAATAAAGGTTATCTAATAAGAGAATGAAAGAAATAGTAGAGAAGCAATATTTCAAAAGATAATTGTCAAAAATTTTCCAAAATTGAAGAAAGATGTGAGTTTTCAGATTAAAAAATCTACCCAGTGTACTGAGTTGGAAAAATAAAAATAGATCCACATTCAGACACATCATGTGCAACTTCAGAACATCAAGGTAAAAAGATCATTTTAAAAGCTATCAGAAGAAAGAAACAGATCATTACAAAAATCAGATTAGATCAACAGCAGGTTCGTCTTCAGTGACCCATGAGAGAAGAAAATGAAATAATATCTTCACGATACTGGAGAAAAAATGACAATCAATCTAGAATTTTATACCCTGTTAATCTATTATCTAAAAGTGCAGGCAGAATAAACCCCCTTATAGACACGCAAAGACTAAGCTACTATGCCCCTGCAGCTCCTCACTGAAATAAAGATGTCCCTTGAGTAAGAAGAGAAGTAAACATGAAGGTAAGACAAATGGGGTGCAAGGGACCATGGATGACCACAGGAAGTGATTAAAACATGTTGGTAAATTCAATCAAGTGTTGACTATAAAAAATAACAATAGCCATATTTTGTGTATTTTTCAAAGGTTAAACTAAACCCCTAAACAAAGATAATGAAAAGGATGGGCATGTTCAATATAGCATTACATGCGAAAAAAAAAAAAAAGGGGAAATCTCCAGGACCAGCAGAAGAGTGTATTTATTGCTAGGATGGTAAGCAGGAAGTGATACTGTAGTGTCCTTTGGTGGTGGTGGTAGTGGCATTTTAACACCCAAGTAGGCACAGGAGATTTAGCCTCCTGCCCATGAAAAGCCACAGAAATAGAATTAAGACCCTTGCATACAGCTGAGGGCACTGAAAGTCTGCCATCTATATGAAGATGGAACTAGAGAAACTAAACTCACAAGTGTAGCAAGCAACAAGAAAACGTATTGTGTGTCTGGGGCAGTGGATGGGAGAGAAAAAAAGTCCACAAGAAGTTGCAGCCTTGGGAATGGGCCAGAAGCAGGTATGAAGTCCAAATGTACACTACCTGGGGGCCTAGGATCCACAAGCTGAGAGAATAAGATGGGTCTAGGGAACCGGCAACGAGAAGCATGAAGCTGGTCGGCAAGGAATATTATGACAAATACGGTACTTGAGACTCCATTAGAAGCACAACCCCTGCTAAAGCTCAGAGAAACAAAAGCTCAACGAAAAGTTACCAACCACATGAGGGAAGGAGGCACCATGAGGGAGTATCAGGAGAAATCAGATGGTTCAAAGATTCCCAATCGTTCCAGAAGAAGAGAGTAGAAAGAATGGAGGCGGGCATCCTAGAAGAGAAAATGCCTAAGAATTTTCCACCATTGAAGAAAGAGCTGAGTCCTCAAATTGATTAAATACCTTAAATCCTGAGGACAAATAAAAAAAATCCACATCTAGATGCATTATGGGGAAACTTCAAAACATTAAATAACAGAGAAAAGCAACGAGAGACAGCAGAATTCCTAAAAAAGAACAACAGTTGGGCTGGCAGCAGACTTCTCAGAAGCCCAATTAATTCCAGAAGACCGTGGAATAACATCTTCAGAGCACTACAGAAAAATAACTGGCAACTTATAATTTATTTGGAGTAAAGGCAAAGTAAAAGATATTAGAAAAAGTCAGAGAGTGTTTACAACGCACAATTCTCTCTGAACGAACAACTAAGGGGTGTAACTTAGAAGAAAATTGAGACCAAGAGGAAGGAACAATGAGCAAATAAATTAGAAAGCATGTTTGGTTAATTTAAATAAGCACTGACTACAGAAAATGACGACTAATCTTTAGAATGTGTTAAAAAACAAGGTAGAACTAAAATATTTTATAACAATAGCAAGAAGATGGGAGTGGGGATTGGAGTTAAAACATTTACAGATGTTTGTATTGTTGGAGGCAAATAAAGATATTGACTAAATTTAGACTTTTTAAAAAGATACAACAAGCAAACCAGCAGAGAGAAGAAAACAGGTAATAAAAAGAACTCAGGGGCTTCCCTGGTGGCGCAGTGGTTGAGAGTCCGCCTGCCGATGCAGGGGACACGGGTTCGTGCCCCGGTCTGGGAGGATCCCACATGCCGCGGAGCGGCTGGGCCCGTGAGCCTCTGGCCGCTGAGCCTGCGCGTCCGGAGCCTGTGCTCCGCAACGGGAGAGGCCACAGCAGTGAGAGGCCCACGTACCGCCAAAAAAAAAAAAAAGAACTCAGTAAATCCTATTGAATACAGGAAAGCAAAAAAAAAGAAAAAAGAAAAATACGTGGTAAAAAATTTTAAAGATGGTATAAAATAGTCCAAGTTTATCAGTAATCACAACAAATTTAAATGAATTAAACCCACTTATTCTGAGATATTCTCAGGTAAGATTTTAAAAATCTAGTCATAAGTTGTTTATAAGAGACATAATAACTAAAATATAATTTTGCAGAATGCTTGATAGTAAAAGGATAGAAGAATATATTGTAAATACTAACCAAAAGAAAGGAGACATGTTAATAGCAAGTAAAAGAGCTTTTAAGACAAAAAAGTTTTGAGATTTAAAGGAGGTGAATATTTACTGACAAGAGGAAAAATTCAGTAGAAATCTATATTGATGCTGTACCTGGTTGCTATTAATAACATAACCTTAAAGTGACAGAATTACGAGGAAAAATTGACAGTATATTAAGCAAAATTACATAGCAGAAATTGACAGAATTGTGGGAGAAACTGACAGACTTACAATCATAATGGGAAATTTTAACATTGCTTTTTCAGAAACTGATGGAACAGAAAAAATTAGTAAAAACATAAGCAGTTGAATACATGACTGAACTACACAATTAACATTTGTTTAATAACATTAAACATTTGTTTAACATTTGTTTAAACCCCTGCGTCCAATAATTAAGGACTACACTTTATTTCAAGTATACATGGAACATTAACAAAATTGACTATATAATAGGCCACAAAGGATGTCTTAACAGACACTAAATATTTGATATAATTAATGGCACATTCTATGACTCCAGTGCAATAAAATTAGAAAACAATAAAAAAGATCTAAAAAATCTCATTCATTTTCTTCCTGTAGTGAACTATACTATGTGTGTAAAAGAGTATACATATGATATATAGAATTCAAGGAAATATAATAAAATGAATATCTGTGCAACCATCACTCAGATTTAAAAATATTATTTTTCCAGACTCTTTCTCTCCAGCTGCATTCTCTTCCTTCTTCCCAGGGATAACCACCATCCTGACTTTTAGGATAATAATTTTCTTGTTTTTTCTTACTGTTTTACTACTTATGTATGCATCCTTAAATAATATTGATTAGGGACTTCCCTGGTGGTCCAGTGGTTAAGACTTCACCTTCCAATGCAGGGGGTGTGGGTTTGATCCCTGGTCAGGGAACTAAGATCCCACATGCCTTGCGGCCAAAAAACCAAAACATAAAGCAGAAGCAACATTGTAACAAATTCAATAAAGACTTTAAAAATGGTCCACATCAAAAAAATCTTTAAAAAAATATTGATTAGTTGTCTGGTTTTTATCTTTATACTAATTGAATCATACTGCCTATACTCTGCCTGGTGTCTATAACCATGTGCTGGGCAAAGGGATTATAGAGATGGCTTAGACATGGATCCTGCCATCAACGTGATCACATCTGGTTGTGGGAATGGGTAATTATGACACAATATGAAGTAAGATACAGAAGCACACAGAAGGGGTATTATCATAATCAGAATGGGAAAAAGAGACTTCTTGGAGCTGTTTACATTTGAGATGAGTCTCAAAATGAGTTGTCTTATTTTCCAAGACAAGGGGGGGTGATAATTACTGACAGTTTTGAACACATAGTGTAAAGCAATTTTTGTAAAGTTTGTAAATTTTGTAAAGTTTACAAAGTTTACAAAGTTTGTAAAGCAAACTAAGCCATCGTCTTAGTCAAGATTCAAACTAGGCCAAAAAAAAAATTGTTTTTAACCTACATAATTGAAAAGTCATGTGCAGTGGGTTCAGGCATGGCTGGATCCAGGAGTTTAACTGATTTCCAGGTTCTGATTCTCTCTATATCACTCAAATAGGCTTTCTTTATGTAATAGATCAGACAGTCCTCAAAAGCTCTAGACTCACTTACTTTCAGCATAACATTATTAGTAGGAAGTATTTTCTTTCATAAGTTTCAGCCATGGTTCCCAGGGAGCATCGTAATAGGCCCTGCTTGGATCAAGTTCACTTCCTGCATTAATCACTGGGCCTAGAAGGATGGGGTATTGTCATTGTCCTAGATCACAGACCTAGATCACCTACCCATCTTCATTCAAACCACATAGAACTGGTTCGGGTCTCAGAAGTGAGAAGAAATCTTAAGAAAGCAAAACCAACCAGAGTTCACGCCAAGTATGAGAAACGACAAGCTATTTGGTATGACTGGAGGGTGTGACGAAGAGGGACGTACTGGGGGAGATGCAGAATATGTGAACTATCAAGTTTTACTTTATCATGAACACGACGGGAACTTTACAGTGATTGAAGGGATTGAAGCAGAGGGTGAGGAGTTCAAATGTTCATTTTGAAAGATCCCCCTGGGACCTGTGGGAGGGAGGGACTGAGAGCAAGGACTGTTATAATAATTCTGGTGAGGAGCCTGAAATGAGGTAGAGGAAAAGGAAACCTTGTGGGGCAGAGGGCAGAGAGTGATCAGATAGTAAACTAACAAAGAAGTAGAAACTGTAGGATGGGGTAGGAAAGGATGGGAAGACAAAGAAGAGAGAGGAGTCGAGGTGACAGCCATGTTTCTCATCTGGGTACCAGGTGTCTGTGTCGGGGTGCTCATCACCCAGATGGGAAGCATGAGTGTGATCAGCCCAGTATTTTGAATGATGGCTCTATTTAAATAAGCTCCTCTCTCCAACTGCTTCAAGCCTAGTGCTGGGTACACACTAGTTTCCTGAGAAACCTTTATGGGTAGACAAATTGGAAGTTGCATTGAAAGGTAGGTGTTCGCTGTGGCTTGTGCTTCAAGCTGTAGGTCTGCTTCAGGTCCCATTGCCAAGTGCTTGAGAGCCCCATTGAGGAGGGCTGGGGCTGAGCCAGCGTGTGTGTCTGTGGGAGATGACCTTCCTTCCCACTGACAGCCCCATCCCGGACAGCCAGGCCTCCAAGCCCATGCCTCCTGCTGGAGGGATCAGGGTAGGCTGCTCTGCCCCTGCTGCTTAACCTGGCGTGGGGAATGTCCCGACCCTAACCTGCTCCTCCTCTAGCTCCACCCTTCCCACCTCTGCCAAGCCTTTCAGAGGAAATCCTGGAGAGGCTGGAGTGGCAGAAGCCATGTCCTAAGCCCAGGCAGAGAGGGTGTTTCAAGGAGGGACCTGGCCACAGACAGGTGCTCTACCCCACCATGGACGGGGCTCTGCGAGGCCCTCCCTCCATTCACACCCACGATGCGCTACAAGGCAGGCACTAGCACTGTCCCCAATGTACAGATGAGGAAACTGGAGGCCAGAGAGGCAAACGGGGTTGCCCGAGGCCCCTAGTTTTTAAGTGGGGGATCAAAGTGCAGGTCCAATCAGAATCTTGGGTGCTTCCGCCTACTCCTGCTGTCAGGAGGCAGGCAGCCTGGAGTGGTAGAGGCCGGGGTCTCTTGGGAGAAGAGGCTGAGCTCAGATTTTCCCGGGATCCAGGAGGAGTAGACCAGAAGCCTAGCTCTGCAGTGAGCATGTGGCCCCTCCCTCTTGGGCCTGGGTTCCTAGAGGCCCACGCAGAGGATGGTGACAGGCAGAAGGCTGGTAGCAGAGGAGGTGGCTGGGGGTGGGTTAACGCTGCTACCTTATGAAGGACATTTTTCAATTGAGCCAGTAACTGGAGGCTCTGAGAGTGTGTTCTGTCTCAGCAGCTCTACAGTCGGAGGATATGAACTGGCTGTGAGAAAGCCATCAGGGGCTGGCTATTCCCAAAATCTTGGAAGGCACAGAGTTAGATTTAATAAAAGGGGAAAATGGAACATTTTCATTAGCACCAACTTTTCCATTTAATTTGGACTTCTGCAAAATAAGTGGCCTAATTACTGCCATCATTTGAGCGTCTCAGTAAGTTTTTCCTCTAAGAAGTTGCAGGTTCCGCATGGGCTCCATTCTCCAGGGCTTATTCCTGTACCACTGCCCCTCCCACCCCACCCCTGGAAGCAGGAAGGTCTCAGAGGCCTGAGGGGGGGCGGGGCAAGCCCCTGGAGGGGAGCACAAAGCTTTGGGTTCACCTGAGCTCACAGGGCCCTCCTCTGCCACCAGCTCCAGCAGCCAGTGGGAAAGCTGCCATTCTGGGGTCTGCGGACCCCCAACACTGGCCTAGACTGTGTCTGAGCCCTGACTGGAGTCTTGCCTGGGTGTCACCTCAGGCCTGGGAGTTTGCAGAGCTGCAGTGAGCTGACAGTATCTTCTCCCCCGTGGTCTAGCTTTTGCCTTTTTTGCTGCTCACCCCAGGCCTCCGTCCTTGGCCTATAAAGATGACTGCAGCCCAGCAGTCTCAGCCCACTTAACACTGACCCTGCCCATCATGGGGAGGTCAAGGAAGAGGAGGTAGCCTCAGTCCTGGGTCTCACAGCTCTGGTCGAGGACCCTTGAAGGCCCTCGCTATCCCCACCCCGTATCAAGCCTGGATGCCGAGGGCTGGAGCCACTCCTTCAGCTCCTTTCACCCCTCCCCCAACCCTCCCCCCAACAGGCCTTCGGTTTTTGCTTTTTTCTCTTCCCTCTGCGCTTGAAGAGAATCAGGGATTAAAGAAACGGAGCAAGAAATTGCCACGAACTAGCCTAGCAGAAGATCAGATAGAGTGATGGGGGGAAAGGACCCTCCCCTCCAAAGCAGCCTGGAACATCCAGGCCGAGGGGGGCCCCCCCGAGAGAGGCAAGGTAAACTAGTGGGCAGGGTCTGGTCCTGGGTGTGCCCAGTGCCAGAGACCAGGGCACTTCCCTACCATCGCCAATTCCTCTTCTCTCCCAGAGAACCAGTCCCATTACCAGTCTCATTGCAGGGCCTCTGTCCTAAGCACAGCTCTTCAATGCTCCCCTTCCTGCCCAGGAAAGCAAAGCCCACTCTGGCCCCTCTCCAAGCCGAACCCAGCGGCCCCAAAACCTCTGAGGGCTCCCGCTCCTCATTTCCAGTGTCCAGGCCCATGTCAGCCTCAGCACCCCAGGTCTGGCCCTCCCCTTCCAAGGGAGAGAGAGAGAGAAAGAGATGCCAACATCCCGGACCCAAGCCCCTTGTGGAAGAGCAGCTAGAGGCTGGTGGGGACACACCAAAAGCCACATCATAACTGGGATGTTGGCAGAACAAGGTGAGATGTTTCCTGGGGAGCTGTGGGTTCCCTTCAGACCCACGGCCCTTCCTACGGCGTGGGGGAGGGTCTTCTTATATTGGCAGTTCTTAAGCTAGACCCTTAGTAGGGGTGAGGGAGGACACAGAGGGGAGTCCCAATTCTCTACTGAGAACACTTTCTGTGGTTCCTACTCTCATGGAGCTCGCAGGCCAGTGGAAAGAGGTAGGTGATATTCCCCCCATTTACCATACATGAAGAGACTGGCCGATGTGTCCTGTCACCCAGCTGGGGCGAGGTAGAGTTGGGATTCCAACTGAAGGCCTCAAGGGCAAGGCCTATGTTTATTTGGTTGTTACCACTCAAAATTTAAATTTACACATAGCAAAGCGTGCAAGTGCAGCTCAATGGGTTTTCACATACGTGTGCACCGTGTAACCGTCACGCGATTCAAGGTCTAGATTCCAGCATCCCAGAAGGCGCCTTCGTGCCCCCTTCCAGTCAGTACACTCCCACAAACGTCACCTCTGTTCTGCATATCTTGGCACGTTTCTGTGAGCCAGAGGATCGATTGGCCCAGCAGGGCTCCCCGCTGGTGCCTAGGACTCAGCTGTTGCTGGAAAGGTGGCATGACCCAGCCCCCGACTGACACATAGGAGGAAACCCTGGCACTCTGGGGAGTGAAAAGAGTTAATGATGTCAGGACGACAAGTATTAACAGGGACTGTCCCAGTCTCTCTCTTTACCCAGGCCTGCTGCCTCTCGGCCCTCAGGGAGAGCCCAGAGGCGCTGAGGCAAGGTTTCTGGTGGAGGCTGTGGAGGCCCTCACCTGTAGTAGGACCAGACCTGGCCCACCAACCCCTTCTGGGGGTCCACCAGCCTTGGGACTCAGCAAGAAGGGTGGTGGGGGTAGGTGCGGAGCCAAGACACCCTGGAGGCCTGGGAGAGGCTTCCTTTGCCTCTGGTGGCAGCCTGCTCACCTAGCTCTGCCGGGCCCAGGCTACCCTTTCCTTGAGGGTGGACCTCAGAGGTGGCTGGCAGGGACTGTGTCTGCCATCCACAGGATGGAGACGGTCAGGAGGCAAGTTTCCCCCAAGAGGCCTTCTGGTACCCCAGGGCTCCCCAGACCCACGACCACTCCACCCACCCAGCATCCACTGGCCAGGAAGGGACTGCCCAGGCAGATCCTCCTTGACCCCAGCCTGCCTCTTTATCTTTGAGCCAGGCCGGCCAGTGCAGTGTTAAAGCCGCTGGAGTGTCCAAGGAGACATAAAGAAAGTTTAGAGACTTTTAATTTGCCAGCACGGCCACTCCTGCCGGCCAGCCGGCAGGTTGAGCGTTTATGGAGAAGGGCAGCTGCAATAAAGGCTTATTGTTCCTCCCCTGAGCCACCGCTTGGTGACTCCTTTCTTAAGTGAGACAAAGGGAACCCAAGGCCCACTGGCCTCCCCAGGCTTGGGGGGCTGGACCCACAGTTAGCAAGCGTTCCCCACAGCCACCCCAGAGCCAGGTCTGGCGTGGAGGGCCCAACTCTGGCTCCATCTGGACTGCACTCACGGGAGAGGGCAAGCCGGGAGTGCTGACCATGGGATCCACACTCCAGTGGGGACTCCAGGGGACGCTAGAGCTCCGGGAGGCGGGACTCTGACAAGGAGGGGCCCCGAAGTCCCCCTGCAGGGGAGCTGAACAGCCAGCAGAGGAGCAGCTAATGGGACGCTGGGGACAAGCCTCATTTTCAAAGTCCTCCTGGGGGTAGGGGTGCTCCAGGAAAGGTTTCCACCGCCAGAGAGGCCACCACAGGAGAGAGTGAGCTCCCCACTGCAGGAGGTGTGTAAGCCGAGGCCAGAAGCCCACCTGCCAGGAGGGTGTCCAGAATGAAGGCTGAATTCTGCACAACGAGCTCACTTCCAATGCCCAAAAGCCCAGACTCAGGATCCCCAAGCGAGCCCTCTTGGCCAGGCAGGAATGGGGGGAGCAGAGGGGTGTGCTGACATTTCTAGAGATACTCTGAACCTGAGGCCACCACCCGGTGCTGCACACACTTGGGAGCCAGGTATCCCATACCCTTGGGGAATGGAGACTGAAACGTGGCACCACGTCCCAGAGCACCCTTTACTCGAAGCAGCTGCTACCATAGCCCACAGGCAGCACTGCCCAGGCATCCGGAAGGGAGCCTGAATGGTTTCTGTCCTGCTTGCCCTCACCTGCCATGATGCCTGAGATCCGTGGGCACCCCGGTAGATAGTGATGATGGGAACATCCTTTCTTGCTGTCCATCGCCCCCTCTGGAGACTTGCCTTGCTTCACTGCCCAAAACGTTAATGGCTTTGGAGACGTGCAGACAGTAAGTTGCTTAAACAGTAGCATTTCAGACCACGATGTTGCTGGCAGGGGGTAGGGCCAGCACATACAGTTGTGTAGGTTGTTCACTGCACAAGGGTAAAGGGAGAAAATGAGGCCTGGAATCCAGACTTTGCTCTGCTCACCAACCTGTGGGCCCTGCTTGGCCCACCCTTGCCTGGAGGAAGGGGAACCTTTCCTAATTTTAAGATACACAGAGACCTGTAAGGGCTAGTGGAGACCCTGAATGTGTAGTCACCTGGTTCTTGAGGACTGGCCTTTCCTCTCCAGGGCACTCGGACCAAGGGTCACATTTCTGAGGCTTCTGTGACAGCCACAGGCTTAGCTCTAGTGCATCATGGGTGCATCCCCAGCACATGGGGCCTTTCCTGCATGCTGGGGTTGGCAGCAAGAACTGGTGCCTGTAACTTTCATGTCTGCACACAAGGCCTCAGCCCCAGTGACCTCGGGAGCTGCCACCTCAGGCCTCCCACCTCCCAATGCCACTTGTCCTTGGATAACTGGATTGGGGAAAGGGAATATTATTTACCAGTCGCTTAGACCTATTCCTCTCAGCCCGCCCCCATTCTCTGCCTTGCCAAAGAATGAAGATTGGGGATGAAATGAATTCGATAATAACCAATAAGGACCCCCAGAGAAAATAAAGCAGCTTTTATTAAACTTCTTCCAAGACCTTTTGTGTTGAGCCTCTGCAGGCTCTCTGGGTGCAGCCTTCGCAGGATTGGCTCTGTTCCTGCGGGCGAGGGGAGCCCCAAACCTGGCTCTCATGGTCTCTCCTGCAAATGTCCAGCAATAACTCGGGCCCAGATCCCTCCCACGGCTGCCCTGAGTTGACTCCTATTTGAAAGGCAGTTAGAGCCACAGAAAAGACCCCGGCCGTGCATTGCGGGGCTCTGAGGTTCTGGTGGAGTGGTCTTCCTCGGCCAGGCCAGGGCCCTGGGCAGCTGGTACCGTGGGTCCCAGCTCCAGAGGCAACCGAGTTGAGGCTTGGGACCTGCTACCATTCATCCCCGGAGTCATCTCTCCAGGTTGAGTATGGCACGATTTAATGCTCCCATTCCTCCATTCCTGCTCTGCATGACAAATTGTTTTAATAAACATAAACCGGGTAATAATAAAGTCATAATAAGCCCGCGACTCACCTTCTATCACTGCAGTTAAATCCTCCCATAAGCCGGCGCTGGTTACAATGACAATTACGGCCGGGCCAATCCACAGGCAGGCCTGCGTGCGGACAGATTTAATATCGTTTGTAAATATGATTAGTGGGCTGTCATGTTATTGCAGGCTGCTATTTACATTTCTCTCCGGGGTTATACACTCCGCCAAATCAACATTAAGTAGTGGGCCTCTCTTTCCTCCTTAAATCATACATTCCCTCTGCCTGCGCCAATCCCGCTTAATGAAGAAAGGGAACCTGACGGCGGGAGCCGGGCAGGATGGAGCCTCGCCTCCGCATTTTTCCGAAGACAGATGGGCACGGGGAGCCCCGAGAAAGCTCCGCCCGGAAACTCCAGTGGGTGGATGGGCCGTGCTCGCCACGGCCCCCTCCCCTCTCACCGGCAGCCCCTGCCCCTCTCCCTGCCTGCTCGCTTATGAAAAATGTTCACATAATGAATGGTTGTTGTTTACAGAAGTAATTTCATGCTACATTTCCATTATTGCCTGGATTTGTTTGGCTTGGCACACTAGCCCATTGCCTACGATGAACTTTTAAGGAAATATCGCTCGTGCTTCCTGCTCTGCCGTTCCGCTTCTAATGGAAGCCGCTTGCATTTGAGACATATCATGACACTTCATAACTGTGTGCAAATAAGCATTCTTAAAGTGCTTGGCTCAATTAGTCATTGTTGCGAAGGCCGGTCTGCTCCTGGTGCGCCAGAATCCACCCGACTGGGGCGCAAGTTTGGAGGCGAAAAATCTAAAATCGGGAGGGCGCAGGGGATGGGGAGGGCCAGGAGCCACAGCTGTGCTTTCCAGATCATCCTGTGTCACTGGAGACAACACAGGTGGGTTCCTCTCTGTCCCCAACATAGTTTAGGGCGGCCCTCTCGGCCAGAGAGGGGAGAAAGGTGAGGGTGGGGAGCCGCTTGGGAAGAATAAACCTCGAATATCATACGCCTCTGATGCCTTCTCTAAGACGGCATTCTAGACAGGATTTCATCTTCTTGAGATGGCTACGGTCACCGTTATGTTTGAAAGTGGAATATCTAGATGCACTCAGAGGCTCTGAAGGCTGTTAGTCCTTGCACAGAATGCCCCAGCGCCATGGCTTCTGAGCCCTGTGTGTACGGTGTGGATGCGTACGGTGTGGATGTGTACGGTGTGTGTAGCCGCCAGGGTGTCTGTCCCTAGCATCTTCACTTCTTGTGCTACTCCTAATCTTTGGTGAGCTTGGAGACCAGGAAATCAACTTTGCAGCATGAAGACTAGAAAACCAAACTTTATACATTATTTGTAAAAGAAGAGGAAATAGATTTGGCTGAGAGCGTGGGGACTCTCCTCAAAGTAAGAGTCAGGACATGTGTTTTATTCAGAGCTCTTTGTTTCCTTCCCGATTCTCAGCTGAGTTGGAGCTGAGAAAGGGCCTGGATGGAGGCTAGGAGGAGCTCTATCCTTACACTGAAGCATGTTCATTAATTCATTCTACAAATACTTTATGTGTTAAGCTCCTGCTGTGGTCTGGGCACTGTTCTGGGCCCTGAGGGTCACAGAATCTCCTTCCTCCCCTGAGGAGATGATGCTTGAGCTGAGATAAACACACCCCCTCCTGGTGCCCACATGCAAATCCTTACAGACTCCATATGCATGCACACCTGTGTGCAGTTTCTTCTTCATTAATGACTCCTGAACGAAATCATTTCTCCTCATAATGGCCTATAATTGCCAGACTTTGTATAATGAATTTTATTATTTTAACAAAAAGAGATAAAGATATAGTCTTTTTTTTTTTTTTGCAGTACGCGGGCCTCTCACTGTTGTGGCCTCTCCCGTTGCGGAGCACAGGCTCCGGACGCGCAGGCTCATGACCATGGCTCACGGGCCCAGCTGCTCCGTGGCATGTGGGATCTTCCCGGACCGGGGCACGAACCCATGTCCCCTGCATCAGCAGGCGGACTCTCTACCACTGCGCCACCAGGGAAGCCCTAGTCTTTACTTAATGTCAGGAGATTTAGGAAAAATTTTCATTCAAAAAGGTTAAAATGATAAAGTGGGTGCTTGTATGGTGACACAGTCCACTATCTGGAAAATGTGGATGACGTGAGTCAGGGTCGAGTGTGTGTGTGTGTGTGTGTGTGTGTGTGTGTGTGTGTGAGAGAGAGAGAGAGAGAGAGAGAGAGAGAGAAGGGAAGGCAGGGACGCGTGTAGCTAAGGGTTAGATGATAGGCCCCGGGTTCCCAGGTACTGTGAAACAAACCAGGGGTCCCAGAGCCATGTGTTCACCAGGCTTGTCAGCCTGCACAGAGATTAGGGCTGGGACCGTGGCCAGAGAAACGTCTCAGTCCCCAGCAGCACAGAGGAAGCGCGACATGTAACGAAAAGTAGTAGCCCAGCCCTGAAAGTGGAAAACGGTATTGATTTTCCAGTGCTTGGTTGCTCAGGGGAGCTCATCAGGTACAACCTCCCAGGCGTCCACCACCCTAGAGGGGTCTGTGGCGCCCCCTGCCTGCCTTGCTTCTCCACTCCACAGAGGCCAGCTCCCCAGCCCAGCCTTTGCAAACCCCGTGAAATGCCTTGTCCTCTGTCCCAGGGGTTCAGCTCAGACAGTGGAAGGACAGGTGACAGTGCGCAGAAAAGGCCTGGGAGGACACAGCTCTCAGCTCTGGAATGTGTGACCAGAGGGCAGGCCACTGCCCACAGGCCAGGCTGCTGCCCTCCTTTAGATCCCTACCCTCACCAATCACTGCGGCGTCCAGGCACTCAGGTGAGCGCCCAGCATTGGAGCCTGTCCTTACACAGATCGAGAGCCATGTAAAGGAAAAGCAAGCTCTACCCTGGAGCGAGAAGCAAGGAATAGAGGCAGAAACTACAGTGAGTGGCCCTGGATACAAGGCCGATGCAGCCCCCTAGGCTCACACCCATAAGCAGGGGTCACCAGCTGAGAAGGTGACATAGTGCAGCTGTTAAGAGTGGGGTGTTTGGAGTCATCCAGGCTTGGACTGGCATCCTGGCTCCTTCACTCACCAAGTATGTGAACCCAGACAAATTATTTAACTTTCTTCAGCCTCAGTCGTCCCATCTACTGAGAATGGGGATTACAGTCGTCTCCTTAAGGGTTTCACGTGAGGATGCCATCAGATAAAGCAAGTAAAGCACTTGGCAAGTGCTTGGCTCTAGTAGTGTTCCAGATTATTAGCTAAAACAACAGCGACAATAAATATCAAGGATTCAGGGTAGGGCTGAGGCTCACACCTGTTCCTCACCCTGCCCGGTTCTCGCTTCACCAGTGGTACCACCATCCCCTCATTGCCTGATGCAGAAACCTTGGAGTCATCCTAGACTCTTCCCTTGTACCCCATGCTAATTAGTCACCCAGTCCTGCCCATTCCACTTTCTGGACACCCCTCCATTCTCGTGGCCTCCTCGCCCATCCAGGCCCCGTGATTTCTCTCCTGGATGACTGCGGTAGCTCCAGACGGGCCTCCCCAAATCCACTCTTGCCCTTTCCACTGCATTTGATGCCCAAAGTCTGAAGCAAATCAGGATTCCATCCCACTCTGATTTTCTGTCTTCAGTGGCTCCTCTTTAATCTGTACTTGCTTACCTTCCCTTCTATCTCCCCCAGGGGGCCAGTGAGCTCCTCCAGGGAAGAACCCTTGGATTTTTTTTTTTTTTTTAACCCTTGGATTTTTAAGCACTGTAACCCCAGTGCCTATCCCAGTGCTTGGAATGAAACAGGCTCGTGGAATGATTGTTGAGTGAATACATGAATGTATACCTCCCCAGGCCCATCTCTACTGATGTTTAAAGTCAACACTTTGGACCAGCAACTGACCACTATGTGTCAGAGTCATGAAGCAGTGGCCTTTTGTGGGTGGGGTGGGCATTGAGGAGGAGGGTGATTGGGGCAGAGCTGCAGAGGTGGGAGAGGCAGAGGAAGAAGAAATAGTGCACAGGGGTGAGATCGTGAAGAGCCTGGGATATCTGGTAAGGGTTATGCACTTTACTTTGTAGGCAATGGGGGAGCCGTTGACAGTTTCAGGCAGTTCAAAGGCATGCTTTGATTCCTGTCTTAGAAAGGTTGCTCTGGACCGGGGGCATGTGGAGCGGAAACAGGAAGACCAGACAGGATCAGGGTGGTGATGGCAGTGGAGAATGGGAACCAGATTCAAGAGGCACTAAAGAGGTAAAATCAATAGACCTTGGTGACTTTGTGTTTGAAGGAAAAGAGAAAGAGAAGTGGGGGGCCTAGTAGGAGAATTACCCGGCAGTTGTGTGATGGTTAGTGTCATTCACCAGGACGCTGAATACAGGAGGAAAGGGCAGTTTGGACCAGGGATTGTTGGGGGTAGAAAGTGATGGGCTAAATTTTGAATGTGGGACATCACGTGAAGATGATGGAATCTCTTGGCTATGAGGGTCTGGAGCCCAGGAGACAGCTCAGTGCTTTAGACAGAGGTGAGGGGCCCTCAGTGTACAGTTCAACAGTGGAAGAAAGTCAGGGCCAGGCCAGATTGTAAGGAGGTGTGTTTAATGAGAGGAAAAGTCCTGGGGAACACTGACATCTAGGAGGTCACTGGAGGAAGAAGAGAGAGAAGGGAGTGAGGACGAGCAGCCAGAGAGGAAGGAAGGGTCAGGGAAGATGAGAGGAAAAGAATTCATGGAAGCGTGGTCAGCCGTGTGGCCCACAGAACCTTGACAAGAAGGGAGGAGGTTCATGATGCCTTGGGCGGGATGCCAGAGGGGATGAAATACTTAAAAAAATTTTTTTTGTGTGTGTAATGATTGAGGAGACTTGCATATATATAGTTACCTATTGATTTTAATTTATATCGGCCTCCTTTCTAAAACAATTTAAGACAGTTGAGGAAAATGTGACCTTATTTAGAGCAAGGGAAGGACATATAAGTGTGGCCAGGCCCACGTCTTCCATGATCACCTCAGAGAAAGGCCTGCACTGAAATGCCCCCTTGGTTAGTCATGAGGGTCTGAGTCATGAGGACAAAATCAGTTACATGAGGTCAAGGTGAGGTCAAGACGTGAAGTCAGGGACGGGTCACTTTGGTGTGGGAGGCGAGGTCACGGTCAGATGAAAACAATGAGGGGGAGAGACTGGAGGGTCGGGGTGTTGAGGGAGTGAGATCTGGGCGCATGAAATCCCGGTGGGAACAGGATGCGGTCAGAATCGCCCACTGAGGGAGTGAGGTCAGGGTGGGATCAGGCCAGTGGGACATCAGCAGGAGCATGGGGGCGTGGTCACTCTGGGTGGTGATGCTGGGTGGTGACAACGATGACGATGAGAGTCGTCCCGTCCCCACCCCCAAGTATGTGCATAGGTACACATTTGGGTACCATGTGTGCCCAGAGCACATGGCCTGCATGTGTGCACATGTGTGACGTGCCCTTTTCGAGTGTACATGTGTGCTCACTTGTGGGCATGGCACATGAGTGCATATTTTGTATAGTGTATCTGTGGTTATGTTATGTTTTCTAAAAGCACACAACGGACTGAGGATTATAATCAGAAACTAGATACAAATCCCTCAAACCTATGGCCAAGGGGCTTCCCTGGTGGCGCGGTGGTTGGGAGTCCGCCTGCCGATGCAGAGGACACCGGTTCGTGCCCTGGTCCGGGAAGATCCCACGTGCCACGGAGCCGCTGGGCCCGTGAGCCATGGCCGCTGAGCCTGCGCGTCCGGAGCCTGTGCTCCGCAACAGGAGAGGCCACAGCAGTGAGAGGCCCGTGTACCACAAAAAAAAAAAAAAAAAAAAAATGCTATGGCCAAACATCCCATGCTATTTCCTGATAACTTCTCAAGGCTGAAGAGCTTTGGAAGCCATGTGGAGAAAGAAGAGCTCTGGTCCTTGTTGGCCTCAGGAGGATGCATTCCCAGTTGGTGGAAATAGGGTGGGGGGCAACTGGTAAAGCAGGGGTCCCCAGCCCCTGGGCCGCACAGCGGGAGGTGAGCGGCGGGCAAGCGAGCGAAGCTTCCTCTGCTGTTCCCCACCGCTCGCATTACCGCCTGAACCAGCCCCCGCCCCATGGTCTGTGGAAAAACTGTCTTCCATGAAACTGGTCCCTGGCGCCAAAAAGATTGGGGACCACCGTGGTAAAGAATTGACCCCCCTGAGTCTGGAATGTTCCCACCCTGCAGCTCTCATGCCCTGGCAGCTAACCTCACTGAGCCCAAACTATTCACCCACCTATGTCAGCACTGGAGTGAATGTCACTGTCCCCAGTCCATCCTATGACGGCAGTCACAGTGACCTTACTAAGATGGAATCGAGTCACTAGAGCGTCTGAACCCTTCAGTGGCTCCCCATCACCCACAGAGTAAAGCGCAAAACCCTTACCAGAACATTCCAGGCCCTTCATGATCCAGCCCCTGCCCACCTATTCTTCTGCTTCTGCCTCCCCAATGCCCACGCCATTCCCAGCAGGCCACTGCTTCATGCCTCCCAGGCTGTGTCACCAGATGCAGGTTGAAAAAGCTGGCTTCAAATACCAGTAGACGATGGGGCCAGGAGTGGCCTCAGGTGGACCTTCCTTCTTTCCTTCCCTCTTTCTTTAATTAGACAAATATTTATTAGTTGCTTCTAAGCCCTGAAGATATAGAAATGAGTAGACAGTGATCTTTGGGGGCTGGTTAACCTTCAAACGAGAGTGTTAGCGAGGCTGTAACTGAACATAATAGATGCTCAATAAATATGTATTAAATAAATAAGTGAACAAATGTAATAAGTACCACAATAGGTTATCGCAGGATAAAGCACAAGGAGAGAAAAGAAAAGAAGCCTCTTTACCTCTTCCTGGAGATAGGAAAGACTTCACGAGGCCGGTGACGAGCTAGATGAACTCGGAAGTGTTGACTCAGAGCTTGCAGGTGGCGCTGGGAAGGGCGCTGAGCACAGGCACAGGCAAAGGCTGGGAGACAGAAAAGGGCCACAGAGTGTAAGTAGATTGACACAACCAGGGCACAGGTGCAGTGGCAACAGGCGGGGCTGGGGAGGAAGCGGGCTCTGGTCACAGAAGGCCAGTAAGCAAGGACTCCCTCCTGGAGTTGAAGGGGACTCTTCCAACTAGTCAGGAGGGAAATGACTGTGCAGAAGGCCTGGTGAAGAGGCATTTGGATGTGGATCCGTGGGACCTGGTTGTTGAACAGACAGCTGTGTCCTGGATGTAGTGGCCCAGGCTCAGAAGGGCCCCATGCTTGGGGTTTAATGCTCTGTGGTTGCTGTCTTGGAATTCTTCTATCTATGAATCTGTGTTTTGTGTGTGAAGGCTACTGGGACAGTGGCGCATGTGCCAGGGGCTTGGAGCACAGTCTAGCTTTGACCCCCTCCCCGGGAACAAGTTCTGGACCTGCTCCCTACCCCTGGCACCCCTGGCGGGAGCCGTCACAACCTAAGCCTTCACTACTCTGTGCTGTCATTCAGGGCAAAAGTCCCGAGTGTGGGCTCCACGGAGGGAGTAAGAGGCGGAGGCGTGAACCCCTCCTCACGTCCCAGCTGACTGGGCCTCTGGCCCTGACGCCACACCTCCAGGGACCGGGAGCGCACTGCCTCCTGGGGTAGCTGTGAGAATGCCACTGGTCAGTCCAGCACCACCATCCTCCTGCCTGTAGCTCCTCCCCCCAGGGGCTAACTGGGTCCTCTGCAGCCTCTCCACTCACTAGAGCTCAAAAGCCTGCTCCTGAGACTTAGCTTGCTCCAGGCCAACACCCTTCCCGGTTCCGTCCCCTCAGACCCCCTCAAACAGTCACTCCAACAGCAGCCAGGCCTGGGATGGAAGACACAGGGTCCTGTAGCCTGCAAGAGCCAACTACTAAATATGCAGGAATTCTGCAAGTCAGTTGTTAAACTGTCGGTAGCTTAAAATCTGCCATCGAGGAAACTGGCAAACACTACGAATCAGGGCCTGTTTTTCCCTTGGAGAGCAGTTTACTAACTCACCACAGCCTGGGGGCCTGATTCCCAGGGGCCAAGTGTTTGGAAAGGCCTAGGGTGATTCCTAGTATGTGTGTGTGTGTGTGTGTGTGTGTGTGTGTGTGTACATATGTGCATGTGTGTGTTTGCTCTTGTGCGTGTCCCTATAGGAGTTTACATGTGCATACATGGGTGTGTGTGTCCTTCTGTATGTTTCAGCACAGGGACTGGCAGTGTGGGTTCTCTGACAACCAAAACTGCGCATGTAGCAAGAGTTTCCCACGGTAGGGGAAATGTCCCCCAGAGAGCCAGCAAGAGGCTCCACTCTGACCATGCAGGCTCTCCTGCCTGACCCCAGGGGCCTCAGGTCCCCACCTGAATTGTAGAGTAAAGGGCTGGGGATTCTGTGCACATAAGCGCCTTAGCAGCCCCAGAATCCCTGCACCTGGTGTAGCTCTGTTCAAAAACTGTGTTCTGTTTCCTTTGGTTGTTTATATTTCATTTTACTATCGACAGAAAACAAAATTTGGCCCCTTTGGAAAGTCTTAAGTCTGAAACAGTTAAAAACAAAATAAAACAAAACAACAAACTATTAGAAGTTAGTTAGGAGATAATCTTTAGCTTGTCATGCAAAGTTATGCTCATACCAAATCCAGAGAAGACCAGTGAGAAGGAAGAACTGGAAGGACCTGGTACTATGGGCAGCTCCAGCCTGATGAGGAAAAAGACAGTGTATGAAATGAGCTCAGTGCACTACCAGGGCTGGGCTCAGCTCAGCCAGGCTCTGGTAGAAGAAGGTGGGCCTGTTTCTCTCAGTCAACAGAGGTCATGAGGCAGACCTGGGTGCACCTCAGATGGGAAGGCTGACAATTAAGTAACACTGCCATGTCTCCGTGCTGGCCAGGCACACAAGGTACTCAATCAGTGTTTTTTATTGTTCTTTTATATGGGGGGGGGGTCTTTCTTTCTCCTTCCTCCCTCCCTCCCTCCCTTCCCTCCTTCCCTCCTTCCCTCCTTTTCTCTCTCTCTCTCTCTCTCTCTCTCTCAGATGACGACTGAATATGTCTGCATACCCTTCATCTCCTGGTCACTGGCTGGAGCCCAGGATGTGAAGATAATGATTCAGGCCCCTTTCCCATCTTCCCTGAAGTTCTGAGAGGGAAGGACTATGTTGCTATGTCCCCAAAGGAAAGAAGCCAAGAAAGGAATCTACCTGCACGATGGATGACCAAGAGGGTTGGGACCTCAGGCCAGGACCCTCTCACTCTCTAGTTTTAACTGGCCCCTCCTTCTGGGGAACTCTCAGAAAGGTACCTTATAAAGTTTCTCAGCCCTCCTGGCCACAGCAGCTGTCCTCAGTAGCACTTGGAGGAACTTGGCTGTGTCCCCACTCACTCCCTGACCATCCCAGGCATTTCAGCCACATTCAGCTGGCTGTCCCCACTGATGGGAGCCCCTCAGGAGGAGTCCCTGGGAACAACAAACTAGAGGCTCAGATTCCTGGTGCCTAGGCGGCTGCCCCCTGGTGGAATTCTGGGGGTTCTCCCAGATGCCTCAGAATAGGGGGTAGGGGAGTGGCAATTAAGACATTTAACTCGAGTTCTGTTACCTGCTTTGCCTAATAGCCTTGTTTATACAAAAGATTTTGTTTGAAGAAAGGGTTCAGCTACTTTTTAAGAATTGCAAATCATTGTTCTAGGAGTAGCAATTTCATTAGGTAGGTTTGTTAATAACCTTTAGGGGATTCCACATGGGGGTGGAGGGCTTGTGTGTATTTTGTAGAAGATTCTCTGGGGCCCTGATTTGCCCTGTGTGAGAACCAGTAGCCTAGTGGGTCAGAGAAGGCCAAGCTGGGCGGGTCCCACAGATCATGTCCTTTCTGTGTCCTCACACCATCCTCCTCTGACTGGATGTGGGCCTGATGCCTGCCTGCCTGTCTTGTGCTTATCTGGGTGCTGCTTTGGCGGCCTGGGCAGGCCTTCCTATGACTGCAGCCTCAGTGGGTCGTGTTGGAGAGAGGAGGTTGGACCACCCTCCACCCCATCCTCCCTGCCCTCGGGTGTGCCTCTCAGAGGCTGAAGGAGAGACAAGGGGGCTCCCTTCAACCCAGGGGACAGGGAGCTGTCCCCCATGGCTGGGGCCACAGAGATTCCTCAGGACAAGGAAGGGGACCTTTGCAGAGGGTGACTCGGCCCCTGGATTCCCCACCTTCCCCCATCTACCCTCTCAGTCCTTTGGGAGTTGGAACCTAATGGAAGGGGTTACTTAAGAGAAAGGGGGAAAGGGGGCCTGCCCTGGAGGAAACTGTGCCTAAGGTTGGTCTTGGGACTTGGAATTGGAACGCTGAGGGGCAGGGGGCTGGGGTGGAACCAGACAGGAGGTCCTGGTCCCGAAACCGTCCCCCCCTCCTGGGGCCTGCAGGCTTTACCGGCCCCTGCCTACCCACAGACTACTGTCCCCAGGCCCCTTCTTTCAGCTCCCCTTGCCTGACTGTCCCAGTTTGGGCCCACGATCTTCTCCCCCTCCACCCTCTGTCCTCTCTGCAGACCCAGCCTCTCACTCCTGGGCTGACACAGGGGCTCCTGCCCTGTTCTCCCCCTATTCCTGCGCAGGTCTCTGCACCTGCCCTGGTGAGCCTGTGCCAGCAGCCCTGGGCCTCTAGGGGGCAGCAGAGAGAGGATGAACAGGCTGAGCGGCCAAAGAGCCCTGTTCCAGATGCATTTCTGTCTCTGAATTGCTGCGTGCCTTGGGACGATCCATTGACCTCTCTGGGCCTCCGTTTCTACATTGGCTTTTCTGAGGAGATGACTCACAGGCCCCTTCCTATCGGGTATTCTGCTGTGGTTAAGCCGCTGCAGAGAATCTAAGGAGGAGGTGGAGAAAGGAGTGTTCAGGCTGCCAGGAAGGAGTGTAGGAGGCTAAGCAGTGGGGAGGCCCCAGCAGGTGTGTGTGCCTCCACTCCGTAACCCCCAACCCGAGGACAGCAGACCAGAGGCTACAGACAGGCCAGGAAAGCATGGTGGGGGAGCATGGTGGCTGGGGACCTAGCTGCAGGCACGGGGACCTAAGAACCAGAGACTGCTCTGTGCCTGGAGGAACCCAGCACCCCCGCGGCCTCGCGGGTCCACGAATTGCCCCTCCCTCTGCCACCCCTGCCTGGGTTTTCTCAGCTCTGATTGTAGGACTAATAGATTTGTGATTTCTCTTTGTAAAGAAATACAACCCCAGTGCACCAGGCCGGGGAGGTCCCTAGCCCACCCAGATGCCCAGAATCCCACGTGCCCCACCTTCCCTGGGGAGGGCTGGAGTTTGGGCTTGGCGGCGGCTTGGCCGGCCCTGCCCAGGAAAGGCTGGGAAGTCAAGGAGGCTGGAGGGGCCTGTACCCGGCTCTGGCCTGTGCCAAGCTGCACTGGGGAGGCCCAGAGGGGTTTATTTGGATTTTTTAATTATCATTTTTACTTTTTTTCTCCTCATGAAAAAGTTTTAATATACACAGTAAGTTAAGCTCAGAAAAAAAGGAGGGGGGCACATTTCATCTTTAATCTATTTACTTCTGAATATTTAACATACAATTCTGGCACCAATCACCAAATTTAACTGGAAAATTACTCACTAATCTGTTTGCTTATTTGGAATAATTGGGTCGGCTGCCAGCGCGAGGATTTCCCCCCCTGTTTAATATCTCAGTTAGTAGTCCAATTTCAGCTTGGCGGCATAATTACTCTGACAGAGCTGTAGCCATGGGGCCTGTGAGTGGGGCTGCTTTTAAACCGTAAATTATGAAGGATTAGCATTTATGAATTTTAAATCAGGGCTGGGGTAGGAGACACTAAAGCTGCTTAATGCTGGGGAACAGCGGCCTCCACTCAACAGCAGAAGCCGTAACCCTTCCGCTCCCAGGACGGGCTGCAGGATGTGGGAGCCTGGGACGTGGCAGGTGGTGACCCAGAAGGTGTGGGAACACAAAGGACACAGGGGTGGGGGACGCTGCCACAGCGATGGAACCCCCAGGAGTTAGAAAACCTAGGGTGATGTGAGCAAGGGCTTTGGCCTCTCCCCCTGCCCCACCCCGGTCCATAGGGTGCAGTCTCCCTCCCTGGTTAGTAACAGTTCACCTCCCCCCCTGCCCTAGAGGAAGCTCAGAGCAATGACCTAACTAGGAGTTGAGGTCACTCCCTGCAGCCCCCTGCCTGCACGCAGGAAGGGTCCCTGCTGCTCTTAAGCCTCCCCATCTGGCCGTGAGCCAGTCTGACTCAGCATCCTTTGGCTCTAAGTGTGACTTCCCGGCGTACCCAGCTCTGGCCAGCTGCGGAACGGCTGCCCAGGTACGTCACTCTCAGTCCTCCCCTTCCCTCCCCTCTCCCTCCAGCCGCATCCCACCCTCTGGCACACGATGGCCTTAGACCCACCTTTGAAACCATATGAACTTGCGTTTGAAACCCAGCTATGCTCTTTACAAGCTGTGTGACCGTGGACAAGTAACTTAACCTTTCTGGGTCTCCATCTTATCCATCAGTTAAATGGAGACAGTCATTCCTACCTTACAGGGCTGCTGGAGACTTTTATTAGATACTGTGGGTGGAGTGCCAGGCACAGTGCCCGGCACACGGCAGGTGTTTTTTCTGTCAGCTCCATGCTCCTTGGGCTCTCCCCAAACCTGAGTCAATGCCCTGCATCCACTGCCCTCTCCCTGTGTCTCATCTCTCACAGCACAGGGAAATCTCAGCCTCTGGCCACTCAACCTGCCCTCATGGTAGATGCCAGGGATGGATCTCAGGACTCTGCTGGACTCCAGGCATCAGTGGCCGCTAGAGCACAGACTCTGGGGCCACGCTGGCTGGATGTGAACTCTTACTCTGTCATTCACTAGCTTGGTGACCTTGACCGAGTTATTGAGCCTCTCTAGGCCTCAGTTTTCCTAACCTGCAAAATGGGAATCATAACAATAGTATCTCATCATAGTACTGTTAAGATTTGGTAAGTTAATGTACGGCATTCAGAATCATGCCTGCCACACAGTAAACACTAGCTGTGCTGGTTATTGTTATTTATTATTCGTATGAGGAAGATGACTGTGGCCCTCTCTGTGGAACCTGAGGCTCCAGGTTGACCTCCCTTGAGCCTGAGCGATCTTTAGGTAGCCTACAAAAATAGGAGGAAAAGAGGCAGGATCTGAGCGGGCAGGACCAGGCTACCTGGCACCTCATTGAGGACCAGTCTGGAGCACGTGTCTCTGAGATAAAGCAGTCCCTACAGTGGCCAGACCTCCACCTGTCCCATCTATGGGTGATGGGACCTTCCCATGACCTGCAGCTCTGGAAGAACCTCCTGATGTGCCTGATGGGACAGATTTCTGGGGTACAGGCCAGCAGTGTGGGCAGCAGAGGCCGAAGGGGCAGGAATGAGACCATAGGGGCACATCAGCCCAGAGAGACCCTCTGCATGGGTCAGCCCTCTTTCCCAAGCTGGCCAAGATCTCTGTCCTCCCGGTCCCCAGGCCTGGGCTAGACCAGGTCAGTGGGTGGCCAGGGAAGGAAGAGTGGGGGTGACTCCAGGCATTCCAGCCTGCAGGGTGAGCAGGCCAGGCCAGGCTGAGCCCAGAGCCTCACTCTAGGCCTCCAGGGCTAACCTGTAGGCCCAGCCCTTCCCACTGCCCCTCACCAGCTTCAACGACAGTCTGTCCTAGCTCAACACGTCCACCGTGTGACAGCTGCCAGTGCCTTAATGTGAGTCCTCCGGCAGTTCACTTCCCCTCTGGGGACCTGATTTTGCACATCTGAAAGAAGAACAGGAGGGTCTTGCCCGCCTAGGGGTCTATGATTCAAGTTCATAGCCTGTTATCTCAGCAGAATGGACACAGCGTGTCATTCACCTGTTCTCTGCAGAGCAGGTCCCACAGCCCACCCACAAGTCCAGGCTGGGTGCAGTGTGGCTTCATGTGACAGACTGGATGGATGCGGCAGCCCAGCACCATCCATGACCCCAGCCTTAATGACAGACCAAGCCGCAGCCTCAGATCCCGGGTGCGGGCTAGCCATGGGAGTCCCGGGGAAATGCTGCAGCCCAGCGGGGGCTCACGGGCCCTCACGCGGTATTAATGCTCTTTTTAAAAATGTCCTGAATGATAATTTTGCTTTGGCAAATAAATCCTTAAGTGTCCCCCCACTCCTTGTACCTCCATATACCCCACACCATCACCCTCAGCCACCCGGCCCTTAAGGACTATGACTTGGGGGAGGAGTAAAGGGGGAAGGAAACCGGCCAGGGCTGCCGCTGCTTGTGCAGCTGAGGGAGGGCTGCATTCCCAGGGGACCCCCAGGACTTCTAGTGCGGCTGGTCTGCCAGCACACTGGGATGCTTGATGGAGGGGAAGTGCCCGGTTTGTCGAGTTCTTGCTGAGCTTTGTGATAACTCATTACATTTCTTTCTTTACAAATTGGCCCATTAGTACTCCTGAATTGAACGGAATTCTAACGCCAGGAGCCTCCCAGCCTGGGCCCAGCCTGGGCCGAGCCTGGGCCAGGAATTACCTGCGGCACGAAGGCCTGCATTCTGGGGAGGAAGCCTGGGACGGATGTCTGGAGCGGGCCCTACATTCTGCAAGGGAAGTGGGTTTGTTTTCTTTAAACTCTAGAGAATGAAAGAGTTCTAACCAAGCCCTGCTGGATTTAAATAGCAAGATCTGCCTCACTGCTCACTGGCTTTCAAGCTGGGGGCTCTGATCCCTGTTTGAGGGGTTAAACTCTAACCCCATTAAGCCATTTATGGAAAGCTGACCACCAGGGAGGGAGGCGGCCCCTCTTCCTGCAGCCTCCCTAAACCCCACAGATTCTGAAATTGGTTGTCACTCTCGGTCTGAGGATTCTAAACAAGTAGGCACTAATCCCCTCTGTTAAGGAGATACTTATTTTGTCTGAAAAACTTCAAAGAGCCCATGACAGACACTCAAAATCAAAATTAGCATTCCAATGAGGATTTAAAAAATAATAATTCTTACAGTTCTGCTGAGGAGAGGAGGAGAGGGGAAGTGACTGGCCGGGAGGCTGGGGGAGGGAGTGGGGGCAGTGACTTTCATCTGCCTACCCTCAGGAGCTCTGGGGATCTGCCCCTGCTGGCTGAGATGCTGAAGCCCCCTCCCCAAAGAGGCAAAGGCTAGGCCGTAGCCTGGGCCCTCCAGGGCGGGCAGGAAGTGGCAAACCCCAAGGACTGTGCAGATGAGAAGTTCAAGTCTCAGAGAGGGAGGTAGCATCCGGGGCCATCAGCTACCAGTGCTGCAGCTACAGCCAGGCATTTGGACCCAGGTGGGCCTCGGGTCTGCCTGCCTGAGGCCTCAATGGTGCTCGCAGCTCACAGGACTAGTAGGAGTGCAGAGGGGCTGACAGGTGTCCTGAGGCAGCTCAGTGGCAGAGTGTGGAGCCCCACGGTCTTGCCAACGTACCTGTCCATGTTACGGCCATGTCTGGAGCCACTGCAGGGTCCTAACATTCCCTCCAGTCCCAGCAGCCTCTCTTCTGGAACCCAGTGAGCCCCCTGCCACCCGCAGGCCTGACCTCTCCCTTTGCTGGACTAGTGCCCCCAGCCCAGCCTCACCCTGGCCTGTCCCACCCCACAACCCAGCCTACCCCAGAAGGTCTCCCTCATCAGTCATTCTGGCATTTCCATCTCTCAAGGGACCCTCCTGTTCCAGATTCCAGATTCCCAGGCCAGGAGGAGGCCCCTATCTCCAGACAGGGGGCTCTTCTCTCCCAGTCTCTATAGCCCCTTTCTTTCTGAAGTCCCTTAGGTGCCTGCAGGACCTCCTAGGCCCCTCTCAGATCCTGGACCAAATCCCCCACTTCCTCTATTGGCTCCTGCTTGGCCTTCCCAGGAAGCCAGGGGGCAGGACCTAACCTTCCCGCTCCCCTCAGCCAGGCTGCCCTAAGCCTGTTTGGTGTCATCCCCTCCAGGGAGGACCTCACACCTCGAAGACTGTTAATGGAAGTTCCTGGACTCTCAGTCTTCCCCCGCCTCCCCCAGTTCACACTGCTTTTCTGCATCACCCCCAAGTTCTACCAGCACCTGCCCAGTCCCCACTAAGCACTGTGCCCCATTCCAAGGCTGATCTGGAACCAGATTCTGTCCATTCACTCAAACTCTCCTTCAATGTGTAGACCTGCTCTGTGCCTGGTCCCGTGTGAGTGCTGGAGCACAGGGACCAGACTCTGTTCTTGGGGTGCTTCCAGCCAAATAGGAACGCTGGTCCATCACAGTACAGACGGATCAGAGAACTCCATCTGTGGGGCTCCCTGAGGAGGTGCCAATGAGCTTCAATAGGAAGTCACCAGGTGGGCAAAAGAGCAAAGGGCCTTCTAGGAGGTGGAGTGGTGTGCAAACACAGAGAGGCCAGGGAAGCCTGGGAACGAGGCAGAACCCCGACTTTAAGACCAGTACCCCTTCCTGATCCGTAGCCCAGGTCCCCAAGCCCTTCGTGAAGACCACGAGGTCCTGGTCACCTGTTCTAGTAACAGTATTGCACAGCACGTGAACCTCAGAGAAAGAAGGAAGTGCCCATGACACCCTAGGCCACAATGAGAGAGACCCCTTGAAAGCACTGCCTCATCCATGACAGTGGTCACTGGCTTCTGGTACTAGAAAAGCCTGAAGGAGATATCCAAAAGGCCCAGCTTTGGGCAATAACCGTTTCCGAGGCAGGCCTGGTCCCTCCTGGCTGCCGGTATTATCCCTGTGAAAACTGGCTCTGTTCAAAGCACTTTCCCACCCATATCTCATCATAGATTTCTAGAACATTCATGCTCAGAACCCACATAGACTGGTGTTGTCCAACAGAAATACACTGCAAGCCACATACATGATTTTTAAAGTTTCTAGTAGTCACACTGAAAAGATTAAACTAATTTAATAATATATTTTCCTTAGCCCCATATTATTATTGGGTTTATGTAACCCAAAACACTATCATTTCAACATGTAATCAGCATAAAATTATTACTGAAGTGTATAATCTTTTACACTGACAGCACATCTCAATTCCAACTAGGCACATTTCAAGTGCTCCATGGCCACAAGCGGCTAGTGGCTACTATACTGGACAGCACAGAGACCAGCCCAGCGTGTCTCCAGAGGAAGAAACTGGGAAGGAGGGGAATGGACTTTGCTATCAACTGAATGTTTGTTGTCTCCCCAAAATTCATACGTTGAAACCATACCCTCAGTGTGACGGTATTAGGAGGTGGGGCCTTTGGGAGGTAATTAGGATTAGATGAGATCACAAGGGTGCAGCCCTCAGGAGTGGGATTAGTGTCCTTACAGGAGACACAAGAGAGCTTGCTTCTTCTCTCTGCTGGCCACCCTGTGAGATGCTGGCCGTCAGCAACCCAGAAGAGGGCCCTCTCCAGAACCAACCATGCAGGCGCCCAGATCTTGGCCTTCCAGACTCCAGAACCGTGAGAAACAAAGTTCTGTTCTTTATAAGCCACCCAGTTTATGGTATTCTATCACAGCTAAGGCAGACCTGCTCAGGATTAAACGCAAACCAGGCTGTGGGAGGAAGTCCCCTGACTCCAACTTCTGCCCCTCCCACAGTCCTGCTGGACCCTGAGAGGGCCCAGGGCACTGAAGCAGAAGACACTGGGCTGGGGCTAGAGACGGGCGTCATGTGCTGGGTCTGCTGCTAACCTTCCCCACACATGGCCTTGGGTGGATCAGGAACTGCATTGAACGTGGGGACCTCCTGCTGGCTGTGAAAGGAGGTCAAATGAAGAGGCACCAGAGTGGCAGACATTTCCAGCGCCTGCTCTGTGCCCGGCCCCGTGTGGTGGCTGGGGGCTGTCCTCATCCTGAGGAGCTTGCGGGTGGGGATGGGACAGTGACAGCATAGGTGATGAGGCCCACAGTGGGGCAAGCACGGGGCCCTATGGAGGCACTGAGGACAGGGTGTTTGGGAGAGGCAAAACTTGAACTGGGTCTGGGGAGAGGAGCACAGGATCTACCTGGAGGCTGGGACACCGCCCCAACGCCCCAGCTTCCTAAGACCCCGGGACCCCAGCTGCCCCTGAAGGGTGAGGAGAGCCCACTCAGGTAGCCCAGCCCTGCCCATCAGGCGACACCCAGCCTCAGAGGTGGCTGGTGCCGTGACCTCCTCAGGGGAGCCCCGAGGAGTCCGGCCTCGGCCCTTCGCCTTTTCCTTCAGGCATTCCAGACTTCTTTGGGATGAACTGGGTCTGCCCGTGGGCCAAGCTGGAGCCAGAGAGGCAGCCTGAGTCCTGCCTGCCAAAAGCCAGGGAAGCCACCGCCTGCGGGGAGAGCTGAGCTGCCTCCGGGGCTAAGGCTGGGTGGCAGCCCACGGGGCCTGTGGGGCTTGCAGTCTGCAGTCAGGGCCTCGCTGCCTCTTGCCCCCCACCTGGCCACGAAGCCCCAGAGCCGGTAATGAGCACCTCCGGCTCCACAGCGGCTCAGAGGAGGCCTCCCGGCAGCCCAGCCTTGTTCTCATTGTCCCGCTCCAGCCCAAATGCACCAGGCCCAGGCCTCAATCATGATCAATGGGCCGAGGATGTGCTGAAGCGGCACTTTCATCTTTTCTCAAGGCCGGTGTTTGAACTTCTCCGAGCAAGCGGCCTTCCCAAACGGGCTTGTCTTCTAAGAAGGCGGCCAATCTCCTTTCCCTTGCTTCCTAAGCAGGCTGATCCCGAGAGTTATTGAGGCACAAAAAAAAGAGACGTTCAAAGGCAAATCTAAATTACCGTCCTCTTCAAACTGGCGAAAAGTCTTATTAAGTCACCTGCGTGTGAATCCCGGCCTATTTCTGTCTGCAGACCTTTCTTCCTTTGTGCCACATAAATGGACACATCTTATTGATTTTCTTTCAACCTGGATCACCTCCATCGCTGTGAATATGGGCAGACAAATCCCGCTCCTTCCTTGCTGGTGGGGCTGAGGAAGAATGGGGGTGGCAGCTAGAGCAGATGGGGGCCACTGCACCCTCCTCGCCACCCCTGTGTGCCTTCCCACAGAAGTCAGCAGAGTGGCCCGGAGCAGCATTTTCCTGGGGGAGCTGGGGAGGCACGGCGGGCCCGTAGGGAGGCTCTGTGACTACAGCCAGCAGATGGGGCCTCGCCAATCCTTCCTGGGTTGGGAGGACAGCTCCAGGGACCCTTGAACTCACCCGCGCTGCCCTCAGCCTGTCTTCTCATGTCCTTGGCCTCCTACAGCTTGTCCTCTGTGACTCCCATTCCCAAACGCTCCCCTCTGCTCGCTCCATTCCAGCCTTGACCTCTTTGCTGAACAAGCCACACACATGCCCACCTCAGGGCTTTAGCACTGCTGTTCCCACGCCCAGAAGGACCCTCAAGCCTCTTCCCCTCACCGCCTTCAAGTCTCCACTCAAATGTCAACTTCTCAGTGAAACTTCCTCAGGCCACCCCATGTAAAACGGTACCCATCCCCTTAGGCTCCCCCGCACCCTCCCCTCCCCACTTCACTTTCCTGCGTGGCACTTATCATAATTCACACGCTCTACGTTTTACTTGCTTGTGTTGGTTGGTTATCTGCCCTCTCTAAAGTCTAAACTCCATGCCAACAGAGCTGTTCGCCCCTTTGGTTCACTACAGTGTCACCGCCACCTAGAACAGTGTTCAGTACACCAACATGCTCTATAAATGATTGTTCAATGCAGGCCACGCAGGGGCCCAGCCAGCGCCAGCACCCCACCTTCTGATCCAGTCCCCAGCCTCCAGAGGACACCACGCAGTATGTCCGGACCGCATCCTCACTTCACCATCATCTCTACTGAAGTGACCTCAGGCTCCCAGACAAAAATATCCTCTCCCTAGGCCTGCAGCTTGGCCTGGACACTGCCTGGTCAGGCTTTGGTCTCAGGACAGATAGTTTCTAAGCCCATGACCACACCTCTGAGCCCATCAGTCTCCTCCTACTGGGGACAGGCCCCTGTGTGAGGGTATTTCACCCCATCAGATGCAGCTGACCAGGGCAGTACCACAGAAATGCTCTGGGTCCTTAGCTGCCCTCCCCAAGCCACTCCCAGAGGACGGATCCTCCTGTGGGGACCCCAGGGCTGCCGCCCATCTCCCTCACTACATCCCTAGGCTGGGCAAGTGGTATAATAATTACTGTACACTACGGTCTGAATGTTTATGTTCCCCCCAAATTCAAATGCAAAAATTTTAATTCCCCAGGTAATTAGGAAGAGGGGACTTTGGGAGGTGATTATAAAATGGGCCCCTCCCTAGCCCATTCCACCACATGAGGACACAGCGAGAAGTCGCAGTCTACAACATGGAAGAGGGCTTACCCTGGAACCTGATCACGTTGGCACCCTGATCTTGGACTCCCAGCCTCCAGAACTGTGAGAAATGCGTTTCTATAGTGTGTAAGCCACCCAGTCTGTGGTATTGTGTTCTGTCAGCCCAAAGAGACTAAGATGCTGTATAAACACCCTGGCTGGCCACTGGGAGCCCTGGGGTTGGCCTTGGCTTTGCAGTTACTCTCTGTATGGCCCCGAGGGACTTTCTTCCATCTCCTGACTTGAGTTTCCCCATCTGCAATATGGAGGAGTGATCCAGAGAACCTGAGGACCCCTTTGTAGGTCAGAGCCCTCTCTGGCTCATTCTGGGGAAAATCAGACCCGCCAACTGGAGGTACTGGGGCTACAGGCAGGGCAAGCCCACCAGCTAGATGGACCTTCTTAGGGCAATTCGCATCTTTGGGCTGCACTGGGCCAGGAGGATGGGTTGAGAGCCTGGGGCAGGGTGGAGCCTTGGGTCTGGAGCAGTGCTCTGGACAGGTCGCAGGGCGGTGGTGAGGGACACACGCCAAGTCCTTACTTCGTTCCCCTTTGTTCCTGGGCCTCAAATGGGCCACAAGGTCAGGTGGTAGGGCTGTGAGCATCGAAAAGCCACCAAACCTGACCGCAGCCCTCAAGGAGACTTTACTCTGATCAGCTCTTCACGGTAGGGATAGGAGTTCACGGGGTGGTGGCCAGGGGTCTCTGACTTAGGCCCATGACCCTGGGGTCTCCCCTTCGACCAGCCCGAATAGGTTGAACAGAATTCTGGTCACCAGCTCAGTCCTGAGCTTGGCCCTATCACTGACCCTGACCCTGGACCAGGCCCAGCCAAGACCTCCGAGCCCAGTGGCCATGCTACGCTTCAGGCTGCCAGCCTCCTGGCTGAGCTGAGCTGCAGGGAGCATGGCTGTCTCCCTGCATCCATCTCCACCAGATTTCATCTTGAGGCCATGCAGGTGGCAGCTTTGCCCACAGTGACACACACCCCCCAGGCTCCAGAAGGCCTGCGTCTCTCATTAGTCTGTGGACTCTCCCAGTGAGGCCCATCGTGATTCCTCCTGTCTGGTCTGCCTGAGCACGGCCCCTCCCCCATTCTCCCTGCCTCCCCTTGATTGAGGTGTTCTCCTCTCCCTGGGACCCTTGCAGTCACTTCCTAACTGGCCTCCCTGACCCTGACCCTAACCCTTGGGCTGCACTGGGCTGGGAGGATGAGTTCTAGCATACAGCCGCCAATGATCTTTCTAAAACAGTTTGTTCCCATATCTCTCTCTTGGAAACCTTCCATTGCCCCAAGACCCAGACTAGGGTGCAAAATTTAAGAATGCACTTGTCCTCTGGTTGTGCAATGTAGGGTCAGCCTTAAATAGCAATGCCTCCTTAAATCCCTAGGGGCCCTGCTGGACTCACCCAGTCCTAGCCTGGCATTACCCTTAAATCCAGATAAACTCCAGATTCCTTCTCTAGCCTCAAGGCATCACCACATCCCAGCTCCGGCCCTTTCCTGCCTATTTCCTACCAAACCCCACATGACTGCACCTGGCCACACCAAAGCACCTAGGGCTATCCCGCTCAGTGCCCTCCCACTCTGCGTTTCTGCACATTCCTGATGCATCCTCTCCTTTCCTAGGGCTGTCTCTTTTTGTCCTTCTAGGCCTCACTTGGCTGTCACTTTCTCCAGGTAAGCCTTTGACCAGGGCCCCCTTGGGAGCAGAACACAGCACGAACCACATTGAACCACTCAGGCCCATTTTTGGGTCCCTCTCTCTCGGTGGGCTGAGTCATCTTTGAGGGCCAGAGCAACATCTGGTTTTTCCCCTTTCCAGCGCAGGGCAGGGCCCAGAGTAAGTTCTCAGTAGGTGTTTGTTGAATGAATGACTGGAGGAATGAAAGAAGAACCCACAAGTCCCCAGGCCCATAAAGGAACCATCCCGAGGAGAAGCCTCATGTATCTTCTTGCTAGAGAGAAGCAGACAGACAGATGGAAACGAGTGAGGCCAAGGAATTCTTTGGGGAAAAGCAGCTCATTTCCAAATGGGAGGCATATAGACCATGGGAAGACAAAAAAATTCCTCAAAATTAAACCAAAGGAGGGGTCTGGGGAGCGATGGGGCTCCCAGGGATTTATTAATGCACGCCTCCAAGTGATTCTTCCTCCTGTGATCAAGGCACTGGGTTAGCACTGACTTCCAAATTATATTTAATTGGACAATTATTCAAACTGAAAAACCTGCACAGGAAACGAAGGCGGTCCTTAATAAACACCTTGTCTCCTCAGCCCCAAACAGGCAAGTCATTTACTGACCCAAGAGGCACAATTTTGTCTTTGGTAAATTTATTTTGAAGTAATCGCCGACTCCGAGAGTAACCATTTTTCAAAGGGAAACTTGGCTCTAGCCAGCAGAATAACAAATCGTTCCCTGACCCGTGTGAAGCCTAATCCCTTTAGAAAGATGTGCGCTTAGAGGGTGGCGGGCCTTGGTGGAGAGGGACGACCCAGCCGCGTCACTGCTGTCCTGCCCTGGACAGGTGGGAGCCTCCCAGGCAGACCAGGGTGCACCCACAAGGACCAGCGCAGACTTTCTCTGCAGGGGGGCTGCGAGGCCTGGGCTGGAGATGGTCACTCACCCATGGTCCACAAGGTTGGGGAGAGAAGGCTCACACTTCCCCAGCCACCCCTGGGCCTGCCTGAAGCCCAGTGCAGCCCTGATGCTCAAGCCTCCCCCTCGGGGCTCCCCACCCGCCCACCACATCCCTCCGCATCCCTTCACCAGACTGTCCTCATCTCCACCCTCCCAGCCCTGCCGGTCCCAGACCCGGCCCCGCCCCCTTCTCTGCACACCTGGTGAGGTTGTGCAAAGCCCTGCATGGTGAATGCACCTTTCACGCAGAAGGTGCACCGCAGGCCAGCCCCCACCTTGTTGAGCAGCTGAGGGCCTTGGGGAACCTGCTTTAATGAATAGGAGTGCGTTTATAAATAGCATATCCAAATGCAAATGAGCACCTCCAACAGCACGGAAACTGGCTGGGCTCTGGTCCCTTTCTGTTAAGCAAACACAGTTGATAAAAACTGGGTTCTTCTTTTCAGGAGCGTCATAAAGGGACTTCCTTGACTTACAAAGGGATTCCAACTTGGTTTCCTGGAAGATCAAGGTCGCTTCCTTCACATATAGTATAACTCAGTGCCTCCAAACCCATGCTTGGCCTAACGGGGGTCTCTACCAGGGATCTTTTTGTTCACTGATACATCCAAGTGCCCACAACAGTGCCTGCCAGGAGATGGTGTGCAACAAATATTGTTTACAGAGATGTAGTCCTAGAGAACCTAACCTGTGGAGAGGCCAAGCACCCCTCCTCAGCTGCCTCTCACAGCCTGTCTTCAGACCTTGAGCAAAGCAGAGCTGACAAGACGCCAGAGTTGGAAAGACTCTTTGAGTGTTGTCATTTTTCCTCTTCCCCTTTCTTCCAGTCTGGGAAGCAAGCTCTGAGAGACTTAAGTATTAGGCCCAACGGCAAAGCAGGTCAGAGGCGGAAGCAGGGCTAGAACCTGGGTCTCCAATTTCCAGAGCCCCATCCCTCCTGGATTCCAGGCTGCCTCCCAACATCAGCCCGGCCCCATCAGACAGCAAACAGCATCAAAAGAGCCCTAGCAGTGAGCAGGCCCCCTGAGAGCACTTTTGGCTACATACCTCTGGTTAACAGGGAAACTGAGGCTCACAGAGTGGGGGGTCTTGCCCCAGGTCACACCTTGAGGGGGCTGTTTCCCAGACTCTTAGACATCAACATGCGGCCTAGGAGTTAGGGCCAGGCACCCCATCACCACCTTGGGTCTTCTTGGGGGTCACAAGGCTTGGGCCCCTCTATCTAGCAAGGCCCCTTTGTCAGAGGACAGGGACCCCATGGGACAGGGAGGCTGCCTCTTTGGCTTCTAATTCCTGGGTCATTCTACTGTCCCCATCCCATCCCAGGCGGCTTTTGGAGCACCTAAGGGGGCCGTTCCCACATGGCTCCCGTGGTCTCCCCAAAACCTTCTTTGCTCCTGCCCCTGGGCTCCCAGACCAGCTCCCCTGCCACCTGCCCAGCCACATTCCCCCCACGCCCAGCACTGGCTTCCTTGTGGATTTCGGTGAATGTGGCCTCACCTTTCGCATAAGGGAGAAGAAACAAGTTGTTCAACAATAACAACCTGAGGGCAACAGCTGGAAGAACTGGAGGCATTTTGCTACGAAGACCAAATGCAAAGAGAATGTTTGCAGAGCGGGCTGTGTGGGGAAGCAGTTCAATAGTTGGGGGTCCGGAGAGTGGGTCCTGAAATAACCCTTGCCCCTCTTTTAACCAACTGTGTGGCTTCTGAAAGTCACACCACCTCTCACAGACTGTTTCCTTGCCTGGAAAGTGGCACGATAAATAGCACCTAAGTCATTAAATTGTTTGATAATGAGAGCTAACATTTTTTTGAACACTTGCTACGTACCAAGCACTATTCTAAACAAACACTTTACTGTTACTCATTCATTTGATCTGCACTACACAGAAGAAGGTAGGTATTATTTCCCCATTTTACAGATCAGGAAAATGAGACCCAGAGAGGTTAGGTTATTTGCCCAAGGTCACACAGCTAGTAGGCATTCTTCCAATGGATGTAATAGACTTGGCACACTGTAAGCACTCAATAAATATTATTATTGCTATCATTAAGACTTGACTTTCTTTGTACCAGTCCAAAGAGCAGAATGAGGGCCACACAGAGGTCAAGGGAGGAAGTTGTGTGGTAGGGAAAGTGTAATAGAGCAGGGAAGGGGTGGGAGGTGGGGGGGAGGCAAGAGCTACCTCTGATACTTCTGATGGGAACACTGAGGCACATCCCCATGGAAGCATTTTCATCCAAGATTTACGTAAGAGCCAAGAAGTATACTGGGAAAAGGCCTTGAATTTAGACCACATACAATCATTTTCTATGGACTCCAGGGCTCTGACAGAGAGCAATGGTACTAAGTAAGAGCTCACCCAAAGAAGTGATGGTGCCTGGAATGAGGGCGAGCCCAGCCAGATCAGAGCCCCAGTGGGGATGTGGGGTCTGGCCCTGCAGCTGGGGGAGGAATACAGCTTAGCTGGCCACCCGGGGAGCACGCGTGTGCTGTGCCCTTTACGGAGAAAACCATCACAGACTGAGTCGCTACACTTATACCCTGAAGCCAAGCCACCAGCTGTAGGACCCCTAAGTGGACACGGCTGGAGGCGGGGCACCCCTCACTTGGAAAGGGAGGCCTAGAAGACACAGGTTTCATTTCCCATGTGACTGGCAGTAGGGGCAGCAGCAAATGCCTGGCACAATGAGCTCTGAGGTGACAGTAGTGGTGGCTGAGGCAGTGAAATCTTGGCCAGGATTCTGGCTCAGTTGGCTGCCCCTGTGAGTACAAATCATGTGACGTACTTCCAGAAATTCCCCCAAAACACTTGCGAAAGGGAGGTCTACAGACACCTGAACTGGAATGGGGCCATGGAGATCCAGATGTTTTGCTAAGGCCCGGGACATACAGGGAAGAACTTGCTAACTTCAGAGAGTCTAACAATAAATCCAGCAACCTGAAACGGGAATGAGCTCCCCATAGCTGGGAGTATGCAAGTAGAGGGTAAGCCACTGTCTGCCAGAGTTGTTGAGGAGAGGTTTCCAGTCCTGTCCAGAGTGGTGTAAGATGAACCTTCCTGATTCATCCCACCCAATGCTCTTCTCTCCCAGAGGTTCACTGCTCATGCATCATCGGGTCCCTGTATGGCCACAGAGCACAAAAAGATGACAGATACAGTGAGCTAACACTTACGCAGGGGAACTGTGTGCTACAACTCTGCAGGTCCTGACCCATTCATGGCCTCATGACAGATCAGCCAGGTATCGTTAGCTCCATTTCACAGACGGGGAAACTGAGACCCAGAGAGGCTCAGCATTACACTGCTAGGAAGTGGTGGCACCAGGATCAGACCCAGGTGGCCTGGCCCCAGGTCCACACAGCCCCTTTCCAGGCTGCCTTCCAACGCATGGGGCAGTGCCCCTGTGGGTCCTGCATGGCTGGGCTAAGGCCTAGAGACCTGGGTGGGGCCCAGACTGGAGAGGGGCCCTCCGGAGTGTCCTCTTGGGGCCAAGAAGGCCCTGGCTGTCCTGGCTAGGTGGCCTCTTCCTGTTGGATAAGGGTCTACGGCCCACAGTCAGGCGGGTCTGGGAGGAGTGAGGGTGGGCTCCTTCTGCAGGAGGGTAGCTGAAGGCGAGGCCCAGTGGGGTCTCAACCTCCACGTCAGGGGCCAGCAGAGCTGTAGCCAGGCAGCCGGCCTGTCAGGGCTCTGGGAACCTGTGGCTGCCTCCGCTGTGACTTCTGCCACTGTCTGCAGGAAAGCCCTCCGAGTAGACTGAGCCAGGGGTCTTGTTGGGGGTTATGAAGAAAAGTGACAGTTGCGGAAACAGATAGTTTCTCACCCTGCAACCCAGGAAGGAAAGAATGCCCAGGACCAGAGCAGACGAGGGCAGCTCCGCAGAGCAGTGGCTGAGCCCTGGGCCATGCCTCAAGCAAAGGGAGAAGGGTCGGAGGCCTGGGCACCGGGAAGCACCCTCCCCATCCCAGTTCAGAGGGCTGCTTCCATTCCACACTCCGGGGGCCCCTGTCCTCACCAAAGCTGGGGGCAAGCCTCCTAACTGGCCTCCCTGTCCCACCCCTACTCCATAATTCCCTCACCCAACAGCCCCTTATTCTCCACTGCCCTAGACTGATTCCAGAACATACTTCTGCCCATGCCTTGACCCTGGTAACAGCCTTCTGGAGGCTTCTTAGCACCCCGAGGGGAGAGCCCAATCCCTCAGCCTGGTCTCATCTCACACCACATCTCTTCTCCCTCCCTGGGCCCCCATCACCTCATGCCCTTACCATTCCCCTAAAGGGCAATCTAATTACGAACTCAAACTCTGCCCTCAGCCTTGAAGGCCCTTCCACTCTCTTGTCCTCTGTGGGAAATTGTATTAGTCCTTCAAAGCCCCAACCCATTGCTCCTTCCATGAAGCCAGTGCCAATCTCCATTTTTCCTCCCTTGAGCTTCCAGACAATAAGTACAAAAGTGACAGCAACCACTTCTATAGCACTTACTCTGTGCCAGCACTATTCCGAAAGCTTTACCCCACTAACTCTTTTCACCCTTACAGCTGTATGAGGGAAATATTCTATCAGTCCCCTTTCACAGATTAGAAGACTGAGCACAGAATAGGTTAAGTAATGCACCCAGGGTCACACAGCTTGTATGGAGTGGAGCTGATATTCAAACCTCGACAGTCTGGCTCCAGAGTCTTAACCATTATTTGAGACTCACAGGTTGGGGTGTTGGTTATAGGCTTTGCTTCCTTCTAGGATATGAAGAGGAGTGCTTGGGCCTATGTCTACTTTACTGCAAAGCCCTTTGCCTGAGAGTGGGATTGAATCCCACAGTTGGCTGAGGACCTGGCTGGGCAGGGGGCTCTGATCCCCACCCCCAAGGCCAAGCTGCATCATTAAGAGCATCCCATAAGGGCAGGTCCCCTGCACCAGGCACCATCTTCAGCCTCTATCCCTCTCTCCCAGCACCTGGCTTTTCACAGCATTTCCCGTGTGTCTCTGGAGCTGCCTGGCAAAGGCCCCCCTGTTGGATCTGATAGTCCTCAGATCAGCTCAGGCTCTCTAGCAGAAGGGTCAGTCCAGAAACTTTCCCCTCCAAATCCCTTCACTCTCTCACCTCTACCCTCTACCATGTTCAGCCCCAGACAAGGGTGAGGTTGGAGCCCAAGACAACAGGCATCTCCAGAACTTCCCTAAGAGGCCTTGCAGAGTTCAATTCAAAATCTATTATCCTGCTCTAGTCCTAATTCCAACTATTGACAATCCCAACCGTGTAATCTTAACACCCCTTAGAAAGTTATGGCTAATATTAGTCATAAAACCACTACATCTATGTTACCACTGTTAAAGGCCAGCAACTCTTATGCCAACAGAAGGTAATGTGCCCAGGGCCTGGCACAGAGAAGATGCCGTTAAACTTTAGTCTCCCTTCCTTCCTTCCACAATTATATATTGAGCACCTGCTGTGAGCCAGGGCCTGTGCTGGCTGCTGGGGGAAGTGCTGAAAGCCAGAACACTGATCTTTGTGGTTAACATCCATCCATGGCATGAGGTTTGAGAACACTAGCAGAGGGAAGCCCAGAGAGCTGAGGGCACAGTCCGCCACCTGGAGGTGGGGTGTGTGTGTGTGTGTGTGTGTGTGTGTGTGTGTGTGTGTGTCTGTGTGTGTGTGTCTGTGTGTGTGTGTGTGTGTGTGTGTGTGTCTGTGTGTCTGTGTGTCTGTGTGTGTGTGTGTGATGGGCAGGGACAGGCAGGAAGGGCCTGTGGGCCAGGCTGAGCAGCTTGGACTCCACCAAGGTGCTCAAGGAAGTGCTCTGTTCTAGGAAGGAAGTGCTCTGTCCTAGGAGGCAGGCAGACCAAGGAGGACAACTAAAATGGTCAGGAGGAAGATAATGGCCACCTCTCCTAGCAAAGTGGCAACCAGGTTGGAGATAAATGACTCTTCGACAGTGTTTAGTAGGTTACAGTTAATTATAGCTTCTAGTTATCGAGCGACAACTGTGTCCTCGGGGTTAGACCTTTGTGCCTTATATCCATTATCTCCATCCTTACAGGAATCCTCCCACCAAGGATCTATCAGCCACACCCTGGCAGAAAGCAGATAGCACCCTCAGACTCGGCACCATGAGAAGAGTTTAATCAACGGATTGTCTCACAGATGTGAGCAGGGTGAAGGAAAGCTCTAAAGAATGGTGCTGTACCCTAGAGCTTGGAACCATGGGGAGCCATTACCAGCCCAGGTCAGAAAGGAGATGGGGAGGGAGCAGCTACTGGGACCCAGAGAGAGGAGAGCTGTGGGGTGCCACCGTGGAGGTGGGGTGCTTCAGCTGGGGGACACAGTGAGCCCGTGGTGACCCTGCAGGAAGGAGAACTAGGAGAAATGTAACAACCACATGAAGGCAGACCAGGTGACGAGCCTCCTGGGCATGGGGTGGGAGAGGACAGGCCTAGAGGGCTGGAGCACATGGTCAAGGCCAGAGGGCCTGGGGACTGAATGCAGAGTCAAGGCTGACCCAGTTTCTGGTTGGACGTTAGTGGCAGATGGTGGTATGATGCTCAGAGACAGAGTCAAAGGGAAAGGAGGGCAGGACCTCTGTGGCGGGAACGCTCCTGCCTCCACCCCGAGGCTCCCACATGGCCTGCACTGGCTCTGTGGCGCGGAGGACCTGCCTCGTCTTATCCCTGGTCTCCTTCTTTCTAAAACAAAGCACTTAACCAGCTACTTGAAATGGCCTCCTCATGTCCCCCCACCCAGCTCCCACCTTTCTTGCTGCCACAACTCTGGGCTGGCACATGGCACGTGGAGCCATGTTTTAGGGAACGTGAGCTATCTGGGGAGAGTAGGGCCCAGCCTCTGGAGTCGGGCAGAACTGAGCTGGGCAGGCACAAAATGGCAGAATTGTATACATTCAGATGTGCAAAAGCACAGACCTTTATTTTCTATGACTCATCTCATCTTGCTCTTGCACTTGTATTCCCACCGATGCCTGGGAAAGGAGTAGGGGAGACCCTTTAACTCATCAATTAAAGATAGCTCAGCCTTTTCCTGTTTAAAACAGTCTCTTTCAGGTTAACTCAATATCTTTTGCATAAATACTCAGTCTTCCAAAATTCAAGCTCTCAGGACACTCTCCTCTTTCATTATGTCTTCATTCTACTCCCTTCTTGCAAAGACGGCAGCCAACTGCAGGGGGCAGGTGGCACCTCTCATGGGGGCACAGGGAAAGGCATTAGGAACCCATGCTGCCCGTTGTGCTCTCACTGGTCTCAGACGGTGTGACCAGCTCCTGGTGTTCACTGAGGTGCTGAGTCCTTGAGTCCCATCTTGGCTTCTAGTCATGAAGCCTGTATCAGCCAGTATAAGCTAGGTTACGCCATGACAACACACAGCCCCCACATCTCAGGGACGTATTTCTCACTGTGTTACGTGTCCATCACAAGTCAGCCACGGGCCCTGATCCACGTCCTCACCGTCCTCCCTCCAGGACCCAGGCCGATGGAGCAGCCACCATCCAGAACGTCGTGAACGACGCAGCAGAGGGAAGCGAGTGCTGCGGAGGGTTTCACTTCAGGGTCTAAGTGCTCTGTCCTCGAAGAGGCACTTTTGCTCGTGACGCTTTGACTAGCACTAGACACGTGGTCCCACCATGGAGCCAGGATCTCAGACCTGCCCCATGCCAGGAAGGGGAAAGAAAGAAACTGGAACGCTTAAGACCTCTATTCTGTAGCTCCAGTACGTGACCAACACCAGACCTACTTGAATGTGCCATCGCTCTCCCCAGCATGCCCTCTGTGGGCTGGGAACACAAACGGGCTTTCTCTACCTCCCCCCGCCCCACCCCTGACAGAGTGCTGGAGGTCCTGTGAGGCTGTCTTTCGGCTTAGTCACCCGGGTACCTTCCTTGGCCATTTTTTTAAAAAATGTACGTATGTATTACTTTTATTGAAGTATAGTTAATTTACAATATCGTGTTACTTTCAGGTGTACAGCAAAGTAATTCGGTTATACATGTATATGTATACATCTATATTCTTTTCTTCTATTCCTTTCCATTATAGTTTATTACAAGATATTGAATACGGCTCCTTGTGCTATATAGTAAGTCCTTGTTGTTTATCTGTTTTATCTATGGTAGTGTGCATCTGTTAATCCCATACTCCCAACTTCTCCCTCCCCGCCTTCCCCTTTGGTAACCGTAAGTTTGTTCTCTCTGTCTGTGAGTGTGTTTCTGTTTGGTAAAGAAGTTCATTTGTACTACTTTTTAGATTCCACATGTAAGTGATATCACATATTTGGAAAAGACAAAAGCTGTAATTCAAAAAGATACATGCACCCCAATGTTGACAGCAGCACTATTTGCAATAGCCAGGACATGGAAGCAACCTAAGTGCTCATCAGCACATGAATGGGTAAAGATGTGGTAGGGCTTCCCTGGTGGCGCAGTGGTTGAGAATCTGCCTGCTAATGCAGGGGACACGGGTTCGAGCCCTGGTCTGGGAGGATCCCACGTCCCATGGAGCGACTGGGCCCGTGAGCCACAACTACTGAGCCTGCGCATCTGGAGCCTGTGCTCCACAACAAGAGAGGCCGTGATAGTGAGAGGCCCACGCACCGTGATGAAGAGTGGCCCCCGCTTGCCACAACTAGAGAAAGCCCTCACACAGAAACAAAGACCCAACACAGCAAAAATAAATAAATTAATTAATAAACTCCTACCCCCAACATCTTCTTAAAAAAAAAAAAAAAGTAAGTCTCCCCAGCTGTAAACCAGGGTCAATAGCGCCTACCTCATAAAGTCACTGCACTCAATAAAAAATATCAGCCTTCTAAAACAAAATAAAAAAAAAGAAGATGTGGTACATATGTACAATGGAACATTACTCAGCCATAAAAAAGAATGAAATAATGTCATGTGCAGCAACATGGGCGGACCTAGAGATTAGCATACACGGAGACTCCCAGCCCCATCTGGGTGACCAACTCCACTTCCCTGCTGCTTCCACTCCGGGAGCAACCAGGGTGTTGACACTTTGCCTCTCTTCCTACTCGCCATTTCAGTGGTGCCCATCCCTTAACTTCCTCTGCCTGTGGAGGGGAATTTCCTCTGTGTAACATCCTCCAGCCTCCGTCCTCCCCTCCCACACACCAGCTTGGCTTCTCCCGGCTGGCCCTCTGCCCCCTCCTCTGCTTCACAGGCTTGTCCTGGGAGCACCTATTTCATAAACCACTTGTACACGATTTCTCATCTCAGGGTTCACTGCTGAGAACCCAGCCTGAGACAGCACAGGCCCCTCAGAGCTGTAAGCAGGCACAGGTAAGGCTGAGAATACCAGCTAATTACTGAGCGCCTACAGTGTGCGTGGCCCTTCACGTGCGTGTCTCATGTAATCCTCACAACTGAACTTCCAGCTAGGAGATATTATTATCCGCATTTTACAGATGAGGAAACGGAAGCTTAGAGCAGTCATGTGACTCGCTGAAGGCCATCTGGCCAGTACATGGCGGAACGGGATTGGGATCCAAGGCTGTGGGACCCTGTAGTCAACCTCCCTAACACACACCCCACCCCAGGACGCACAGTGGGTGAACACAGCCGAGAGTCCCGTGACAAGAGGTAAGGTAGTTAGTGTGAGGGAAGACCAAGATCCTTTTTGGAGGAATTATGGAAGAGCAAAACAGAAAGAGCTCAAAGTGGGGATATGGGTGGAGAGGCAGACCCCAGCCAGCACGTGGGATTGGGAAGGGGCTGGGCTGAGCCAGCCCACGGGCACTAGAAGAAAGAAGCGTCAGACTGCACACTGCTCCCTCTCCCGCCCACACCGACACACACGCCCCCACCAGGATACGCAGCGTGGCATGTGCACGCGCTACTGTGACACAGACGCACCAGGGACGCCCGGGGGATTACAGCTCACACGTCACCATTCCCTTGCAGAGACCCTGGTTACACCACGTCACTCTCCTGGTTTCAGCCACCTCCTCTTGTACTAGAACACTCCAAGCATGGCTCCAGCCCCCAGGGAGGAAGGGATAGGCCCACTGGGAGACCCAGGGCAGGAGGGTCTGCTCAGAGAGGGTCCTGGGTTGAGCTTGGAAACACAACCCCTACAGGACATGTTTGGATCTGAATTGGGAGAGAGATTACCCTGATCCAGCCCCTGATGAGGGAGCCAGGGGAATAGCATGGACCTCAGCTGGGCAGTGAGGGTCAGGAGGGGAAGACAGGAGTGGCCCTGTGTTCCCCTCCTGTGACGACGGGACCTGTCACAGAGCAGCTTCTGCCTAAGACCTCGGAGGCCGCAAGAGTGGCTATAAGTCAAGTGCAGCCAACCTGGGAGTTCAAAGTTCCCCTTCCTAAGATCTGGGGCCAAGCTTCCACCTGAGCTGTGGACAGGGCTTACAGCTAATGGCAGGTGTGGGTGGGTGGCCATGGCTGTGGGCAGGAGAGAGAGAAGAAGGAAGCCCAAGATCACCGTCCTTTGGAGATGGTGCCGCACCGCCCATACCGGCAGCAATGGAAGTGACTGGGGACCTTCAGTTTCAGGGCTTCCATGGCGTCACCAGCCCCTAATACCCTTAGTCTCAGAAAATGGCTGGGGCAGGAAAGGGGACAGGGAAAGGAGAGAGAAAGCACAGAACACTGGGCCAGAAGCAAGAGAAGGAGACTTCTGGGTGTTCCCCGAGGGTGAGCTGGAGTGGACTCTGGGCATGTCATGCCTGGTCTTGGCCTCTGTCTGGGTCCCTAGATGGTACCCCCCAAATGAGGAAATCCTACACCCTGACACATACATAATCCCAACTGCACCCTCATCCAGGAAAAAATCCTTTCCCCCAAACCAAACTCCAGCTCTATTCCCTAACCTGACCTCTCTCCTAAGCTCCCGTGGAAGCCTCTCTTGACCCCTGACCTGAATCCAGCCTTACGTCCAGCCTACCCTGACTGAGTGCAGACCCAACTGGAAACCTCACTCTTGCTCTGCCCCGACCTTGAACATCCTCCACGAGCCTACGACCTCGGTCCTGACAGCTCCACGCTTGCCTTGGCCTGTGCACGTCCAGGGACACAGCTTTGTTACCGTAAGCCCCCTACATACGGAAGAGTCCCATTCCATTCTGAGAGCACATTTGTGAGTCCAATGTGTTCGTAAGTCCAACAGAGTTAGCCTAGGTACCCAACCAACACAATTGGCTATACTGTCCTGTACTGTAATAAGTTTATAATACTTTTCACACGCATAATACATAAAAAAGAAACACAAAAAATAAAGGAAACATGTTCAGTCTTACAGTACAGTACCTTGAAAAGTACAGTAGTACAGTACAACAGCTGGCACACCGGGGCTGGCATCGAGTGAAGAGGCAAGAGGAGGTACTGACTGGAGGGGGGAAAGGAAGTGGGAGATGGTAGAGCTGAAGGATCATACGTAGGGGACTTACTGTAGTTTAAAAGGACTGTGCCCGGCACCTGGCGGCTGCCAGCCTCTGCCTGCCCCATCCTGAGCACCGCAGGGAACCACCTTAGAGTGGTTGGGGCTCTGAAGTTTTCCAGCCACGCCTGCCATCATCAGCACCACGGGAGGGATTCACCCATTTCCCCGCCTGTCACCTCGTCATACTTTCTAAAGCACAGTAAGCTGATGCCATCTCTCAACATCATTGGACTCCGTTCCTGCCCCAGAGGGCTTCCTTGGGGCCAGGACCTAGAAGGGATAGCCTGGTGCGATTATTTCGCAGACACGGACAGGCAGGCTGCATCAGCTGTCACACGTTCTGCTGGCCTCCTGGACAGATGTCACGCCAGGCCCCCTCTGCCTCAGCCCCAGCACTCCTGGCTCATCTGAGGCCTCCATGTCACCATGAGCATCCCCATTGCCTTGGAGCGTGCAGGAGGCAGGTGAAGCAGAGACCACCAGGGGTCCCTGTCACACTGTGCCTCCAGCCCCTCAGGAAGGTGACAGAAATCCTAAAATCCTCAGCGGTGCTCAGGCACCTGTCCTCACAGGCAGGAGGGACATAAGCAGGGCCTGCTGTGGCCTCTCTCCCATCGCCTTCCCCACCTGCAACTGTCCCAACAGACTGACCATGAGCTGCCTCTACTGCTGTCACGGGACCCCACAGGCAGTGGGTGGTTGGTGGCTGCGTGACCCATTGCAGAGTTGGGTGCTGGTGTGGCGGAAAGGGGTTCAGGAAGAAGCCTGCAGGTAACAGGGAGGAGGGACGCTGTGACAGAGCCTGACAGGATCACCCCCTGGGACCTGAAAATGCTGAAGGCACAGCCCCCCGGAAGACTGGTGTTAACCACAGACAGAACGCTAGGGTTGCAGCCCAGGGCTCAGAGGCAGAACCCTGCCAGGGGGAGACAGAGAAGCATTTCCAGACCTGGGGCCCCAGCCTGTGGGGTTGTCCGGTGGTGTAACCCCCAAGGTGCAAGGTAGGTGCTAGGGTGCCCCCCAGCCGCACTGGGTCCACAGGCTCTCACAGGGCCCTGTGCCTGACCGGACCAGGTGCCCCAGCCTGGCATAGTGGGAGGAAAGCAGGGTGTTGACAGGAAGGTTTCTCCTCAATGTAAGAAACGACTTCCTAACCATCACAGCATCCAATTTAAAAGAAAATCTAAAAAGAAGACATGACATCAACTCTCTGATTGTTTGTGGGCTTTGAAGACTGACTGTAAAGCCTCCTCGGTAATTAAGCAGAATGACTCCATTTTGCCACATAAGTACGGTTATTGCTCCTGGGTGGCTGCAGTTAATATAGAAGCAGCTTAAGGAAGCCATCATCAAGGCATAACGAGTTTTTAAATATTAATTAATATGTTAATAACCACTCTAGGTTAAGGGTGAGGTTTTGTGCTGTTAGCTTACTGCCAGGGACCCAGGAACGCCTGCATCCTACCCTACGTAACCTGCACTTCCTGGCGGGACTCCTGGGGGAGCGAGAGCACAGCACAGATCAGAGCCCTGCTGTGTTCACAGCTACGTGACACGTGATGCCTAAGGCCCAGCACGGCGCGCTGAGCGGCCAGAACCCGGAACATGGAGCGTCGGCTTCAGGGGGCCCGAGCACTTCCCCAAATCTAAATGTGGCATCAGCACCTCCCAAGGAAAGAGAGTGAGGCCCCGGGAGAGGCTCTCAGCCCACTCCTCCTCCCAGAATGTACAATCAGAGGGGATGCTGAGCAGGAGTGGTCGCAGGACCCAGGGCTCGCGCCCTGCCTGGGTCCGCGAGATGCCGTGAACTTAAATTGGGGTCCACTAAGGCCATGACCTTGGCCCAGCCGACGTCCTGAGTTCTGACCATGCGAGTCGGCAGAGCCCTCCTTCGGTGGGAGGACAGCAGTCAGAGGAAGGTCTAGGAAGGGGAGAGTGGAGGGGTGAAGCACCCTGTTTTTGTCCTCTCTTGACTTTCTGGTCTACCTAGTGGGGGGGCGTGACTGCCTCCCAAGGGAGGGGGCCACAACCAGCAGCCCATTGGTACAGTTCCATTCCCAGCTCACGAAGGCCCCTTGGTCAATACCTACTGGAGGGATTTCCCTGGCGGTCCAGTGGTTAAGACTCTGCGCTTCCACTGCAGGGGGCATGGGTTCGATCCCTGATCTCACATGCCGTGAGGCACCGTGTGGCCAAAAAAAAAAACCTACAGGAGAGCTGCAGGTCCAGAGGTCTCTGAATAGGTTAGAACAGGACATTAATTGATAATTGAATAACCCAAGGTTGTCCCACACACTTAAGTCAAAAATTCACACACCCTTCTATTTCCCTACCTTAAGTTCTGACCAGCCCCACTGCCCCAGCTAGTTCAACAAAGGGGGCGCCGCAGACAGCACAGGCGGCAGAAGCCTAGGCGGCAGCAGAAAACTCCCGAGTCTGAGCCTCACCTCCTCATTAAGTTCTTACAGAGAAACTAACGTCCAAAATGAAATCCCTTTCTATGTGTTAATCCATATTCAAAATTCTCCCTTCCTATCGTTTTCCGGCTGTCTCAGAGAGAGGGGGCCTTCCTCGGAGGCCTGGGGGGTGTCGAGGGTACCTCTGTACCGTTGCAGCCTTGACCAAATTTCTTGGGAGTGGTTTTCAAAGTTATGGAGAGCGAATTCAAACTCTCTCATCTGTGCCATGTTTCCTAAAACTCCTAAAACACTTCAGCCACAGCCCCAGTTCCAGGCCATCTGGAAACAAATGTGGCCACTTCAGCAATCAATAACATTCCCCAAGGTAAGTGAAGTGAGGGTCTGACATTTCTATAGTCAGCCATGGACCACAGCCCACATTGGAGCCCTGGGCTGGGGAGTGAGAGGACAAAGGTCAGCTTTCAACTCCAGCTCTGACCCTGTGTGGCCTTGAGCGAATCAATTCCCCACTGTGGGCCTCAGTTTTCCCCTTCTGCAGCATGGGAATGACAGTCCCGCCCCACTTCTTTCCCAGAGCTGTGGGGATAAACCAAGAGGAAGCCTTTTGGAACCATAAAAGGAGATGCAAGATGAGGATGCTCTGTAAATGTATTCCCTCCTCCCTTCCTTGGCTTTCCTCCCTGTGGATCAGATCCAAGGACATAGCGGCATCAGCGAGGAAAAACCCCTGCCAGGCCCAGCCTGAGCCAACTCCCAGGGGCTTCCCACCCCTGCCCCCATCTCCACTCTCACCCTCAGGCCTTATCTCCCTTCCTAATCCAACCCCACCTCCCATCTTTGCTTTCCCTGATAGAGTCTCCTAAGGCACAGGCCTGAGGATACCTAGTGGTCAGGGTCTGAACTCAAGCACAGAAGCACACCCCTCAGACGCCCCACATCGAACCCAGCCCCGCCCAGGGCAGTGCAGGTTACATCTTGTCAAGGAGCTTTCTCTCCCAGCAATCTGCCCGGGGGCGGGAAGAAAGTCCTGAATGCTGTGAACACGGGTCTCCCACCTTCTGTCCAGATGGTTTCAAACTTGCTGGGACAGAGGGCTGAGCCCCTTTCTGGGGAGGAGTGGCAGCTGGGCCCACGGAGCAAGGGGAGCACGGCCGAGCAACCCCTGCGTCAATTAGGACCTGATTAGCTGGGAGGGGGCCAGGTGGGCTGCTGGCTGGGCGCCGGCCCCTCTGTGGCCGCAGCCTGGCTTCCCTAATTAGAAGCGGAGCCTGGCAGGGCTGGGCAGACTTCACGCTGAGAGAGAGGAGAGCGCCAGGCAAGGCCTGAATGCTTCTGTTTCTGATCTCTTCTTGCAGGAAAAAGAGCAAAGCTGCTGTAAGCTGCTTGCCTTTGGGAGGAGGGGAACGAATGGCAGGTTTAAGCAGGGGCCCTGTCTGCTAATTGCAGCTCCTGATGCTTGCCTGGGGGCTGCAGAGGCAGGTGTAAGGGTAGGGCTCTCATGCTTTCCCACACAGCCCCTTCCCACTCTGTCCCTGCCAGGTGTTCACGCTCTGAGTCCTTGACGGGCATCCGGGAGAAGATTCCTGAAGGTTGCTGACTCTGAGTTCTACCCCCAAGCTAGGAAGGCCACTGGCATTCTGTATGGGGTGACTGATAACAGGGGAGGTTAATATTCCACATCTGACTACTGAACACCGAAATGCGGCTGGCATGACTGAGGAACCCAATTTGTAATTTTATTTGAGTTCATTTAAATAGCCACATGGGGTTAGAGGCTACAGCACTGGACAGCACAGATCTAGACTGAAGTGAGGAAAATGTTGTCCAAATTCCTCCCAGGTCGCTTGGGGAACCTGAGGAATGGCATGACTGTCCCCTGACCCCATCTTCTCCACCCGCCAAAGGACTTTCTTTTCTCTCCATGTCAGCCTGGGTCCCTGCCCCAGGAGCTCCGGGCCCTGCGGGCTGGGCTTCCAGGAGCAGTTGAGGATTGAGGTTAGAAGCACAGGCTTTGGGGCCAAACAGACTGGAATTCAAATCCATCCCTGCTCTGCCACTTACCAACAAACCACCAAGCTTTCCTGAACCTCAATTTCCTCATCTGTAAAATGGGTATCATAAACAATACTAATATCCACTTCGGTTACTGTGAGGATTGAATGAGTTAATACATGTGAAGCACCGAGACTAGTGCCTCGCCCACAGGAAGCACTCAAATAAGTGGGAGTTTTTGTTGCTATTACCACCACCACAATCACCACTAGTTAGCACGCAAAGCAGCAGCTGGAATTAGAAGCAAGTACTGACAACTATCTTCTGGAGGGAGACCACAGACCTTAAAAACGCAGCTTGTGGGCTTCCCTGGTGGCGCAGTGGTTGAGGGTCCGCCTGCCGATGCGGGGGACACGGGTTCGTGTCACGGTCCGGGAGGATTCCACATGCCGTGGAGCGGCTGGGCCTGTGAGCCATGGCCGCTGAGCCTGCGGGTCCGGAGCCTGTGTTCCGCAGTGAGGGAGGCCACAGCGGTGAGAGGCCCGTGTACTGCAAAAAAAAAAAAAAGAAAAACGCAGCTTGAGTCACAAGCTTCTCCTTGAGCAACAGAGAGTAAAGGCCATCGGAAAAAAACCCAAACACCCAATAATGGGGAGGGGGCCAACACCTCTTGCTAGTTGAGGAAGTGGTCAGAGTATGGATTCAGACCTAACAATTGCTGCCACCTGGGTGGGGCTGGGGGCGGGGTGCACCAGCTGAATGGGATCTGTCGGATGTTATAGGTACAGTCAGGCCTGAAGCTCACCCCGGTGGGGACGGAGACAGGACAATGCCCCCAGAAGCTCCCACGTCCACTTCTGACCATGGGCCTAGCGCTCTTCCTGCCCACAGCTGTCCTGGGAGACCTGGGTGGCACTGGACCTTAAAGGGGAGGGTGAGGGTGGAGGAGTGTCTCTTCCCCCTCCCCCGCAGGTGCTCTGAAATGCATGACTGATGTGGGACTCTGCCCTGGGCCACAAGGACCGACGCCAGCTAGTAGTGGTGAGGTTTCCCTGAGAGAGGTGGGTGGGATTTCAGGCGGAGGTTTGCAGAAGACTCCTGGTGGCGCGGTGGCCTTGGAGCTGGGGGAGGCAGATGAGGACTGAAGAGCACCCAGGCATCAACACCGCCTCTTAGGGTCTGAGGCCTGCGGTGACACGCCTGGGAAATTCTGGAGGAAGTCCTGTTGGCAAGGGCTCTAAACCGCGGCCCCCCACCTCCACGTGGCACAGCTCCTGTCAGGGCCAGCCCGGGTGTCTGGGGGAGCCCGAAGCCCTCCATCTCCTCTGGCTCCGGGAAAGAGCGACAACAGCTGTCAGGTGGCTGGATCGTTGACCCACCGTTCTGGGCTGGCTGTCGGGGAGAGCCAAGGCCCTGGGTGGCGCCGGGAGCGCCCAGGGACGACCCGCCAGGCCAGGGGAGCACTCTGGAGAGACAGGAGCCCGAGCCCAAGGTGACCCCGAGGGAGAGGAAGCTGTCCCGGGAGGGGAGGGCGAGCGCGCGCAGCTTGATTGCGTTGAACAAAATGAGGGCGGCGCCCCGCCTCCTGGGCACTGCGGAGGTTTGGGCCAGCGGCTCGCTTCTCCCCCCCTCCCACCCCGCCTCCCCCGCCCGCCTCCGGGCAGGGCTGTCATCAGACTCATTGGCTCCCAAGTTCTGAAATGAACTCTGCTCCAAGTAATTACAGCTCTTCAAGTTTCCCGTCCTCTGTTTAAAGAATTCGTCCTCTCGCCCTCAATGCCCCATCAGCTCCCTAATTAGCAGCGCGCGGCGCGATTACACATTCTTCGCAGCTCGCTGGGTCCGGCCCCTAATGAGTGTTTGTGGACAGCTGGGAGCCGGGCCGCCGCCGCCGCCCCGCCGAGCCAGGAGTCAGGGCCCAGGAGTGCGAGCTGTCAGCTCCGTGATGGGGCTGGAGCTGGTCGCAGCCCCGCGGGCCTCCGGGAGGAAAGGCCTTGAAATATAAATGAAGATGAATATTCATATTTGGTTCAATAAGTGCCAACTATTAATATACATGTCTGTCGGGAAGAGGCGGCAGCGCGGAGCCAATTCTGCCGGGCATAATTGCGCTCCTAATTCACAATTAGCCTGGAGCTCCAGGCCTATGCGCCGCGGGAACCCGGGCTCTAACGGTGACAGGGGCCGGGACCGGCCTGCAGGGAAGACCCTGCACACTCCAGGGTGCTTCTGCCCTGAGACCCCTCCCCGCGAGAAGAAGGCAGCGTGCAGTCCCCTCCGGGAATCCCACAGGAATTAACGCGAACTGTGATCTTCAGGTGGACCCCAGAGTCACATTTGAACCACACACACTGCTCCTCTGTGAGGCTGTCAGCCCAGAGGGCTCACGCCCAGTCTGTAACCAGAGCTCCACACCAGGAAATGTCTAGAGATGCATGAGAATTGAAGCCAGAAAATTGTAGGGACTCAGCCCAGCATGGCTGTCGTTCACCCTAAAGGCTGGCTTTCTGGGGGTCCAGCCTATGTAGCCAGAGGGACTCCAGGCACCGCCCCACCCAGGCTCCTGGTGTCACTCAGCCTCTCTTCTTTACCCTCTCTCGTTTCCCCAGACTCTGCTCAGATGTCCTCCATTATGACACAGTTGCCACCAGGCCTTCTCTGCATCCTAAAAAATCATAGACTGCCTGCAGGTGGCCGCAGAGCCATGCTGAGCATTACCTTCGCCTGCAAAGTATCCTCAACTCGGAGACAACAGGGAAGAAGACCTCAGGGCCAGGGACTGGGTGGAGTCACAGCCCAGGAGGAGGGCATGTCTGAGCCCTGGGAATGAGCCCACACCGGCGGCAGCTGCGCAGAACCCCTTTGAGCCAATAGCCCATCATCACACTGGTGAGTGGGGTGCCAGGGGGTCCCTGGCTCAGCCCCAGATCTGCTTCAGCCAGGGTCAGGGGCTGAGGTCTGCCACCTGGCTAAGGGCCTGCCTGTGCCCTCCAGCCAAGATCCAAACCTGTCCAGACTCAGCTCCAGTGGGGATGAGAGATGGGCGCTCATCATGCCAGCCTGACAGTGAATGCAGGAGGGTGGAAGCTTGGACTTTAAGCTTGTCCAGGGACATCCTGAGCAACAGCCAGGAACAGGTTGGAACAGTGAGGGGGAGGTGGGAGCTGTGACGAGGCCCTGGGGCAGGCCCCCCGGAAGGTCTGGTATGATCAGGGCCTGGAGCATTGCATCCTCTCAACAGCGTGTGAGGTGGACGCTCCTGTAATCTGCATTCTACACATGAGAAGGCTGAGGCACAGAGAAGTTAGACAGAGGGAGTAGAGAGGAAGGCTGAGCACAAGCAAAGCCACTCACCAGTCTGATTCCCAAGGTCTGCAAAATGGCAACGCCACATGGAGCCTGCGGGGAAGGGAGTGGTTTCCCATGGCAGGCAAATGAGAATGATTTTAAATGGATTTTCTACTTTCTCTTCTTCTTCCTCTTCCTCTTTCCTCCCTTCCCCTCCCTCCCCTGCCCACCCCTTCCCTTTCCTTCCTTTTATGAACAACTCTGCCCCAAAGCCATTAGGTGAGGCCAAGCAAGGTCACTGTCTGCACCGAAGGCCAGGGGAGGGGCCACAGTGGCCCAGAGCAGGATGTCATGTTGGGGCCTGAGCAGATGAGCCGGACTCCCATGTGAAGGGGAGTGTCTACCTCGGTGGGTCAGAACACAGGGTGAGGAAGCCACCTGGGAGAGTGGTGCAACAGGGGGAGCCTGATTACACACAGGGTATCAAATGCATAAATATACGGAGGCTAATGGGATCCATGTTTCACGCTATGGGGGAAAGGAGTTACAAATAAGGAAAGAGAGAAAACTAGAATGATCCTGGGTCGGAGTTGGAGTTGGCGATGGGAACTCACAGTTCTCGGCAGAAACAGATGAGACAGATAGATGATAGACAGATTGATAGATAGAAGCAAAAACATAGACATAAACGTGATCTGTCAATCAATTGACCTATATTCATCTATTCCTTTGCTCAGTCCACCAAGAGGACCTGCGAACAGTGACACACCAATAGCAAAGAGCATACCTTGCACCCAGTTCTTGAATTCTAAATATAGTTGTCCCCTAAAATGAACCAGGATTTCTTGGAGGAATGCCCGATTCCAGGGCGAGAGCAGAGAAAGTACCAGATGAACCTAGGACATCTTACTGTGCCAAAAAGCCAGTGTACTCAAATCCTGATGTGCATATATCAAAAGGAAACAGAAGTCAGCTTGAAGGGGCTCCCATGGGCCAAATCTGGGGCAATTTGAACATCAAAATAAATAATGATGGTAGCAGTTTATAGCCCATTGAATAAAATAGGAAACCACGAATCCATACTGACATAAATGAATACATGGAAAATTTAATGAGGAATGGGATATTTACATAGTCTCAAAGTACCTTCCCACATAGTTATTAATTACAAAGGGAAAAAGTGATTTTACAATGGAGGAGTCCAGCAGACACCATCTTAAACAAGTGATCAAAGTGAATGTCAGTAATGGAACAAATCAAAACTAGGCACCACCTGATTGGAGACAATGAGAAGAACCTTACATCACGTCTGTCGTGTTTCTGCCAAAAATGCTCCGTCTGAAATGAATCTTGAAAAACGTTGTACAAACCCGAACTGAGGGACATTCTACCAAAGAACTAGCCTGTAGTCTCAAAAGTGACAATGCAAGCAGAGGTTGAGGAACTGTTTCTAGATTGAAATAGACAAAAGAAATATGACAACTAAATGAGACATGATCCCCAAACCTGGATCCTTTTGCTATAAAGAGCATTACTGGGACAACTGGTGAAGCTTGAGTGGGATCTGAAGACTAAATGGTAGTTAGGTGTTGATGTTAACTTACCGATTTTGCTGGCTGGCTGGTGGTTATGTAGGAGAATGTCCCTCTTGGTAGGAAATGTACTGTAACCCATGGGGATGGGAGGTGATGGGGCATAATGTAAGGAACTTATTTTCAGATGGTTCAGGGAAAAAGACAGTTATGTGTTCTGTAGTTGCCACTTTTCTGTAAAGTTGAGGTTATTTCAAAATAAGAATTAAACTTTATAACAAATGCTGGAGAGGGTGTGGAGAAAAGGGAACCCTCCCACACTGTTGGTGGGAATGTAAATTGGTGCAGCCACTAGGGAAAACAGTATGGACTTTCCTTAAAAGCAAAAACAAAAAATAGAGCTACCATATGATACAGCAATCCCACTCCTGGGCATATATCTGGAGAAAACCATACTTTGAAAATATACTTGCACCCCTATGTTCATAGCAGCACTGTTCACAATAGCCAAGACATGGAAACAACCTAAGTGTCCATTGACAGATGAATAGATAAAGAAGATGTGGAATATATACACAATGGAATACTACTTAGCCATAAAAAGGAATGAAATAATGCCATTTGCAGCAACATGGATGGACCTAGAGATTATCATACTAAGTGAAGTAAGTCAGAAAGAGAAAGACAAATACCGTATGATATCACTTATATGTGGAATCTAAAAAATAGGACACAAATGAACTTATCTACAAAACAGAAATAGACTCACAGACAGAGAGAACAGACTTGTGGCTGCTGGGGGGGCGTGTTGCAGGAGGGAAGGTCTGGGAGTGCAGAGTTAGCAGATGCAAACTAGTATAGATAGGATGGATAAACAACAAGGTCCTACTGTATAGCACAGGGAACTATATTCAATCTCCTGTGATACACCATAATGGAAAAGAATATGAAAAAGAATATATATGCATGTATAACTGAATCACTTTGCTATACAGCAGAAATTAACACAACATTGTAAATCAACTATACTTCAGTAAAATAAATTTTTTTTAAAAAGAATTAAAAATTTGAAAAGTGTGGGGGAGGTCCTGCTCTGGGCTGAGGCCCAAAGCTGGACGAAACAAGACCACAGTTGCCCATGTTCTAGGGGAGGTGCTGGATGCTCCAGGCGAGGCTTGCCAACAGGAGGCCCAAATCGGCCCAGGTGCCTCACCCAGTCACTTGCTTCCAGATGGTCGGAGGGAGAAGCCAGAGACCAAAGAAAGATTTGGGAGCCAGGAATTCTCTGGAGAGATCACGTATTGCTGCTTACCTTCCACCTGCCCCAGCGGTGGGAAAGGGCTGCCAGGCCATCGAGGGGGTTCTTGAGGGAACATGGCCTGTCCCCTGAGTTTGAGGGCAGGTTTCTGACATCTTCCAGGAAAGTTTGAAGGTCAGAGGTCAGCTGCAGCCATCTGTGCTGCAGAGAGAAGAGAACTCACCACCCTGGGTGGTCCAGGCATGCTGGTGGAGTTTGGCTTGACGAAGGTGAGGGCGTCCCTAGGAGCAAGGGAAAGGTCACAGGGCTCAGCTTTCTTGGAAGAATCCTCCCCAAGGAGACTGTCTGGCAGGGCACAGCACAGTGACTTCAGGAGGTGACTCCAACAGGAAGGGCACACAGAAGCCCAGGGTGGTTGAAAGGACACAGTAAGCTGAGTTCTGAGTGCCCTAAGTCCATGGGTCAAAGCGAGCGCTTACTCAGCACCGGTCCGCAGCCTCCAGGGCTCATTTTGCATGAAAGTCCTGCTCCAGAACCTTAACACAGCCCCTGCCTCCTACCCCAGCTTGTTCCAGCTGCTGCTCAGATATAGATGCTTGTAACAGCCAACAACTGCTGTGACATCACTGTGACAACCCCCTCCAGAAGTGCACGGAGACAGCAGCATTTCTTTCCTCTCTCTCAGGTCGACAGGTGAGGTGGGTGGCTACTTCAGGATGCAGACTGGCTGGGTTGGCTGCAGGTCGTTGTTGGCTTTAAGCCTGCTCCTTGGGCCCAGCAGAAGGGGTAATAGCTCCCTAGGCATGTGCTTGTTACCCCATCAAAGGAAACAGGAGGCTGAGCAGAAACACAGGGCCCTGTCCCAGAGCCCACACACTGTCGCTTCCACTGTCCAGACAGTGGATGTGTTAGTCTTCTCCTGCTGTGTAACAAACTACCATAAACCCAGCCACTAAAACAACATCCATTTATTAGCTCACAGTCTGTAGGTCAGAAGCCAGGCTTGGCGTGACGGGTTCTCTGCTCAGGCTGATATCAGGGTGTGAGCTGACTGTGTTCTCATCTAGAGCCCGGGATCCTCTTCCAAGCTCATTCCTGCTATTGTGGTTGTAGGATGGTTCCTTGAGCCTATTGAAGTCCCCACTTCCTTGCTGGCTGGCAGCCAGAGCTGTTCTCTGCTTCTGGAGGCCGCCCACATTCCTTGTCACATGGCCTCCTCCATCCTCAATATAGCAACATTGCAACAAATTCATCTCGCGCTTTGAACCTTTCTGACTTCCCTTTCTGCTGCTGACCAGAGAAATTGCTCTGCTTTTAAAGGGCTCACTTGACTGGGTCAGGCCCACCTGCATAATCTCTGCATTGTAAGATCAGCTGACCTGGGATTTTAATTACATCTGCAAAATCCCTCCATAGCAGCAGCTAGATTCGTGTTTCATTGAATAACTCGTGGTCAGGAAACTCGGGGGTTGGAGGGCATCTTTAGAATTCTGCTTAGCACACATGGCCAAGTCCAGCATCTATGGGTGGGAAAATATGTACCTCCCCAGAGAGGCAAGTGAAATGTTACTGAACCATTATCTTACCTATCACGTGTTCCTGAAAAACCCTCTCCAAATCCACTCATCTGACCACTAGACAATCTTCAGCAGTACCTGGGCAGAACCCCACAGAAAGGGAGGGCCCCAGGCCTGTTCCCAAGATGCTCCATCACTGTTCTCTTCCCAGGATGGACTTGGGTGTCTGAGCCCCACGCAGGCCCTGGGACCCTTCTGAACCCCCTTCCTCTGGCCCCCTATCCTGTCTCACTGCGGGCGGTTGTCCAGCCTTCACTTCACCTGGGTGAGCCAGGCCCTCCAGTCCTGACTAGGCCCCTTGATCTCCCAAGACACTCCCCACATGCTGGGACAGAGGCTGAGGTCCAGTCCCTTCATCCTAGTCCCCAGGCCATCTGCCTCTCTCCAGCCTTTGCTCTCTGCAGTGCCCTTGTGCACCAGGCTCGTGCAACCTCCAGGCCTTTCATCACGCTGGCTGCCCCTCCTGCTGAGTTTCAGGGCTTTTCCTCTTTGATCCCTTTACCCACATCCTTCCAATCCTTCAAGGCCTAGTTTACTCACTCTTTCAGGAAGCCCTACCAGACTACCCCCTGGACCCTGTCTTACTCTGCTCCAGGGCTGGGTGGAACTCCTTCTTGAAGGGTCAGGACAGGGTGGGGGGAGCCCTGCCCAGTGGTAGCACAGTTACATATGGGGGTTGTTCCTTGGAAGGGAGTAAGCACCCTAAAATGCCGGTGTTGCCCTACGTGATACTCTGCCCTTCACGAGGGGGTGTCCAGCAGGGGCAGCTGCCCCCAAGCCTACACGGCCCCATAACCACCCCCCTCCAGTGTCCGTCCCTCTCACCACCCTCTCACATGCCTGCCCGGGCTGCTGTGCTCTCTGTCACACACTCTGGGATCCCCGCCCAGAATGGTTCAGTATTGGGCTGCCTCTGTTTCCCTAGGTGTGACGTGTTTTTGAAGAGTGTCTATACCTCCTGGGACTCAGGCCCTGGACTCAGTTTGAACAGAGAGGGTGAGCTAGCTCCCTGGGCTCTGGCTCTGACCATTCTCTGGCTGGCAGAGTCTTGGGAAGGGAGGGCCTGGTGGAGCAGCTGAGGGGCCTTGAGCACAAGGTCACAACTTGGCAACCGAAAGCCAGTCGAGCGCCTTCCATCAAGTTTTTAACCAGAAAAATAGTGTGCCCATTTCTCTGTAATACACCTCTGGGCCTTTTTATTATGACTTCATTTCCCCTTGTAATATTGGAACGTCTCTATAATTGTAAAAGTGTAATAGAATCTAATAGAATTTCATTTGGCGCCCGGAATGCTCCGTGCCATGGCCGCTCATTCAGAGTGAAATAATGATGTCTAATGCCCACACATGGCTCCCCGTGACCTTATTCAATCTTGGGGCTGATCGGGAAATACATTGATTCAATTATACACTGATGACAAATGAACTCAAAGAAAGAGGAAAAAAAGGTCAGCATATATTTGAAAATGTAAATCTTAGCAATGTCTTTGGGGTTCGCCCCAAAAAAAGAAAAAAGCCATTTCAAAATGCCATTTGTGGCTAATAGTGTGGAGTTCCAGGCTCAATCAAGGAGACGCATTGGGTGGCTGAAAAGGCATTAATGGGGTGCTGCTTCCTTAGAGCAGGAATCAGGCCCAAATCCACCTTGAGCAGCTGCTGCCTGCACAACCTCTCCCGGCACTCCCTCTTCCCCCAGAGCCAGACCTCCCTTCCTCCCTCCTCCCTCTCTCCTCCCTCTCTCCTCCCTCTCTCCTCCCTCCTCCCTCCCTTCCTCCCTCCTCCCTCTCTCCTTCCTCTCTCCTCCCTCCTCCCTCCCTCCTCCCTCTCTCCTTCCTCTCTCCTCCTCCTCCCTCCCTTCCTCCCTCCTCCCACCCTTCTTCCCTCCTCCCTTCCTCCTTCCTCCCTCTCTCCTTCCTCCCTCCTCCCTCCCTCCCTCCTCCTGCCCTTTCTCCCTCCTCCCTCTCTCCTTTCCTCCTCCCTCCTCCCTCCCTCCTCCCCCCCTTCCTCCCTCCCTCTGGGGAGAGGGTGAGGAGGCAGGGTGGCAGGGTCAAACCACTGGCCATCTGGACAGAGTGAGGGCAGGGAGTGTTCTGGGTGTGCTTGGGCTCCGAGGTGGAGGGTGGTGCCCCCCAGCAGGGCAGCACAGCAGACGAAGAACAACACCCACAGCCAGGTAGTGGTGGACAAGGAGTGCCCAGAGGAAGGAGGAACACCAGGAGAGCTGGATCACACAAGTCAGGCAAGGGAAGAGTTTGAAGCAGGAGAAAAAGACCAGGCATGTCAAATACTGTCAAATTCTAGAAGATGGAGACACATAAAACTCCAAGGCATTCACAGAATTTCTCCAATCAAAAAAATTTTAAATTACGACTGTCTTACAGCAAAGTCCATAAATATGAAGTGTGCAGCTCGATGAGCGTTTTAGAAATTTATATATGCCTGTAACCACCACCCAGATGGACATATGGAATACAGTTGGCCCTCCGTATCCATGGCTTCTGCATCCGCAGATTCAGAATATTTGTGCATTGACAATATTTGGAAAAAATAATTCCAGAAAGTTTCAAAGAGCAAAATTTGAATTTGCCACATGCTGACAACTATTTATATAGCATTTACATTGTATTTGCAACTACTTACATAGCATTTACATTGTATTAGGTATTATAAGTAATCTAGAGACAATTTAAAGTATACGGGAGAATGTACATAGGTTTTATACAAATACTGCACCATTTTATATAGGGGACTTGAGCACCCTTGGCTTTTGGTATCCAAGGGAGGGCCCTAGAACAAATCCCCCCCAGATACCGAAGGACGACCGTATTTCCAGCACCCCAGCGGCCTTCCTCACGATTCCTCAAAATTAATAACCCTGCATTCCCCTAGGTAAACACTATTCTGGCTTCTATCCCCATACGTTAGTTTTGCCTGCCTTTGCACTTCTTATAAATGGAATCATAAAGTATGTACTTTTCTGCCACTGGCTTCTTTCCTTCAACGTTGTATCTGTGAGATTCATCCATGCTGTATGTACCAGCAGTCCTTGCTTTGCACAGCAGGACTGTGAAATGAATATGCAGGCTGAAACCATGCAAAGCAATCTTGATGATCAATGGGGAATATGATTGTTCTGTGACTTTTAAAATTTTTCATCAAAACATTAAAAACTCTCTTCCTGTTGGTTATAAATGTAGAGGGAAATGAAAAAATAGGAACACTAATATTTAGTAACCTGTCGTTTAAAGCATTAAAAATTAAAGTGTTGTATTTCTTTGTAAAAAAACTTATCAAGAGCCGTTTGAACAGTCCTCGCCTCCTTCTGCTCACGTTATGTAACTTACAATACAGAGCGAGCGTCTTTTCTGTGCCTTGGCAGACTGTCCTGCTGTTTTCTAAGTCTGGATCAGCTTCCAACGTTGTGCCTTTGTGCTTTCAGTGTGGTGAAATATCTCTGAAAGTTCCTTTAATTCGAAGTTTTGTGTGAGCTTCACTTTCTCTGGGCCATCTTCATCCTTTCAGTCACAATCAGGTTCAAACAGTGGCTATGTCAGCATTCTCATGATCAGCTATTTCTTCTGTAGCTCCACTTAACATCTGATTCAAATTTCAATTCCATCATTATCGATTTTCATTTCTTTGTTGCACTTTCTTCTTTGTGACTAATTCCTTCTTTCGCTTAACGAGTTTTGTAAAGTGTTGCATGTATTTATAACTTGGAGATGAGGAGGCAACACAATGGCACACTTTGCTGTCCGTGAAATAAACAGCAGATGCCCAGTGGCTAGTCACCCACAGACGCCCAAAGAAGTGACATGGCTGGTCACAGATCGTGATTTGCAGACTGAAGACCAGGTAGGGAAGTTTGTATTCTATGCAGTTACAGTTAATATACCATGGTAACTAAAATTTGAACTGTGTTATTGGGAAACTGGTATCATCTGACTAAACTGTGGTAACTGAAATTTGTGCATATTGGAACTGTGTCAAGTGAAGCCTGCTTGTATAAATAGTTGGTTCTTTTTCACTGCTGTGTACTACTCCATTGTGTGACTATGTCCCAATTTATTTGTTCCTCTTGCTGTACACTTGGGTTGTTTCCAGTTTGCCTCTATTATGAATAAAGCTGCTATGAATATCCTTGCACCTGTCTCTGTCAACATATGAACTCATTTTGGTTGGTTAAAGAGTTTTCTACCCAATTATTTCATGTGTCCCCAGGCAATTCCCCATCCCCACAGAGCTGGGGCATCTGAGCAACATCTGTAAAGAAAGAGGGTCATAATTGCACTGAGATGGGAGGTCCTTCCCCTCTTCCAGACCCATTTTACAGACAGGAAGATAGACTCTAGATCCAGAGGACCTGCTTGAGGTCACACAGAGTCAGATCTATGGGGCCCCTTTCAACCTGCCCTCCAGGAGGCCTGCCTGCCCTACCGAGGGCTGCCCTTGAGGGTCAGCCCTCCCAGCTGTGGAGCTAGAGTTTGCCTTATTCTGGGGCTAGTGGGACTCTCTCTATCTCAATGGGAAAATACCTTCATCCCATCCGCATGGGGCTGAGGTCAAATCAGGTGTATGGGGCCGGGAGGCCCAAAACGGGAACCTTACCTTCTCCTGATACCCCAGAACTCTCAGTAAGAGCTCAGCCGGCCTGGCTGCCCCATTTAATTTTCATAATTAGCTGACAGCTCATTAGCAGCTCATTAGAAGCCCTGAATGCAGTGACAGTAACAAATTTGGTGCAACCAGGCAGTCCGGGGGTGTCCCCAGGGGAGTGACCCAGGCTGGGCTTCAGAGTGGGGGGCTACTGGGAATGAGCTCAGCCACTGTGCCCATGTCTGAATCCTCAGTCTGAATCCTAGTCCTTGGATACCATTAAAATATCCCCTCCCCCAACCACCTGCCCACTGACACTTTCCAGCCCTGCCCCCAGCTTCAGGACCCTTAGCTACCCTCCCCTGCGCTCCTCTCCTGTGAGGACCACATAGGAGAAGGCAGTCTGGCTCCAAGATAGGAAGGGGGACCCCAAAGCCGCGAGGGACCCCAGAGAGCCCAGACTCTCTGCCCAACACTGGGCACCAGGCCAAGCCTGGGAGACTCAAGTGCCACCCGTCCACTCACTGAGTCCTGGGGCGCATGCTCTCTAAACCCTTCTCCACTCGTCCCTCCAGCTCCGGTCGCAGTTCTGTCTGTCGGTCTGTCTCAGTCTATCTCCATTCATTCAACATTCACTAGGCACCTATGATTTGCCTGTTCTGGGCTAAGTCTGAAGCAGCTACAAAGCTAGGTTACGTCAAGTCCCTAATAAAGGACTCATGACACAGCGGGAAGGAGAGGAGTAAACAGACATTACAATCCTGTGAGGTAAAGGCTGGATAAAGGCCGGAGTAAAAACTGCAGATGCATCAGAAGAGGGGACTCCAGGACCCCAGGGGTTGGACCTGTCAGGGGAGGCTTCCTGGAGGAGGCAGCATCTGAACCAGGAGCAGGAGTTTGCTGCTTGCTCTTCAGACCACCACCTCTGTGCCTTCACCCTTCTCGCTACAGCCCAGGCCTCCCCTCCTTACAGCTGAGCCCCTCCACCGCAGGGTCTCGGACCCACTGAAGGCTCCAGGGGCAGAGGCCAGAGACTGGGGATGGAGCCAGCCCCATGGGAGACAGCTAGAGCCTGGAGGGGGCAAGGAGAGACAGAGTGACTTTTCCTACGGAGGGCATGGGAGAAAGAGAAGAGAAAATGGGGTGGGAGGGGGAGGGAGGGGGGAGGAAAGTCAGAGGGGAAGAGCCCAGGTGGTCCCAGGCTCCCACAGCCCTGTGACCTTGGGCAAGTCGCTTCTCTCCCCTGGATTTCAGTTCTGTCTCCCCACTGCGCTCCAAGGGAACCTTGCAAGGTAGGGCCTCACCATGGCCTGGGTGAGGCCAGGGCTGCCTGGTGTGGCCACCAAAGGTCAGGGCTCTGCACGGCCGGCCTGCCTCCCAATCCTGAGTTCCCAACTCCACCTCGGGGTGGCCATACGTCTGCCACTGGGATCAATGGGAAGCCATTATCATCACCACATCTTAATGACACCAATTAATTCCCCATCTGTGGGTCCCCTGCAGCCTTCAGTGCTGAAGGTTAAAGGGAGGGGCACTGGCTCAGGGTGGCTCTTCCCCAGGATGAGTTACAGGCTGGTCTGTGTGGCATGTGTGTATAAGCATGTGTGTTCATTACCCTTGCATTGCCTGTGTATAAAGGCAATGTTCATCTTTTACTGGTTTATGTGTGTACACGTGTGCACTCTGTATGTGTGCATTGTCTGTATACAAAATGTTTATGTGTACAAAGTGTAAATCGTTATATATGTGCAAAGTACGGTATGTTGTTATGTGTACAAAGTATGTGCATATAAATGATGCCTCTATATTACGTTTGTACATAACGTGAGGTTTATCTGTGTGCATTGTGTGTGTGTGAAGCTTCTGTGTGTGAGTCCTATGTTGGTGAACACCAAGAACACAAAGGATTTGCACCTCTGTATCCACTCGGATTGTGTGTAAGGGTGCATTCTGTGTCTGCCTGCCTCACTGTACACGTGCCTGTGAATGTGTGCTTGTACATTCGTGTGCTGACTGTGAGGGGCCCTGGCCAGCAGATCCCCCCTCTGCTGCATGGGCGTGGGGTAGGGGGCAGAGGCTCCTCTCTGCTTCTTTGGGGACTGGGGTTCTGCTCTTGAGCCCAGGGTTCTCAAGGGTAGATCTTCTTGCACTCTGACATGGACCTGATGCTGCCTGAGCTTCGTCTGTGTTTTGAAGGATGAATAGGAGTTCACCAAGTAGTAAAGGAGGGAAGGGGGTTCCAGGCTAAATGTTCTAAGTGTGTTACACACACATTCATATAATCTTCACAGCAACCCTATGGAGTGAGCACTATCATTATTTCCATTTTACAGATGTGGAAAATGAGGCAAAGAGATGTTTAGTAGCTTGCCCAAAGACACATAGCTTAAAAGTGGGACAATCAGGATTCGAACAGACACACACTCACACCCACATTGGCACATATACACAATGCTCATGTAGACGAGACAATGGACACACACTCATGATCACACACACATGCTGGGCACACACTTATGCACCTACACACATTGCACACTTCCACATCCAGGCCGTGTCCAGTGTCCCCAACTGTCCAGAGTGACCCAGACCAGAGCAGAGCTCTAGCTCAGCCCTGGCTTTGCCAGGGTGGGCATCTGGGGGGAGGAAGGTGGTGAGCATGAGATGAAGGAGGACCAGAGGGAAGTGCCTGGGGGTTTTCTCTGCCTTGTAATCCTACCCATGCAGCCCAAGAATGGAGGGCAGGGTCCTCCCCACGCAGCACACCCGAACAAACACGCCTGCTTTGCAGACCTCAGCATGGCCTCACTTTCTCTAGCAGCCATGGGGGAAGAACGCTGCCCACCCTGTCCCTGCCCAAGCCTGTGGAAAGGACTCTCTGGGAAATGGGAACCCCCATCCCACCCAAGCCTCACATGTCCCCAGTCCCCTCAAGGGCCAGCAGCCACCTAGGTTCAAAAAGATAAAAACTAAAGCTGCTGCCTGCCCCATGCACGATGCTTTCTCTGGCCCAAGGAGGCTCCCTGAGGGCCAGGCTGTCCCTAGCCTGTGCCCTCAAGGTCAAGCAGTGTCCCGGCCGCACCCTCACACCCAGAAGGCCCCGGACAGCTTGCCCTGCCTGCCTGTGCCAGAAAGTCGGCTTGCCATCCCTCCCCTGGGCTCTCTCTCTTCTTAATTAACAGGAAGCCATTGTGAATACTAAAGAAGAAATTAGCACCTGTCAGTCATTTCTGGGTGTTTTTAGATTTCTCAAGCCCTCTTTAATTAACCCCTCCAGTTCCAAAGCCCTGCCCCCCCTTGGATGGGAGCCTGGCCCCTGCCCTTAAGGACCCCAGGCTAGCTGGTCTTGACTCCCTGTTTAACAGCAGCTTCCCATTCATCTCAGGCCCCCAGTGGGGGCCCGAGCCACCCCAAGATGTCGGGCAGTCACATCAAGACATGAAATATACATGACCTTTCACCTTCCACTCCACATTCGGGAATTTATGGAAAGGAGCTGATCACACAAATGAGCAACATGTAGAAGGAGCTCCAGCACAGAGCTGATTGTCACAACCCAAAGTCACAACTACGTCCATGGGTACGGGATGGCTTCTTACAGGCAAACAGTCCTGTAGACAGTGACACAATAACAGTGACATAAATCCGCAGTTACTGCCATGGAAACTGTCCTTTATACACTGTTTTGGCAAAGCTGTAGGTTACTAAAGTGCATTGATAATATGACATTTACAGAAAATCTTATTCTTTGAGAGAGAGTGAGAGAAAGGAAGAAGGCTCAAGAGACGGATGTTTTGAAGTTCCCAAAATGTTAGCAGATATTATCTCTCAGTGGTGAAATCAGGTTGTTTTTTTTTTTAATTTCCTTTTTTTCCATTTCTTTGTGGTGAAATATATATTTGAATATGTCTATTTCTATATTTCTATATATACATATATATATTCAAATCATAAAGTCCCGCAGAGGTGCACTGATTTGATGGAGGGCGCTGACTGAAAGGCTGCATGCAGACAGGCAGGCACTCGGGGCCCCAGGGGCGGCTGGTGGGATCTTCTAACTGAAGAGGGCCCGGGAGGAGCCTCCAGAGGGCAGGGGAGCTGAGCAAGTCCTGCCAGAAGAAACTTCTTCATTTGCGTGGAAAGCAAGACTATTTGGGACAGAGGGTGGGGTGGGGGACGGGAGGGGCCTGGAGGAGAGGTCTGGAGCTGGCAAACAGGCCCAGCCTCTCTTTTCCTGTCCCTCCTCTCCCCCCACTCCAGCAGGGGAGAGAGTACTGCTGGCTTGTGCGGGGAGGGAAAGCCCCGGGGCTGGAGCTCGCAGGCCTTGGTTCCCATTCTGTTGACCTCAGTTTCTTAATTGGAAAATTCTGAACTCTCAGAGCGTGGAGACTCCTTAGAGGCTGGCCTAGCAAGGCCCCAGGACTTGGGGAGAAGCAGACGGCCCCCTGAACAGCTGAGGGTTTGGGTCAAGCCTGGTCCACCTCGCTCTGGAGGCCTCAAGGGTCATTTAGGCCGGAGAGGCTGGAGGTTTATTTAACCTCAGGGCCAAGCCTGAGGAATGCCACGGGCAGACTTGCAGACCAAGCACTCAATCCCGTGTGTCTGTTTTCTTCAATGAGGACTCAGAGCCCTGGGTGGGGGACGCCAAGCAGAGGCAGGTGTCTGTCATCTCTGAATTTCTGACTGGGGTCCTTCAGCTTTAGGAACAGAATAGCCCACGGGCTCCAGCTGCAGCTGTGGCCAGTGAAGGCAGGAGGAGGCCAGCCCAGGCCACCTGCCCCTCCCATAGGCCAGGTCTGAGTTTGGAGCTGGCTTGGGGATGCCTGGAGCAGACTTAAGGGTCGGGAGGGGAGAAAAAACAGCCTATTCAGGCCCAAGGCATGAAAAGTTGAGCGTTTAGACAACTCTCCTCAGTGCTTTCCCCAAGCGAGGCCTTAAGGGAGAAGTACGGGGCAACACCCGGCCAAAATTCTCCATTCTTGAGGCCGAAGTACCACATCCAGACCTTAAAGGTGGGACCTCACAGGGGCAAATGCAACATCCTGAATTTCTGGTCAAAAAATTAACTGCTGGAGGCACATGAAAAGATGCTCAACATCGCTAATCATCAGGGAAATGCAGATCAAAGCCACAATGAGATATATCACCTCACACCGCTCAGAATGGCTACCATCAAAAAGAACACAAAAAATGTTGGCGAGGATGTGGAGAAAAGGGAAACCTAGTACACTGTTGGTAGAAATGTAAACTGGTGCAGTCACTGTGGAAAACAGTATGGAAGTTCCTCAAAAAACTAAAAATAGAACTAGCATATGATCCAGCAATTCCACTCCTGGGTATTAAAAAAAAAAACCCAAAACACTAATTCCAAAAGATACGTGCACCCCAATGTTCATAGCAGCATTATTTATAATTCCCAAGATATAGAAGAAACCTAAGCATCCATGAACAGATGAATGAATAAAGAAGATATATATACACACACAATGGAATACTATGCAGCCACAAAAAAGAATGACATTTTGCCATTGGGAGCAACATGGATGGACTTGGAGGGCATTATGCTAAGTGAAAGAAGTCAGACAGAGAAAGACAAATACTGTATGATATCACATATGTGGAATCTAAAATATACAACAAACTAATGAATAACAAAAAGGAAGCAGACTCACGGATCTAGAGGACAAACTCGTGGTTATCAGTGGGGAGAGGGAAGGAGGGAGGGATAAAGTAGGGAGAGGGGATTAAGAGGTACAAACTATTAGGTATAAAATAAGCTACAAGGATATATTGCACAACATGGGGAATGTAGCTGATATTTCATAATAACTATAAATGGAGTATAACCTTTAAAAATTGTGAATCATTATATTGTATACCTGTAATTCATAATATTGTAGAGCAACTATACTTCAATAAAAAAAATGAACTGCTGGAGTTGAAGACGGAGGAGACCAGGCAGCTCACGTGAAAAACGGGGCTGGAGAAAGACCCTAGAAGCCCCGGGCAAGTGTGCCGTGACCACAGGCATCCAGTGCCAGAGTGCGCCCAGCCATGAGGAGTGGCCGGGAGGTTTGCTTCGGTCCCACTGTTCAGCCATGGCTTCAGTGATGGGCTCAGTTTCAAGGACCATATTTTCAGAGGCTTTGACACCCTGGGTGGTCCAGAGTGGGATGAACAGGAGAGTGATGGGTCTGGAGACCATGAACTGGGATGAGGAGAGGAGACAGTGAGAGAAGCAATGGGGCAGCTTGTTGTGAAACAAAGCCAGGGGCATGGCTGATGTTGTCAGATCTCTGTTGGGCTGACAGGGGCAGAGGATGGACCACGGGGGAGTGTAGTGGGTTGAATTGCATCCCCCCCACCCCTGAAATTCATGTCCACCTGGAACCTCAGAATGTGACCATATTTGGAAATAGGGAGGGTCTTTGCAATGTAATTAGCGAAGGCTCTCTAGATTAAACCATAGCCCTAAATCCTATAAGAAGAGGAGAGGACACACAGAGTCTCAGGGAGGAGGCCAAGTGAAGAGGGAGGCAGAGATTGGAGTGATGCTCCCACAAGCCAAGAAGCACCAGGAGCCACCAGAAGCCAGGGGGCGCAAGGAAGCATCCTCCTCTAGAGACAGCATGGCCTTACCAGCACCTTGATTTGGACTCCTGGCCTCCTGAACCGTGAGAATTCTGTCCTTTTAAGCTACCGACTTTGTGGTCATTTGCTTCGGCCGCCCTAGGAAACTGATACAGGGAGAATGGATGGGAGGAAGATTTTAGAGTAATAAGAAGGCTTTTCTGCCCTGCAAACTGGTTCATCTGTACCAGTTTTCTAGGTTCCACATATATGCATTAGTATATGATATTTGTTTTTCTCTTTCTGACTTACTTCACTCTGTATGACAGTCTCTAGAAATAGAGACACAGATGTAGAGAACAAACGTATGGACACCAAGGGGAAAGTGGCAAGGGAGGTGGTGGTGGTGGGATGAATTGGGAGATTAGGATTGACATGTATACACTAATATGTATAAAATAGGTAAGTAATAAGAACCTGCTGTATAGAAAAATAAATTAAATTTTAAAAAGTCTTTTCTAACAGAAAAGCAGATTGTCCTGTAAGGTAATGAGCTCTCTGTTGCCGTAAGGGCTCAGGCCAAGTTCTGTGAACACCATCAGGCCATTGTAGGGGTGGAGGAGCCCACTCTGGAAAGGGTGGGGGCTTCTGGTGACCCACATAGGTTAATTAGACCAAGACCTGGTATTTCTGACCTGGGCTGATGCTTGGCCTGGGAAGGAGTGGGTGGGAGTGGGGCAGGGGAAGCTTGCCCCATACTTTGCATTCTCACTACGCCTGGGCTCCAACGCGAGCAGTAGACACCATAGTCTGTCAGGAAGACCCTTGCCACCTTGCCTCCCAGTTAGAAACTAGTAGAAATGCAGGCACTCGGAAGAGGGGTCTGGAGACAGTGTGCCTTTCTTTGGTGCCGGGCATTGGGGTTTGAGGCCTGCTCCTCACGCAGCCCGGTCGCTGCAACCCCACAGGCCTGGGCGAAGGTCAGCCGGTCTTGCGCCCATGGTCTGCATGACTCAGACAGGCGCCATCTCCCCCACTGCCCCAAGCTGCGCTCAGGGTCACCCACTGCAGGCTCTTACGATGGCCTCTCACAGCCAAGAGCACCTCTTCACTTTTAACACCTTCCTCTGGAAAAGGCGCACCAAGATCACATCTAACTGAGCTTGCTCTGGTAACTGCAGAGAGCATGCAGGCCAAGCGGCCAGAGAGGCGGAGACCGTGCCAGGCCAGCCTGGGTGCCGGCCCCTCCACATGCTCTGGGACCCTCTCACTGGCCAGTCACTCTGGGAAGCCCTGCACGGCCCTTGGGAAGATGAGGGCCGGCATGGAGGCAGCCAGGAGGGCTCACCAGGAACCTGAAGGTCAGCGGGAAAGATGGCCCCAGAGCAGGGGGTTTGCCCAAGTGCTCTGACAGCGGCAGAGTCTGTGTGCCACTCCCCCCCGCCAAGAGCCCCGTAGACAGGCCCAAGTCTGAGGGCCTCCACTGACCTTGACTGGGCCCTCAGCTTAGATGACTGGGCTCCATGCTGCGTGGTCTCTCATCCTCCAGGAGGCTGATCTGGGCTCGTTCTGATGGGAAGGCAGGGGAGCAAGAGTGTGAATGGAAGCACACGAGGCCTCTGGAAGCTTCAGCTCAGAAATGACATGAGTCACTTCGAGCCACATTCGACTGGCTGAAGCACGTCACAGGCCAGCCCGGGCTCAGGGGCCGGGAGATAGACAGTAAAGCCACGCTGTGAGGGTGCGGCTACACGTGGAGAGCCCAGCCACACATGGATGCTGAGAAAGCTTCCCAGGTGATGTTGGTAAGACATCCCTACTGCCACCCTCCTGGGAACCCCGGGGATAAAGGCACAGGGATGGAGGGGGGGCAGTGCCTGGCAGAGGATGGCAGTGACAGTGTGAGGGCCGGGCTGAGGCCAGGCATGGCTGGGAAGAATATGAGGGAAGAAAGGTAGGGAATGGGCGGGGGGTGGGCTTGCCACAAGGAGGCTAGGATGGCCTCAGGTCCGATGGCTCAAAGCATCACCAGGTCTCACTGGCTCCACTGCCACCGGGACAGACCCTCTTCGCAGGTGGCTCATCCCAGCGGCAGAGGCTCAGTCAGCAGGAAGTGGGGCCTGGAGCCCCTGGAAAAGCACAACTGTCCTGAGCTGGAAGAGCCCAAGCTGCTTCCCTCCTAGGTACATCCTGGGACTCCTACCTTCCAGCAGTGGTTGTCAAGCGGGGCTGTGACTGTAGCCTCGGGAGCTCAGGGTCCTCCTCTTGCCACCAGTCCAAGCGCGCAGGCCCTTTTCTGGCTCTTAGCCACGAATCACATGCATTCCCCTCCTCCCTGTCTTCCTTCACCCCGGGCTTCTTTACCAATGCGAAGCGATGTAAGCCTTAGAGGTTGCTAAGGCTAATACTTATGTGTGCCTCCTGGCTCTCACCTGAGCTCCCAGCTGCCTCACATTTCAGTTACATGGCCTGTGGGAGGGATTCCAGAGCCCTCTCCAAGTTCCCGTGCCTCTCTCTGCCTCTGGGCTCCCACCGCCTCTCACTCTGCTCTTGGGTCTACCTGAGCCCACCTCAGGGGCACTCAGAGCACAGAGCCCAGCCCGTTTGGCTCCATCCCCACCCCTTGCACTCAGGCACCTTGCAAGTCGGGAGGAGGGGTAGATCAATAAAGGCAGGGGATTGAATTAGTCTGTTTGGGCTACCATAATGAAATAACACAGACCATGTAACCCAAACAACAGAAATTTATTTTCTCACCGTTCTGGAGGCTGGGAAGTCCAAGATCAAGGCCCAGCAGGGTTGGTTCCCAGCGAGGGCCCTCTTCCTGGCTTGCAGACTGTGCCTTCTCACTGTGGCCTCATACAGCAGGGAGAGACAGGGAGTTCTCCTATGTCTCCTCTTATAAGGACCTCCATCCCATTGGATCAGGGCCACACCCATATGACCTCATTTAACCTAATTACCTCCCTCCAGACCCCAACACCAAATACAGTCACATTAGGGATTGGGGCTTCAATATATGAATTGGGAGGGGGGATACAATTCAGTCCATAACAGGGATGTTGATGCAGAGGTCACGTTACAAATGGAGGGTTTCGACCATCTCGTGCTCCTCTAACTTCCTCTCTCAGAGCGATGGGCGCGCCTCCCCGACCCCATAGCTCCCTCAACACTTCCCTCTGATTCAGGCCTGTCGCTCTCTTCTTCTAGTCAAGGACCCGCCAAGCAGTGTTTTGCAAACAAGTGGAGGACTTTCAACGAATAACATCTTCCCCATCACGTAGCCTAAATGAAATTTCTTAGTGCGTTTCCACAGTCTGTGGAAGATCCTGACGCCCAGCCCCCCGAGAGTCCGCGGCACCTGAGTGCACTTGCAGGGTCCGAGCCTTCCTGAGTGGTTGTGGTTTTAATTAGCTACAGGCTACTATTAATTTAGCTTCATCATTATCCACTCAGTTGCTTGTTGGTTAACCCTGCAATGTGTAGGGATACATAGTTGCAAAAACAGGGTTCCCGGCATAAAACTTCCCACTGCTGAGGGCTGGAGGTGGGCATTCACGTTGGTGCAAACATGGAACATTTCCGTCCTGTTCCTACTTTGGAGGTACACGTTACTCACCATCCCTCCCCACATTGCAGCACAGAAAGAAACTCATTACTGGTAATGAACCCCTAGAATCTGTATTAGTTGAATAACTAGCAGTGCACCATCAAGGTAAGAATAATAGAACTACTGCATGATTTTCAAGTTCACAGAGAATTGTTTTATAATCTGTTTAAGCTTATATTCATTAATAGTAAATATGCAGTTCATACATGCTGCCAGCAGCCAGCTGTCTGCAACTTACTTGAGAATTCTCTTTGCCTAGAAAATGGAAGCAGGTGGGTGAGCCTTGGGGGGAAATTCAGCTTGGAGAACACAGTCCACTGCCTGGGCCCTCGGGCCACTGTAATTTCCAGACTTCCATCAGGACACGTGCACCCCCTTGCTTCCTTCCTGAGCCAGCCACCCATAAAAGTGTCCAGAGAGGCCGTGGGGGAATGAGCAGGGTCAGTGTTGTGGTTCCAACCCAGGCATCACTGAGTGATACCCAGCTGGGGCAGGGCTCTTGGGAACAGGAGTCTCGGCTGAGTCTCGGGCACCTGGATCCTGGGCAGGTGGGGCAGACAGTGAATGTAAGTCATCTGTGTCTGAGCCTGTCATGTGAGCAGCTCAAACCCGTTCCCCGAGGCAGTGAGGGTCAGAGATCGCACACGAGTGTGTGTGTTTGTGGGGTGTTATGTAAAACCTTTAGCCCGAGCCAGGAGAAGGCAGGAAGTTGAGGCACAGTTGAGAGCTCCTTCCTCCCACCTGGGTGCTTACGTCATCAGCTGGGATCTCTGCAAGTGGACGAGGTCTGCCCTAACGCCTTGTCTGGCAGCCCTTGCTTTTCATCTCTTTTAAATAAGCCATATCACGTCTTCTGGCTGCCACACACTGGCTCCTACAGTCCTTGAAGTTCCCAACACTCTGCCCGGGTAGGAAAGGCCCCTCCGTGGCAGAATCTGAAGCTGTTCTGCTAGTGTCTGTTCTCTCCTCCTTGGTGTCCCATATCCCGCGGAAGGTGGTCCATTCATCAAAATCAGTGACCTGACTGTGCCCTTTCACACCCTGTAAAATCCTCCATTTTCCTTTAAACATGTCAAATCCAAAGCAAAACCTGGAAGGTAGAAATGGTGTCCTCGTTAACCCAGAATGACCAGTAAATACCCCACAGCCCTGGATTGATGCAGTTGTCCTGCTGCCAAGGTGGGAGCACTGCAGACCCCTTAATCTTCACAAATCCTCTCTAAAAAACATTCAATCTCATTTTAAATCTCTTAACCCCCAAAGGCAGTGATGGGGACCCGTGCATGATTGATACCCAGGTCAGCTGAGGGTCTCCTGCTGGCCCCGCCCCCTGAGGGTTAGGCTCCTGCTGCAGCCTCGTAGGGAAGGAGGAGGGAAGCTGCTGGCTGAGGAGATGCTGGAGCCTCTGCCTGCTCTGCCTGTCCTGGATCTGGAAGGTTCGTCCCATGGGAGACATCCTGAATATAGAGTCCTGAGAGACCACCCAGCTCCCAGCTCCCACTTCCAACTGGGACACCTGCCTGGCTTCTAATCCAGTGGCGGCCGAGCAGCCCTTTCACTGAGCCTTGCTGTACAGAGAGGGGCTGGACCACATCCTACCCTTTTCACCCCAAAGGTGCCTTTTCTTTTATGGACTCTGTGTTTTGAAAGATTTTGTCACCCAAAAACTTCAGGTCTGAGTGTGGCCAGAGCCGTTCATCACAGACAGAGATGCTCTCTCCACGACGTTCCTTGACATTTGAAAATAGCCTGCAAATCCCATTACCCGCTTTGGGGCCCAGATAGGAAGCGGAGCTGTTGTGTGTCAGGATTACCTGGGGCACCCTGAGGCCTGGGAGAGGGGAAGGCCTGAGAGGTCTCCGAGGGCCCTCCCACCGAGTCCCTCTGTGACCCTCCTCCCACAAACTCCACCCCCTCCCCGTCCAGCAGCTCCCATCCCACATCCCAGGCACCTCAGCACTCATCACCACCCACATCCACCACCACACAAGGCTGAGTCCGCAGCAGGGGCTACACGAGGAGGTGCCTGGGCTGCTCCGTCCCACCACGTCTCGGTGGGACACCTGCGATTTGGGCCTGGCTCTCATCACTTTGGATACATAGCATCTTGCCGGGCAGCGGCTGCCACAGCCCCTGGCTCCCCAGGAGCTGCACAGAAGCTGGGGAAGCAAAAGCCCTGGAGAGAAAAGTGAGGGGCAAGGGCCTCAGAAGTTATGCCCTGGTTTCGAGGGTCACGTCTGAGCCTCTGCTTCAGGCAAAGAGCAGCACGTGAACAAGAACACACGTGAGCAGCCCCAGGAATTTTCACGGAGGTCTGGGGAGGCAATCCTCGGACAAAGACTCAGGTTCCTGCTGGTACCGGGGGGACGGCTCAGAGCCATTTAATTTAGGCACAGATGTTCCTGTGTCCCTGTGCTCGTCCTGTTGGGAGGGCCCGGGACAGGTCCCGTCTGAGGCTGCGAGCCTCTCCTGCCCCACAGTGCCACCCAGTAGTGGGAAGCCACTAACGCATCCTCGGGCAAGCAGCCTTACGATTCAGTTTGCGCCTTCCCCCCTCTCCGTATAACTCAGTGGGTAAATAGACAGCCACTTGAGGAAAGTGAGTCTGTCTTCCCGGCTAATCTCAGGGCTCCGTGCCGCAGACTCAACCCGGGTGCACTCTCTGTCGCTCCCTGCTGGCAGCCCGCTGGGAAGGGGCTCTTTCGTGGTCACCGAGAGTCTGCCACAAGGACATCGATAGGAAAATAAAATGCTTCGGGGACACATCGTCATTAAAGCCTGTCCTAGTAAACTCAAACCAGACTGCCCACAAATCCTTGCTAATAGGAACATGACGGGCCCCAGGGATGGGGGCCCCGTGTCCAGAGGACTGGGGGTGGCAGCCACACTTGGAGGCCTGGGTTCATTTTGGATGAGCCAGAATGAAGGGCCAAGACACATGTCATCTGAGGAGGAGTCCAAGAGAAGTGGAGACATTTAGACTAGAGAAGGCTCACAGGGCTATGGGGATACCTTCAATTCCTAAGGGGCCGTTACGTGGCAGAAGGAACAGACTTTAAATAGTTCCCAGGGGGCAACTAAGGAGCAGGTGTCAGTTAATATGAAGACTCTTCTAGCACTTGTGTGTTTCCACGGTGGAATTCATCTGCCTTGAGACATAGGGAGCCCGTCCATCCCAGGGGGCGTGTCCCCTGAGGCTGCAGGTCGGGATCCCTCCCCTGGGGGAGAGTTGGGCAGAAGAAATAGAGCAGATAGTCCATGATTCTGCAAATTTGGGCTTCAGGAAAGTATCTGGTCCATCATCTTCTCATTCACTGCTGATGGGAGGCTATCGCATGATGATTTAGCTATTGAGGGTGTTACCTATCACTATCCAGATTCGCTTAATCAGCCTATAAGGAGGTTTGGCCACATCCCCTAGGGATACTTCTCCAAATGGCATTCATGTCATCCCATTCCATTCTCATCCTTGTTCTTGCCAAAGCACAGTCACTGCCCAGTTCCTGAGCGAGGGACACAGGCTGCTGGGTAACCAAGATGGTGCCTGGATGCCTGGGTCTCCCTTGGGCCCTGGGTTCTGTGACCCCTGCCCAGTGTCCAGAAGCCCTTATGCAAAAACTCACGATTAACTCTGGGTCTCTCTTCACATGCTTTCTCTCCTCTAGGCCACTTTCCCCTCTCTCCATCCACCTTGATCCACTCCAGACTTTAAGTCCATCTCAAGCAGCCATCTCCACTTCAAGGTCTGATGGCCTCTCAGCTTAGCCCTCTTTGGTCCACTGCCACCCCTGACTCGGTCCTCCTCAGTGAGTGAAACCACCATCAGTCTGGTTACTGAAGCCAGAAGTCATTCTTGACCCCCTGCCCCCTTTTCTTCACACTTCACATCTACTCATCATTTGATCCCATCAATTCTATCTCCAAAACATATTTCATATCCACCTATTTCTCTCCATCTTCTCTGCCACCATCTTACTCCATGTCCTCTAACCAATCTCCCACCTCTTGCTCCACTTGAGTCATTTGTTACAGATAAGGCACAGAGATCCTTTAATCAGATGCCATTCCCCAGCTGAAAACTTGTTGATGGTTTTCTGCTGTGTTGAGAATAAACAGGTTCCTTCCCGTGGCCCCTGAAGTCGTGCAGCACCTGGCCTCTGCCTCTCCCTCACCCGTGTTGTTCTGGCCTTTGGACCAAGTCCTAGAACCCAACAAGCTCTTTCCCCTTTCCTTCTGCCTAAAGCATTCTTCCCTTTAGCCTTCAAGCATCTTCAGAATTGCTCTCAGATAAGGTTTCTCTTCTGTTATTCTCTATTACATTACTCTTTCCTTTATTGCTCTAATCACAATACACAGCTATTCTACTATTTGTATAGGTCTCAATCATCTTTCCCTCCCTCTTCCAAGACTGCAAGCTCGTTAAGGGCAATGACCTTGACAGTCTTTTACATCATTTTCTGTCCAGTGCCTGTCACAGTGCCCGGCCCATAGTAGATGGTCAATAAACACTTCTTGGATGAAGGACTGAGTCTCTCAATCCAATTCTACTGAGTTCTTTGTGCAACTCCTGGTCCTTCGTGCTGGTGCTGCAGAGTGTGGTGCTGGTCAACATGGAGGAAAAAGGAGACGTGGGCAGTGGTCAGACTGCTCTTCCCCTCTAGGCAAGCAGAGTGTACTGCAGGCAAGACATCCCTGCTGAGATTGAATACGGGGGTGGGGCACCCAACAACGGTTCACGGTCAGGGACTGTGTTAAAAAAAGAGTCAGCTGAAAGTTGCTATAAAATTCAAGTGGCTGGACGACTAAGTTCTCTACTGATGGGAGGAAGGATGTCAAGCCACAACCAGGTAACTGCTTCTGGAGGGAAAACAACTCTTGTAAAAAATTACCCATTTCAATGGGCTTTGGGATCTTTTCCATTAGAAGCCCTTTCTATCAAAGTTCCAAAACAGCAATGAGGATCCTGTGTAAGAACTCCCTCTCTCCTCCGGGGACCAGCCGCCGGCAGCAGACTCAGAGATGGGTGGCGGCTGGCAGGTGGCATCACCCTTAGCTGCTGGGCTTCGTTCCAGAGCAGATGTTTGCCTCATCCTGTACCACAGAAGGGGTCCGAGCCTTCAGAAACAGTCTGTGCTCCCTGAAGTAGGGAGCTGTCTGTATGACGAGGAAAATCATCACTCCACCTGGCATTATCTTAAAGTGGTAAGTGATGGCAAATGCTAGAGATACTGGAGAAGGGCGAGGTGGAGAAATGGTCCAGCAGCTGACTTGTGAACTCCATATTTTCACAGCTACACACACTACCTGATGAAGAAATATGGGAAATCAAAACATTTATAGTGATTCTTAACCCCCACTGCCCTGCGATGGGAATTACAGCACTTGGTGCCTGGTAAGCATCAATCTATCATGTTTGCACAGACAGGGCGTGAATTCCCGAGGAGGCAATGGAGCCCCTTTTCTTTCTTCTGTCAAAAACATATTCAAAGGCTTCTAAAGACTGTTCCTGACAATGACCTGTTAGAGCATTTAGAACTTATTTTCATTATGCAAAGTCCTGCAGAATGCAGCTCTCCCTGGCTGCGGGTGGGTCTTACTCAAATTTATTAGCATGCAAAATAATCCTACTCTGTTCCGAAACCTCAAGGCCCAAACTTCACAAAATTACCTCGACTTTTGCTGGAAGACAGAATGTTCAGGAACCACTTGGCCTTTTGGAACTCTGAGATTGAACTTTACAGCAGTCTCAGGCCTGAACTACAAATGCCTGGAGACACACTTGAGCCTGCTGCCTACGTTCAAATCTTGGTTCTGCTACTTCTTAGCTGTGTGACCTTGGACAAATTTCTCAACCTCTCTGTGCCTTAATTTATTCCTCTTTAGAGATAAAAGGATTAGAAGAATACGTGTAAAGGGCTCAGGATGGTGTCTGGCATGTGGCAAGTGCTCTGTAGATGTTGCTGCTATTATTACATTATGACCCTGAAGAGGGGCTTTAGTTAAGAGACAGTGATTGCTTCCACTAATACAGCTCAAAGTCCAGCTAACACGGGGACTCTGATCTCTAGTAAACTCAGTGCGAACCAGTGCCTGGACCAGGAAATACTGGCTGCTGCCTTGCCCCTGGTCAGACTGGAAATGCCGACTCCTGGGACGGTACAGTTGCCCCGGGGATGGAGACAGCTTGCTGTGCTGATGAGAAGAGTCTCTCCTAAACGACAGGGTGATGTCAGGATCTTGTCTGCAGACCCCGCTGTGGGTGAGAGGGTGAAAGCTGTCTCAGTCCTCCAAGGGCAGAGAGATTTATGTAACCTCTGTATCAATGCCAAGGATATGTCTGGTCTGGAGATGCTGCAGAGTCCACTTAGGAGAAGTTCATGCTGGGGGGAGGGGTCTGCACTGCATCTGTGGGTCTGTCCTCTGTGCCAGGCCAGGAACCACTGCATGTTTTGCGGAGAAGGTCCTCTGAGGTCTTCACCTTGAGTTCGCTGGGTCCCTCAAAGATGTCTGGGGTGGCACCAGGCAACCAAGAGGGGAAGGCTCTAAGAGAGCCAGTGGTGACACTGCCACAGCCCTATTAATCTTCCCGGTGTTCCACTGTCTCCTGTGTGTTGCTGCTTGAAGTGAGGCCACTGGGGCAGTGGTGGGAATCCTCATGGCTCCGGCTGAGGGCTGCTCCGGATAATTTAGGGAACAGAGAGAGCAGATTATACCAGCAACTGAGGAAGGCAGCCACAAAAAAGCAAGACAGACATTGCTTATGGTCTTCCTTTGAAGAACAAAAGCAAAGCAAATTGGCTCACCCATGAGAGAATGAAGCGGTAACCATGTGCTGAGCAGAAATCCCAAGCCTGAGCCTGCTCACCCAGGAAAGCACAGGATCCTGAAGAATAAAACTGAACTATGCGAGGCCTCTGAATAGCGAAAGGTTTTACTTTAAAATGCTTTGTAAAGGGACGTTAGCACTTGTAGAGAAGAAACAAATGCACAGCCCAGGGAGACGTCTTGTCTTCAGGCTGCCTGTGCTTGCCCTGGAAGCCTCTGCTGAGCCCTGAGTCCACAGCCAGGAGACGGCGAGGGTAGCTCCCGTCCCAGCCTGTAGGTCCTCTTGGCTGTTACAAGTCAAGTGTGGCTTTCTTTTAGGCTCCCAGAGGCCATGGTTGGAATTTAAGACCTAAATTTCAGCCTTCTGGGTCCACACAATCTCAGATCCACCTGGGCAATGTTAGATTTATCTCACTGGGTCTAGGTTCCAAACTCAGGAATATCTCCCCTGTCACCCCCTCGCTCAAGCCCCAGTGACCACCCAAGGGCATCAGTTTGTTTCAGGAAGAACCCATTTATGCTCTCTGCTCTTCACTTTACTGTCATTTGGTAGGAGATTGGCAACCATAGACAAAGCTGCCCCAGGTCAAAACAATGCAGAACTGACAAGGGTCTGGATCACCTTGGGTGTCAGGAGGAGACAGATGGTACTCACTCAAACGGGGTAGTTGAGAATCTAACAAAGAGGCTACTTGTAAAGGTACCAGAGAGTTTAGGGAAACCCATGAAGGAAGACACAGTCCCCAGGGCAATAGCCCTGGTCTTAGCCTGAAGGGGCAGGGAACACAGCTGTGAGGGAGCGCTGCCGGCAGGAGCTCAGATCTATAGAAAGAGAATGCAGTGACTTCCCAGTGGCCCAGCACTGGGGGAATCAAGGCCTAGACCTCTCCCCTCCCTAAGTGCCTGTTGGTGTCCCCCACTGACAGAAGCCCAGCGAAGCCAGAGGCCAAGGGAGCCTGTTAATTCACTCCTGAAAGATCACTTCTCTGAGTGGAGAGGGCAGAGCAGGGCAGAGTGGTTCTGGAGGGGCAGATGGAAAATATCCAGCCCAGGGTCATTTCCCAGAGGCCACAGCTTCTTGGTCTCCAGCCAAGTGCAGCCATTATGGAACACAACTTCCCTGGCCAATTTCAAAGCTCTGCTTACTGCTGGGAATGCGTGTTTGAACAAAGCCTTTATTCTCTATTCCAACAGCAGGGCTGGAATTTAAAAAGCTTCATTTTCAAGACTGGCTGCTTTCAATCTTTCTAACCTGGAACTTACATTTTGGAGTCAAACAGAATTATTTAAACAAAGCATTTCAGTGATAAGCACAAAGTGTTTTGAATTTTTTCTCCTTTCCCCTCCCTACACAGCATAACATTCCTACTCAAAATGTCAGGACTATTCTGTGGCCACCTCTTACAACCGGCCTCTCTCAGCTTCCATTTCCCCGGGTCTTTGTTCTTCAGCCTTTGTCCTCACCCAGGTGTGCTGCTGTCCAGGCCACGAGAGGCCAGTCCTAATGCAGACTGGCCTAGGACAGGGACCTCTCTAATTACCCCAGGAGCACTTTCGTCCTCTGACTCCTGCTTCCGGGTTTGGCAGAACCATGTGCTGTTATCCAACCAGTCTTCCTTATTAATTACACTTTGTTCTCTTTTTGCTCCCCTGACCCCAACCCATTTTCCTGTCCTCTGTGGTTTAAGTCCGTCTCTGCCATCCTCTTGTTCTCCTCGGCTGAACTTCTCCCCAGCCCCCGGCAGGCATTTATCTTTTATCATATTCCTACTGCCTTGACCTGTCTTTTACTCAAGTCAGAGTGTTGATTGGCATTTGCATTCCTTGGAAATAACACCTGCTCTGCACTGTCCTGGGCAGACTGTGTCCCTGTGGGTCATAACGAAGCCCAGCCCTCCACGCCGTGGTGCACAGGAGGTGTCAGAGTGATTATCAGTGCCTTGGAGTGGGCCTAGCAGTCACTGAAAACACATCTGAAACAGAAGAGTAACTATTTTCACAGCCATGAAAGTAAATGGAGAAAGCAAGGCCACAGATCCCCAGATAGTAAAGAGGTACACAGTTGGAAAACAAAGCTCACATATGGCCTGGCCCAAGTGTGTTCCACACAAATAAATAACAAATAGAAAAAATACGAAAATTCTCTTTAGAAAGAGTGAGCTAAGTCCCGGTCAAAATGATTCTACGTAAATCAAGTGAAGGTCTGCACAGAGGACAGCTAATAGAACGCATTTTCTGGTAGATGGACAGCTGGCCTGGCCTGGTGCTGGGGTGGGAAAAGGTACAGATGTACTAAAACGTTATAAAATGACTTCACCTTTCACTTAGTGCTTAGTTCTGGACCTTTGCTCAAGTTTACTGAGCAGAATCACTAATTTAAGACTGAAGAGAATGGTACAGATGAACCGGTTTGCAAGGCGGAAATAGACACAGATGTAGAGAACAAACGTATGGACGCCAAGGGGGGAAAGTGGGGGGTGTGATGAACTGGGAGATTGGGATTGACATATACACACTAATAAGTGTAAAAGAGGTAACTAATGAGAACCTGCTGTATAGCACAGGGAACTCTACTTTGCTGTACAGTAGAAACTAACACAACATTGTAAAACAACTATACCCCAATTAAAAAAAACAAAAAGACTGAAGAGAAATTTGGATACTATTCAATTTAACAAGAGTTCTCCAATACATGATAGAGAAGAAGGTATCACCATGAAAGTAAGAGCAGTTTTGAACACAGGAACTATCCCATTTTCGGGCCCAGGGGAAGGACAGAATCCAAGCCACTGTCTCGGTTGGCTTTTCTGCCGGGAGACCAGTCACCTCACCTCTGCCTCTGGGAGCACCTCTGGGAAACGTAAATCTCCACTCAGCTGAGACTGGCTTCTCTGTAGGTGAACAGAATACGCTCCTCAAAGATGGCTCACTAATCCCGGAGAGATGGTTTACGGGCTCCTGGCAGGATTGGAAGTAATAGTCAGGAAGGAGAAAGACCTTGAAGAAGCTTCAACTCCAGTTTTAAAGTAAAGCTGGCAGATTCCCCCGGGGAAGCACATTGAAGGCACTGAGAAAATACTGGCCAAACTACTCAGCCAGGGGCAACATACGTCAGTGTTATCTCTGACCCATTTGGAGGCTGGACGGTGTCTTCCAAATTGATCACTAGTAGCACATCTACTACCTTCAGCCATTGAGGGGATTTATGTGCAACTAGGACCTGCTCAGCTGGCCAGGTGTGGGGCATTTTGGAGGCTTAAGTGACAATCCCACGAGGAGCTGGAATGAACCTAGGTTACTTACTTTATAAAGGCAAAAGCAGATGCAAATTGCTTCCTCAGAGCTTGTCTGTGAGGCCAAGGGAAGCATCTCTTCACCCAGTGTGACCTAGAATGACAAAACTATTTGTCCAGCTGCAAAGGAGAGACCTATAATACTAAGAGGAATGATGTACCTTCCCCTGTGTCCAGCCTCATGACCATCCCCAAAGATGTGTGCCTACCTTTGCAGCAGCAGGCCAAGCTCAAAATTTGCTTTTTAGGGCTTAGAGGACCTGATTATAGTCACCTCTTGTTCACGTAAAAATTAACGTGCGTGGGTGACATCTGGTTTTTTATTGATTCGATCGATACGTTGGGAATTTAGCAGCATGTTAATGGCAAACAGTTACAAAATCTATTTTTCTACATTTAAAATAAGCTGTCTTAAACCATCTACAGCAACCTAAAATTACAAGAACACACGTGAATGGCGGAAGCACTTCTGCTGTTACGCTTATAGACAAGTTTATTAGTAATTTCCTAACAAATCTTCTAGTGCAAAGTGCACATAATCATTTGGAACCTCCACTGAGGTTCTGGCTCTCAGTTTCCCCTACAAATAATTGTGCCTAAATGTAAGAATCTGAAGTACAACCGGACAAGTGTGCCCACAGCCTTGCTTTGAGGGCATCCACTCCTCTGAACAACTCTCGAAAACACCTTGAGTTGATTTCAGCTGCACAAGCCATCAGGCCTGTTGCTGGCTGTCCTTTAACCCCACTTTGGAGTTGACTGCTTCAATTTTAAAACTGGTGCAAACACTTGGCAGGGCTCAGAGCGGCTGAAACGCTGAAAGCTCGGCATACTATTGTCCTTTTCCCCTCCTAAACCCTCATTGCACTAGAAAGAGCAGCTCTGTTTCTGTACTGTTCAGCGTTGTTTGAGTTTCTTTTTGGTTCTAGGCAGGGCAATGGATTTAGCAGTGCCTCTGGGTGCTGTTCCTTGCCCTGAAGTCGTGGGGGGTTTCTCTATTTCTCCCTTGAGTTCAACTGAAGGGAGTCTGCTAGATATGTAACTTGAGTAACTCATGTCCGAGTCATCCATGTTTTCCTTCTTACTGGGCACAGAAGTCTTTTCATAAGCAGTGGGCTAGGAAAAAAAAAAAAAAAAGGCCTGGATTAATTTTGCAGACACAAAGCAATCTACATCAATTCAAAGAAGCGAGGGGCTACGAAGTTGTCTAGGATGTGCAAGCTGGAGCTCTCTTCGGACGTGAGATATAAACTAATCACACTGTGAAACTTATTGAATGCCAAAGAAAGCTCCTTTAGCATCTTCAAGAAAACGGAATTGTTTAGTGTCTGGGATAGAGCAAACTCCAGGCACAACTTCAAATCCACTGCCCTGCAAAATGAAAGTAAATACCTGGTACCATTCACATAGGCAAGTCCATCTGGACACAGTTGTAATCATTCATCTTTCCGGATTTCTAGATGAGCTTTGACATGTGTGTGGATTCCCTGACAAGCACATCATGATTATTCTTTCTAACCTGGGTATAAAGTTGCTGCATGTGGCCCACTCCTCACATGCTCACCATTCTCTGCATTGATTCCAGGGACTGGCTTCTAACCCCAGTCACACCGCTTGGGCAGGTCTGAAGACCTTTTGTAGTCTTGATGCCTCACTGTTAAATGAGGAAAATGGTATTTGCACATTTACTACATGGGCTTATTATGAGAATGAACTAAGGTGGTGGCCACGAAAGTACTCTGTGAGCTTTAAAGCATGAAACAAGTAGAAGGAATTTTAACAGGCAACTGTGTTTTCTCAGGTCACTGCACCCCACAGTGGAGGAAACGGGTCTCTAATCCTGCTGTTGTGAGGGAAGCAGAGTCCATTTTGACCTTAGACCCATTTCAGAAATGCTCACTTCCCATTAAATGAAGCTGGGCATAGAGTTCTAAAATAGCAGAGAACGTCTCAGGAGACCGGCACAAGCAGGATGGGGGATGAGACAGGAGCTATAGATGCAGCGAGTTCTCATTTACACAGAATGAGCTCGGAAAGGGCTCATAAGTTTAATACTCTGGTTAACTGAAAGCATACACATGAGTTAATAATCAGGTTAACAATTTTCAAAGAAGGTGAAAAGATTACATATAACACAAAACAAATAAACCTGGTGTGTGCGTGTGTTGTTTTTTGATCACTCTTGTGATACAAGTGACCATGTTTTATACACAGTAGCAGTACGTATTTGTCCAATGAGTAAATGAACTCCCAGGGCTGCAGCAAAACCTCAGGTCATTTATGGATTTTTGGTACCTCTATTTCGAGAAAAGAGAAAATTTACCAGATGTTTGCTTACTGCAGACAGTCCTTAAATAGGTGCTTCTTCAAACTATCATTCTTGTATGACCTTATAACAGTATATGCTAATTCTTGAGCTGGTAATTTTGCACATTGAAAAATTAATTTGTATAAATTTGGAAAAGTAAAAAGGTCCTTTTCTGTATAGATGCATTTTCTCAGGAAAATTTCTGGGTTGCTTCTCTGTGTATTCTTTCAAGAAACAGAAAACAAAATGTGTTAGCCTTCAGTAATACAGGTTGTGTCTTCTCCTTGAAAACTCCTTACGTTTAGCAACAGGGTGAGAGTAAAACACCCCTGATGTTCCAGTGTCCAGCTAAAGACAAGCTGCTCTGTTTAGTACAGAACTGGTCCCTAGCTTGGACATTTCAATTCATAAAAATTTAAGTCACTTGACATACAAATCATTTTAAAAGGTGAATCTAAGTTTAACCTCTCTTTTGACATTTCCACCTCTTGAGTTATCACCTGAGTAGTTGAGGAAATGGTTTTCATCATGTCCACTACAACAAATAATCTATAGAATAGGAATAGAGATTCAGTCATTTTCTTTTTAATGTGTTCATATTCATATCTGGTTTAACATTTCCATTCTTCTTCACTGTTCCATTTGCTAATTAATGTACTTGAGTCATTAAAGTAGACTCAGAAGTTGAAGTCACTGGGAAGAAATACTCAGAAAGTCTCTATGGGCAGGATTAGTGATATAGATATTGTCTTCTTTTTTTCAAAAACACTGAAGGCTCTGATTTCTTCCTGGATAAGATATCTTAAGATAATTTGCAGAATCTTCTGGCACAGTGGAAGGAAAAAGGAAACTAAACTAAACTATTTGGTTGCTTCAGTGTAGGAACATATTTCTCAGTTTCATTCTAGAGCAAGATGAGAAAATGATACTACTCAGCCACATTTACCTATTTTATTTACTTATATATAATTTTTAAGTGAATCAGTTTTTAAATAGGTAGTACATCCCCATGATTTAATATTCACGGTGTTCAAAATCTCCTCCTTGCCCCCTAGTTAACTCAGCTCTGCCTCCCATCCAAGACAACGAATACTATCAGTTTACAGTGCACATTTCTGAAGAGATTTTATGTAACTTCAAGCAAATATTAGGTGGAACCAAATGGAAGTCGTCATCATTTTTGCAGGTCAAAACAGCCTAATAATGGCAATTTCACATGGTTCAATCTAATCCATATATTGACGCACTTTACTCTCACTTTTTTACACAAATGGTAGCCCACTGTAAACACTTTTTTACACCTTGCTTTTTTTTTTTTTTTTGCGGTACGCGGGCCTCTCACTGTTGTGGCCTCTCGCGTTGCGGAGCACAGGCTCCTGACGCGCAGGCTCAGTGGACACGGCTCATGGGCCCAGCCGCTCCGCGGCATGTGGGATATTCCCGGACCGGGGCACGAACCCGTGTTCCCTGCATCGGCAGGCAGACTCTCAACCACTGCGCCACCAGGGAAGCCCCCTTGATCTTTTTAAACTAACAATTATCTTGAACATCATTCCATGTCAATACATAAAAGAGCTCTCATTCTTCTTTCAGCTATGCAGTGTTCTCTTGTTTGAATGTACCATAATTTACGTAGCCAGTTCCTTGAGAATGGACGTTCAGGTTGTTTCCAATCTTAACTAGTAAACATAATGCTGCTGTGAATAACCTTGTACTTGTGTCATTGTGTACATGTGTAAATAATATATCTACAGGATATACATTTTAGAAGTAGAACTTCTGAGTTAAAAGTTGTATGGATTTGTGATTTTGCAAGACATCACCGTATTGCCTTCTACTGCAGTTGTACCAACTTATACTCTTACCAGCAACATTATGAGTACCTATTTTCTTATTTCTTTTTCAGTTTGGTATTTAATACATATTAAAACTAATATAGTCAACCACTTTTTTGTTATTATGAATCTATTTTTTTAACTGAAGTATAGTTAATTTACAATGTGTTACTTTCACGTGTATAGCAAAGTGATTCGGTTATACATATATTCTTTTTCAGATTCTTTTCCATTATAGGTTATTACAAGATATGAGTATGGTTCCTTGTGCTATACAGTAGGTCCTTGTTGTTTCCCTATTTTATACATAGTAGCATGTATGTGTTAATCCAAAACTCCTAATTTGTCTCTCCCCCTGCTCCAAGTATCCCCTTTGGTAACCCTAAGTTTGTTTTCTATGTCTGTGAGTCTATTTCTGCTTTGTAAATAAGTTCATTTGTACCATTTTTTTAGATTCCACATATAAGTGATATTACATATTTACCTTTCTCTGTCTGACTTACTTCACTTAATATGATAATCTCTAGGTCCATCCATGTTGCTGCAAATGGCATTATTTCATTCCTTTTTTATGGCTGAGTAATATTCCAGTGTGTGTGTGTGTGTGTGTGTGTGTGTGTGTGAACCACATCTTCTTTATCCATTCATCTGTTGATGGACATTTAGGTTGCTTCCACGTCTTGGCTATTTTAAATAGTGCTGCTATGAACATAGGGGTGCATGCATCTCTTCGAATTATGGTTTTCTCTGGATATATGCCCAGCAGTGGGATTGCTGGATCATATGATAGCTCTATTTTTAGTTTTTTAAGGAACCTCCATACTGTTCTCCATAATGGCTGCACCAATTTACATTCCCACAGTTTGGGAGGGTTCCTTTTTATCCACACCCTCTCCAGCATTTATTATTTGTACACTTTTTAATGATGGCCATTCTGACTGGTATGAGGTGATATCTCATTGTAGTTTTGATTTGCATTTCTCTAATAATTATTAGTGATACTGAGTATCTTTTCATGTGTCTTTGGCCATCTATATGTCTTCTTTGGAGAAATGTCTATTTAGGTCTTCTGCCCATTTTTTGATTGGGTTCTTTGGGGGGTTTTTTGTATTAAGCTATATGAGCTGTTTGTATATTTTGGAAATTAATCCCTTGTTGGTAGCATTGCTTGCAAATATTTTTAGTCAACCATATCTTAATTGAGCTTCAAAATCAGCCTAAAACTGGCTGCATGGAAACAAATCACAATGTTCGTTCCTTAACTCCCTGGTAACATCAATGCAAGCCTATTTACCTAAATGCAAATACTTATTGCAAATGCTTAAAAGCTTCTGTGTATATGTGTGTACCTTGTAAAACATTATGTATGTACTTTACCATTTCTCTTTGCTAATTTGCAGTTTCATTAAGTTTAGGGTGCCATTATTTAGGAATCAGAATCCTAAGAGCTTTCCTAAAGACTGAGTCTCCCTACTTAAATATCCCCTCACTAAAACCGTTCTCTGATGCTAATAAAACACGGATGAAGGCTGGCCCACATGATGCCCTTCAGGCCAAGTTACAGCTTTCTTCACCAAGAGCCAAGCCTCTCATCTCCTTGGAATATAAACAGCCAAGGCGAATTCCAACTTCCAGGCTTTTCTCTAGGATTTTTAAAAGGATTTCTTCTGTAAGTGATAGGCTACCTAAATTTTAAGTTTGTATTTTTCTTCTCTCATAGTTGATGGGATTCTTCAGGGATCTATGCTGTAACTGATGCAATTTTACAGTTTTGTAAGAAATGGAAAGTGAAATTTCCAGAGAAATGGAAAGTGAAATTGCCAAGGCTACAGAAGTTACTAAGATCTTCCAGGTCATGAAAGGCGTATAGAGGGTGATGAGCTCCCATAAGATTGTACAAAGCGGGAGAAAGATGAGAGAGGAATTTCAATATTCAGTTCTAGAGGGAAAGAGTCTATCTAAATGATCATTATCAGACTGTTGGTCATAATTATCAGTCCAAAAGAGGATCTAAAGAACACTGTAGACTGTTTTCCAAGAGAGGATTTAAAAATAATTGTAAACTGTTCTCTAAAGATACTGTTGTAATATACCATTTCACAGTGACCAAGAGAACCTGGCTATCATCAGAAAGCATCTTAGAAATCAAAGAAAAAAATTCTTCTATCCTTATTTATCATGAAGAATTCATATCTGAAATACTGCAACCAGTCTGAATAGATATAAAGGGACCAGAGAAGGTTTACAGACAGGCTACTGATGTGCTAGTGGAGGTTCTCACACACACACACACACACACACACACACACATAATCACAGTTTTAAAATGCAGAAGGGGTAAGATTTCAGCACTGGGAAGCTAGACAGCATCTCTGAGTGCTGCAGTCAGGATGGTTACACCAGGGGTTCCCCCAAGCAGCATTTCAGTTGTTCCTCATCTTTGACAGACTCTTACCATGTGGGACTGCTGAAGAATAGTCATTCCTACTAGAGGCACAATGATAGAAAAGATGACCTTACAAGGTTCCCTCTGGTTCCATCTTTTTGTGGTTCAGCACCCTGGGCCTGATTTCTCCAGATGATATTATTAATCTTGAAATGGGGGTTCCATGTGTGCAAGGGGAGATATATAACCAGAAGAAATGGGCTAAACACACATATTTCATTATTCACTGGCATAACTTCAACTTGATGAACTCATCTGGTGATAATGGATGCAAAACCTGTAAGCTCTAGGCATATCCCTGCAAGTTAATACCAGTGCACAATTACTAGAAACTGTTACCATTTCTCTAAATTTTGAGTAAAATACATGCTATTTAAGTCAAGTGGTTTATCACCATAGCAACCATTTCTAGAGTCACACATTCAAATTATAGGCCTGCACAAGGTCCAAGTGACAGAATATTCGGATATAAGTTTTCAGCTATAGTTTTACTTGCAATGGTCACCCACTTTCTTTCACATTCCTGTGGTTTTCGGAAGGAAGAGGAAGGGGGAAAAAAAAGCAAAGGGAAGAAGAGAAATTGACTTCCAAACATAGATTTCTTATATAAGCCTACCCACATAAAGAGCAGGGCCTTCTATGGCGTTAATGAAAACAAAATCTAACTTGTAAATTAGAGAAAGATATAAATATCTCTCTTTTCTTTTTAATTAAAGTATAATTTACATACAGTAGAATGTGCAAATCTCAAAAGTATAGTTTGATGAGTTTTGATAATGCATAGAGCTATATAACCAACACCCCAATCAAGAAATAGAACAATTACCCAAGAAGTTCCCTCATGCCACATTCCAGTCAACTCCCTCCCATCCTGGGGCTATAAGTGTTCTGACATTTTTCAACATAAATTACTTTTGTTTTTTCTAAAACTTCATATAAACAAAATAACATACAGTATGTACTCTTTTGTGCCTTGTTTCTTTTGCTTAACATGCTTTTTAAATTTTGTTTTGTTTTGTTTTTTGCGGTACGCGGGCCTCTCACTGTTGTGGCCTCTCCCGTTGCGGAGCACAGGCTCCGGACGCGCAGGCTCAGCGGCCATGGCTCACGGGCCCAGCTGCTCCGCGGCATGTGGGATCTTCCCGGACCGGGGCACAAACCTGTGTCCCCTGCATCGGCAGGCGGACTCTCAACCACTGCGCCACCAGGGAAGCCCCAACATGCTTTTTTTAATTGAAATTTTTATTGAGATAGTTATAGATTCTCATAGTATTATACCATTTATGAGATTCATCTGTGTATTAGCAGTTCATTCCTTTTTACTGTCAAGCAGTATTCCATTGTATGAATATGTCACAATTTGTTTATCCATTCTTCTATTAATGAATATTTGGGCTGTTCCCAGTTTGGGGCTTTTTTTTATATAAAGCTGCTATAAACGTATTCTACTAATCCGTTTTTGAACTTACATTTGGGATTGCTGGGTAAATGCTAAATAAATGCTTAACTTTATAAGTAACTGCCCAACTGTATTCCAAAAGGACTGCACCATTTTGTATTCCCACCAGCAATGTAGGAAAATTCCAGTTGCTCCAATATTTGCTAATATTTCGAGTTGTCAGTCCTTTTAAATTTTGGGCATTCTAGAAAGATTGTAGTGATATGTCATTGTAACTTTTCCTGATATCATTTGCATTTTCCTGATAACTAATGATGTTGCACTTTTTTTATATGCTTATTGACTACTGACTACACAATGTAGTCAATGTGTGACTACACACATTGACTACTATCTTTCTATCTGAAGTGTCTGTTCAAGTCTTATGGCCATTTAAAAAAATTAGTTGTCTTTTTATTATTGAGTTGTAGGAATTGTCTTTATATTCTGCATACAAGTCCTTTGTCAGATATGTTTATTGAAAATATTTTTTCCCTGTCTGTGGCTTGCCTATTTCTTTTCTTAATATGCTTTAGATGAGCTAATATGTTTACTTTTGCTGAAGTCTATTTTATCCATTTTTAAAGGGCTTTCTGTGTTTTAAGAAATCTTTGACTACTCTCTGGTTGGAAGATATTATCCTATGTTTTCTCGTAAGAGCTTTATAGTTTAGCTTTTAAACTAATTTCTGTATACAGTGTAAGCTGGGGGGAGGGATCAAAGTTATTATTTTCCCATATAGATGTACTATTATTCTAGCACCATTTATTGAAAAAACTATCCTTTCTCCATTGAATGGCTTTGAAATATCTGTAAAAAATCAACTGACCTCATAAGTGTAGGTCTCTTTCTAGACTCTCGATTTTGTTTCATTGATCTATTTATCTACTCTTAAACCAATATCACACTGTATTGATTACTGAAGCTACACAGTAAATGTTGAAATCAGATCATATAAGTTCTCCAACTTTGTTCTTTTCATGTTATTTCGGCTGTTCTAGGTCTTACATATTCCCCAATAAATTTTAGAATCAACTTGTCAATTTCTATCAGAAAAGCAAAAGCCCTAGATTTCACTTGGGGTTGCTTTAAAGTTATAAATCAGTTTGGGGAGACATCTTAATAGTATCAAATCTTCCAATCCATGAACATGGTATATCTCTCCATATATGTCAGCCTTCTTCAATTTCACTCAGCAATATGGTGTGGGGGTTGGTATATATATTTCACATATATTTTGTTAGATCTATCACTAATATTTTATGTTTTACAATAATATGTTAAATGGTTTAAAAAGCTTTTGTTTTCCAATTGTTCATTGCTAGTATATAAAAATACAATTCATTGTTTTGTATACAAATCTTGCATCTTGCACTTTAAGTTCAATTTCTGAAGATTCCTGGGGATTTTCTATGTACACAACCATGGCATTTGCAGGTAGCCATAGTTTTATTCTTCCTTTCCAATCTATATAATTTTATTTCTTTTACTTGCCTTGTTGCATTGGCTAAGACCTATAGTACAATGTTAAAAAAAAAGTAGAAAGGACATCCTTGTCTATCTCCTATCTTCAGTGGAAAAGTGTTCAATATTTCAGCATTAACAATTATATTAGCTTTAGAGGGGTTTTCTTTTCTTTTGGTAAAAATCCCTTAGTATGTAAAAGAAAGTGCCCATCTGTCCCTAATCTGCTGAGGGTTTTTCTCATGCTTGAGTGTTGAATTTTATCAAATGGTTTTTTCAAAATTATTGAGATAACTATATGGCTTTTCTCCTTTACTTATTAATAATGGTAAATTACATTGATGGATTTTTGGATGTTAATCCAAACTTACATTCCTGGAATATACTATACACTTGATCATAATGTTACGCCTTCCTTATAAATGAGTTGGGAAATAGTCTCAACAGTTTGTGTCATAAGCTTTCTCCTCTTTCCTTCTTAAATATTTGGAAGAACTAACCAGTAAAATCATTTGGGACTGGAGTTTTCTACACCAGCAAGTTCTCAATTACAAATTCAGTTTTTAAAAAATAAGAATAGAACTATTTAAATTTTCTATTTTTGTGTATCTGTTTTGGTGTATTTTAAAGGAATTTGACCATTTCATATAAGTTTTCCAATGTATTAGCATTAAATGAGTCATAATATGTTCTTTTAAAAATTATTTCCTTCCTACTATTTTTGTTAGGAGGGTGCTTAATTTGATGTTCTTTTTCTAGCTTATTGAGATGAAAGCTTAGTTCTTATTATTATTGCTACTGTTTTAAACAGTCAACATTATTTTATATTTACTCACATATTTACTTTTGCCAATGCCCTTCATATTTTCCTACAGTTACTTTCATCTGGGATCATTTTCTTTCACCTTGAAACTTTTCTTTTAGTATTTCTTATAGTAAGATAGGCTGGTAAAAATTCTCTCATCTTTTACATATTTGAAAACCTTTTTATTTTTATCTTTGAAGGAAATTATCACCAGATACAGAATTCCAAGTTCGCAGGTTTTTTGTTTTGTATTGTTTTCCATTTAGCAGTTTAACAATATAATTCCTTTGTCTTCTGGCTTCCATTATTTCTGTTGGGCTGTCAAAAGTTGCTCCTTTGATGACAACTTTCCCCCACCCTCTACCCCAGATGCTTTCACAATTCTCTCTCTCTGATCTAAAGAACTAAAGGATGGAATTCAAAGCAACCACAGACACCAAAGAATAGTGAGGGAATTCCTTAAAGGAGATAGCCAGAAAGGGGGAATCCTAACTTCTGCTCAGCTGAAGATAAATGAACCAACCTAAGATTTGAACTGCTGGCTAAGAGGCAATTTTCAGTTTTTATCCAATCAACTAATTGCCTGCTAAAACAGAAAGGTCAACACTTTTTGGAGGAACATAGTCAAATCAAGAGCCGGTACAACACAACATTTCCAATGTCTAGGATACAATCCAAAATTCCTCAAATTCCCCAACAGAAATAACAATCAGTAGAGACAGACCCTGAGATGACCCAGATATTGGAATTAGCAAACAAGGATTTTAAAGCAGTTATCATCACTATTATCAATGATGTAAAGTGAAAATTTATTTGGTGAATAAAGCAGCTCTCCATAAAGAAACAGAAATAATAAAAAAGAACCAAATGAAAATTTTAGAATAAAATATAATATCTGAAATTAAATATTCACCAGATAGGTTTAACAGGAACATGGAGACAACAGAGCAAACAGTAAAACTGAAGACAGATCAATAGAATGTATCCAATTTAAAGAACAGATTGAAAAAAATTAATACAGCCTCAGGGACTTATTCAACAATATCAAATGGTCTAACATACAAGTAATTAAGACTCTCAGAAAAAAACAAGGAAAAAGTAATCACAAGATTTCCTAAACTTAGCAAAAGACAGAAATACAGATTCAAGAAGTTCAGCAAATCCCAAGCAAGATAAATGTGAAGCACATTCCTAGCAATATGATTGTCAAACTGCTGAAAACCAAAGATAAAGAGAGAATCTCGAAAACATTCAGAGAAAAGTAACACATTACATATACGAAAAGAACATTTCAAATGACCAGTGACCTCTTATCAGAGAATCTGGATTCTAGAAGGCAGAAGAATAACATCTTTAAAGTGTGGACCAAAATTACCTGTCAAACCAGAGCTCTGTAAACAGAGAAAACGTCCTTCAAAAATTAAGACAAAATAAAGACATTTTTAGATAAAAGAAAACTGAGCGAATTCATCACTAGCAGACATGCAATACAAGAAATGCAAAGGAAGTTCATCAGGCTGAAGGGAGATGATACTAAATGGAAGCTTAGATTTTCAGAAAGGAAAGAAGAGCATCAGAAATGGTAAATATCTGGGTAAATATAAAAGACAATTTTCCTTTTAATGTCTTGGAAATACAACTATTTAGGGCAAAAATTAAAACATTGTTTTGTAGGGTTTATAATTACATAGATGTAATACATGTGACAATTATAGCATAAAGGCAGGATAAGAGATGAGTGGAACCAAATTAATACATTTGAAATTGAAGCAATATTTTTTATAACCCAACCCAATGGGTTGGTTCTCCACAGGGGAAAATATACATAGCATATACTAGAAGCTATAATCTCTAAGGGGAGCTGAGCAGAAGCCAGGCTTGGGAGAGCAGGGAAATGATTTGAAAGGATTCACTAATATATCCCTTCAACCATAGACGTCTGGCTAAACCCGTGGTGAAACCTAAGCCTTACACAGGAGATTCTACTGGGACTAGAAGTACAGACAAAAGCCTTATTGTTTACGGAAGCCTATGAATCCAAACTAGCAACGGGAATTGCCAATAGCATTAGATCAAACAACAACAGGTCAAAATTCATGTTAGCACAATGAATAACTAGTACCTGTATAAGTCAGCTATTGCTGCAGCTATGCTACTGTGTTTGGGAGGTCCCCAGGTTCCATTATTCACTAGGAGGACTCACAGAACTCAGCATATAGTTGTACTCATTGCTATGATTTATTATAGTGAAAGGATGCAGAGCACAATTAGCAAAGTGAGAAGACACTTGAGGAGAAGTCCAGTGGAAACCATGTTTAAGCTTCTAAGAGTCCTCTCCCAGGAGTCACATAGGATGCACTTAATTACCCCAGCAACAAGTTATGACAACACATGTGAAATGTTGTCAACCAGGGAAGCTCTAGGAGACTCAGCACCCACGGCTTTTATTGGGAGCTGGTCATGTAGGCAACCTCTGCCTAGCACCTAGCAAAATCCCAGACTCCCAGAAGGAAAGCAGGTGTTCAGCATAAACCATATTGTTTGCACAGTTTAGGCACAATTGATCATTCTTATCAGTTAATGGTAGCCACTGTTCCAAAATCTAAGTTCCCAAAAGCCAGCCAAGGGCCAACCTGGCAAGCAGGCCTTTTCAAGGATAGCAGTTTAGGCCTGCTATGTTAACTCTTTTCTGTACAACTACCTAACAAAGAACTGTAAGAGTCTCAGTATGTTATAACAATAAACATTAATTTTTGCTTGGTGGTACTAGGCTAGACTTCAGGCTTTGTACTGGGTTCAAGTCTGTTCACAGATCTTCATAATTCCAGGAACTGTGGCTTCTGCAGTCATGTTCTTCTCATGTCAGGTGGCAGAAATACAAGAGAGCAAGCTAAATCATGCAAACAATTTTAAGGTCTCTGCTTACATCACACCTCTTAACATTTCATTTGCTAAAGTCAGTCATATAGCTAAGATCAACATTAGTGAGGTGAGAAAATATACATCTACTCTAATAGGGAGAAAAACCACATGGCAAAGGGTATGAATGTACAGATCCCTTACAGAGGTTTTAAATAATTGGGAAAAATAATCCAATCTACCACAGTGCCCTAGGGATCTCACCAAACTCAGAGGGCAAACGAGGTTGGAAGCATCATCTTACCACTTTTGAAAATGATATTTCTTAGTTTGTTCATTAGTTTATTCCCACACCTATGCCCAAAGGAGCCTTAAAGCAGACAAGAAAGAACATGGAATTTTAGCAATATCCTATGCAAGTTCTTTAGCAACATGATAATAAAATTAATAATAGCTAACATTAATGAGTGCTTACTATGTCAAGAGTGTTACATGCATGATTTCATTTAGTCCTTGGTTGATGTCATTATTTTTCCCATTTTAGATATGAGGAAACAGAGGCCTAGAGACTTGCCCAAGGTCCTAAAGCTTATAAGTGGTGAAGCCAGGATTTGAATCCAGGCAGCCTAGATCTGGAGCTTGTGCTTTTAACCAGTAGGATATTTTAAATGGAATGCTTGGGCATATATGCTAGATTACAATGCTTCAATATTGGAGTGTAAAAGTGTGCCAGAAACATGGAAGCACCACCAAATTTTCACATGATTCACATGGGCTCGGGGAACTAAGATTTAATATGTTAAGAAAAGAAAATTTTTATCTTACTCAACTAAAATACTAAGAAAACTTGACTTTTTCCTCACAGCAACAGGTCAATATACCACATAGTTCAACCGTTTAATTTCAATCTTATTTAAATTCAAATATTCCTTGACTTTGAAGAACTGCTAATGAATACATTTCATTGATCAAAATAATTTTCAAAGTTTCTAAGCCAGCTTGCCTTTCTACCTTCTAGACTAGATAAAGTATCTGCTACACATACCATCTCCTATGATTCTGTAAAGGCCATGTTTTTTCAGTCAAGAAAAATGATCACAAAAATCTTCCATTTTCACTAAACAAGTATATTCAAGACTGTGTTCAATAAACAATTTAACAACTAAGAAGTTTTTCCTTTATGAAGCAAGAATTCTGTAATGCAAATATACTTCTATCACATCCAGAGTTGCTAGTCCCTCCCTCTATGGTTATGGGGGGGGTGCATTTTAATTACAGACATTCATTTCTCTTCAATTGTTTTCTGAGCTTAATGAACAATGAAAGTACCGTACTACTTATCGGAAATCACTAAGAATCGAACGTCGAAAGGCATGTTCCTGCAATAAGCAATGGTCTGCTAAGTGTCTCATTTGAAGATGAGTAAATGCTGCTGTAGGAATTAAGTCTAGGGTCTGTCTGACAGAACAGATTAAGAACCCATTGTAGGGAATTCAGAGGGTTACCAATAACACAAAACGTTATCTAGATGTACTCAGCCTGTAAAAAACAAGATATATAAGAGAGAACACTTCTATCTTCAAAAAACGCAATTACCTAAATTGAAAATGAAAAGAAAAAAATGAAAAGAAAAAAAAAGGACATTAACAAATGTCAACTAGTCAAAAATAAGTTTGAAAAAGTGAAGTGTGATACCTTAGTCCAAACATGAAAAATGAGGAGATACACACTGTATTTTTCCATAATGCCCAGGGCATTTGGAACTAAGGAACAGTTACTCAGAGAAAGAGGAAGGTGCTTAGTTCAACTGTTTTGGTTTTTAATAATTCCTCACTTTCTCTGCTGGTTTTTCAAGTGTTTTGCCACTTATCTAAAAAATATGATGACACTGGCTTGTGAGAAATACAAAATCAGGAGCTCTAAATGGATTTATGAGATTCTTCAGAAGAGAGAACAATGATACAATGGAAAGCAGGAACTGCTGGCAGATTTCCACTTAAAGTAAAGCCAAATTTCAAATATTTTAATGGAAAAAGAGTCATATACACCTCTTTAATTTCGTAAGTATAAATTATTTATCATATCAAATTATCCATATAATCTAATTTTAACAAATAAATTTTTCCCATGAGAAATATTTCAATATTCATAGAGTGATTTTTTTCTCTTTTTAAAAAATTAATTAATTAATTAATTAATTTTTATATGTGTTGGGTCTTTGTTGCTGTGCTTGGGCTTTCTCTAGTTGCGGCGAGCGGGGGCTACTCTTCATTGCGGTGAGTCGGCTTCTCACTGCGGTGGCTTCTCTTGTTGCAGAGCACGGGCTCTAGGAGCATGGGCTCAGTAGTTGTGGCTTGCAGGCTCTAGAGTGCAGGCCCAGTAGTTGTGGCACACGGGCTTAGCTGCTCCGCGGCATGTGGGATCTTCCTGGACCAGGGCTTGAACCCATGTCCCCTGCATTGGCAGGCAGATTCTTAACCACCAGGGAAGCCCTTCATAGAATGATTTTTAATAAAATTAAAATTTCACCCTTAAGAATATTAGTTACTATATGAATCCTGTGTGGACTCAAGACTAAATGGCCTATGCTATTTCCAGTTATCACGTTAGGCCTTATACTCTACTATTTACTGTTAATGAAGATTTGAAAAAAATAAAAGAAGTAATTTCTTAACATAAACTCAACTTCAATATAATTAACAAAGTAACATATTTATTCATAAAAATCAGTGAAAAATTTAATATGGATGAGAAGTCTTTCTTTTAAGGGGTAACAATTTTCAGAAAAATTCCCAAATAAGGTAAGATATTCCTCTCAAGATATCACAGCCAAAACCTAAGCACAGGAAAGTCCCTTAGAGGACATCCAGGGCAAACTCCTACCCGTCTTGGAGAAATTCCTGCTACAGCATTTATAACAAGTAGCTTTCCAGAGTCTGCATGAATGGTTCCAATGATTGAAAGGTAGGGTTTATTATCCATGGCCCAACCTGTGCTATTGCAGGTGAGCTCTGATTGTGGAAAAGTTCTTCTTGTTGATGAGTAGAAATCTATATTCTTAAATTTTCAATCCACTGAGTATAGTTCTAGCATCCACAAGAACCTCAAATTCCAATTCTTCTGTTCCCTAATTGGAAGTAGCTGAGAACAGCATGGCAAGTCCCATCACTCTGTGACTTGCAGGGGAAAGAGGAGGAGGATGGTGGAGACAAGTGACAGAGCAATGAAAAAGGAGATGGAAGACAACCAAACATTTGGTTCACAAGGATATTTTATGTCAGATTCAGTGCCAAACAGAATCCAAGACTACAAAAGACAATGTGCATATGCATGTGTATGTATGGATTTGTGTTTGTATATATGTGAGTATACAGTAGATGCATGTATGTAATACGTGTAATGTATGTGTATACATGTGAGTATATATACATGTGTGTATGTATATGTGTGTGAGTATGCGTACGTATGTGTGCGTGTGCACATGTATATGTGTGTATAAAATGCCAAGTCAGCTAACAGGAAAATTTTCAAACTATATATGAGGAAATGCAAACATCGGGTTTTTAGGATATTTTTAACAAGAATATAAAATACACACATCTGCTAAGCACTGCAGGAGTTGTTAACAGACTAGAGAGGATGAAAGGGAGTCAATAAACCTATGTTTATATTATGGTAAAAATATAGTTATTTCAAAATATCTGAATAATTAAATGTCAAGCTTATTATCTAGACATTTGCTATCAAGTAGACAAAGAAGTTCCCAATGAGTAAATAAAAATCAACCAGATCGCTCTACTGGGTCTCTTTCTGCAAATTTCTGACAGGATTCTTAGCATGGCACGGTGTGGGCCAGCCACGCTGCACCTTCCTGGCTGGGGGTCAGGATTTACCCTCTCAGTTCCTTTCTCCACTTGCCCGTCTCTAGGCCTTGGAGAAAGGCAGCAACTCCTTACAAGAAGTCTGGGCTCTCCGGAGGTAAATACAGCCCCCACTGGCAGCATGTTCAATCATTAAAGAAGAGCGAAAATATGCTGATTAGATCTCAAGACAAGAAAGAGAACAAACATGCAGACAATTTTTCCTCAAACACAGAAATGAAAGAAAAAAAAGGGTTTGGGTAAATTGTCAGGATATCAATTTAGCAGAACACAATCTAGAATTAATCAAAATGTTACTAAATTTTATTCACCAAAAATGATAAAACTATATTCAGATCTAATAAGGTAAAATAATAAAACTATACAAACAGTTTTAGCTACCATAAAATTGGAAACGACTAACTGGATAATTTAGTAAGTCTTTTTCTAGGTAATACATAAACCCATTCCAAATTGTGTAGCCTGGTAAAATACAAAAATTATTCATCGTGACTCATTAGGCAAAACTGGCACACCACCTGTCTTTGTAAATAAAGTTTCACTGGAACATGGCCATGCTCATTCATTTGTTGCCTATGCCTATTTTCATGCTATAACATCAGAGTTGAGAAGCTGTGACAAAGACTATTACGGCCCACAAAGCCTAAAATATGTACTATCTGTTCCTTTACAGGAAAAATTTGCAGACTCCTGCCCTATATAATCATGGATCCTAAAATAAGCATGTAGGCCACATTGCTAAATCATGATAGTTTCAAGGGAGGAAAGAACTTTACTGTCTTTATCATGCAGGTCTCCTTTGTTACAAACCATTAAAAACCAACAATAAAAAAGAGTTGCAAAAGAATGTTCCAAGTGTTGTGAAGGTATTTACAGTTTGGAGAAATGGAACAATTGGTTCTTCCTACTTGTTTTGTTGGTTCTTCCTACCTGTTTTCCTTCCTCTTCATCTGAAGAGTTCCTGACATGGATACTTCTGCTGGGTTGGTAACCTTTCAGCTTTTCTTGACCGGACCAGTTGTTCTTTTGATCTGTTGTACTTTCCTCATCACTTCCTGGGTTATTTTTCCATTCTTTCATCATTTCTAGCACATTGGTTGGTCTCGCCGAAGAAAGTATATTGCCCTAATGTTAACAATGAATTTTTGGTGTTATAAACAGTTTAGAAAACGGAAGACTCTTACATATTTTAGTAATATAGTCTCACAAATTCAGTAAGTCACATGGAAAAATTATAACGCTGAATAAATAGCAAAACTTTGGATGCCCTTTTGAGCATACTCCTTGTACTGGCACGTCTCAGACCTCTTCACTAATACTTTTACAATATGCCAAAATTTAGGGATGGGAGAATATTCTGGTTTAAAAGAATAGTGCAGCATGCTTGTGTGAAAGAACCACTACATAGGGCAAGTTCCTGGAATCCAAAGACCCCCTTACAGTGCCGTTCCTAGAAAATTAATAGGGAAGCTGAAAGAATGAAAGAAGTTGCCCAAAGTCTACTGGGTAAGCCTATATAACATCAAAATGTTTAGGTAAAAAATCTAAATTCAGTTGATTAGTCCGGTGCCGTGTCCAAGAATATAGATGTTTGACTTGAAAGCTCTTGGTTGACTGGAAGATTTCGATATAATGTGGTCATTTGATTATAATGGATTCCGTGCACTGTTTTAACCCCAGATGTGGCTATACCATACTAAAATTGACCATTTTATATTAACTATATTTTTCTCAAATATAATATTCCATTTAATGCCAAGAAATGCATGAATGCATTCTTAAATGCCTCCTGCTAGACTAGGTATGCCTTAAATAGTTTTGCTCCTAACTCAGACTAGTAGAGAAAGTTTGGACAAGAAGTTTGGATCACATTTAGATTAAAACAGGACGTTTAGGTGTGGGAACAACTATGGAGTGATCTAAGTTAATTTGATATGTGGGTGGATTGAAGCATTAAGCAACAGTGATACAGAATAGTACGAGGCCAGGCATCTTAAGGGCAGCCATCTGAGTACACTGTTGAGGATTTGTAGAGTTCAATATATTCGTGGTTAAAGACACAGACAAATATTAAGCATGGAATAGTAATAATTAAATGAGGATCATTATGCTATTCGTTCCCTGTCATTCTTCTACGTCATCCTGTTTTAAGAAGGTCTGTATTCTTACTACTTTTATAGCATCCTACTTTTGGTTGCACTTCTGCAGCCTCTACCCATTTACTCCCAGAATGCCTTTACTATGCCTTCTGCCAACCCGTAGCCTACATTTCCGTCAAGGCTCAAGTTGACAGTCATCTCCGTCAAGTATCCCAGAACTTCCAAAGATGTTGTCAACTTAAATGAAGCACAGATGAAGTCTCAGAGAGCAAAAAGGAGTTGAAATTGTTTAGAACGGCAGATAGTCTCAGAGCTCTCATCTGAATGAGTTCTGATCTTCAGGCCTCTGTCAACAGCTCTGCTTGACCCCAGTGATTCATCTAGCCTCTATTATAACTTCCTGGCTTCATCATGACCTTGAACACTAACCCACAGTGTCCAGGCTCCTGGAATACTAGTACACACAACTTTGCCTCAACTTAATTCTTTCATTAGAAAACAGAGACAATCTGACATCTATGTCTGTAATCCCGGTCCTCAATTGCTCTTCCCTGATAAACTCTCTACAAGTTAACTCTTTGGATCTAGAGTCATTTCTTCTAGGCACATGGTAGAATTTTGCTTCTCCACCTCTTTTGGAACATGATGATATGACTTGTTTTGACCAGTAAAATGTGATTTGAAATAGTGTGTATCACTTCTGGGTAGAAACTTGAAGAAAGAGCATGTAATTTACATGTTCTCAATTTCTGCCTTAGTAACTATAGAAGCACAGAGATGGAGCCTCCATCAGCCTGGGTCCCTGAGTGAAGACAAAGTAAAACAGAGCTTGCTCCCCTCGTCCCAGCCAATGTGCAATGGAAGGCATAAACAGCACTGAGATCTGGGGGTCACCTGTTACCACAGCATAATCTAGCCTGTCCTGATATAGACAGAAGATTAAATATTTACACTCTGTAAGTCACCTCCAAAAAGCTTTATGAAGAGTGAGCCCGCTATATAATCAGCATACCCAACAAAGTTGTAATTACTACACAAATCATATGCAATCAGTACCATGTGATAGCCAATTTATGTAGGCAGTCTTTGCTTTGCACAGTCCTGATATGCATGAATTTTACTCATCATGACTTAAATAATATCAGTCCCTCAGCAACACAGTTCAAATTTCAGTCACCATGGTACATTAACTATAATTGCATAAAGTTCAAACTTCACTGCTAGCTCTTCAATCCACGATCACCAGGTAAATTACAGATCTGCATCACAATCAGTGACCAATCACAGCACTTCTTTCACAGTCTGTTGGTGATTGGACACTGTGCATCTGCTATTCAGTTCACACACAGACAGCAATGTGTGCAGTTGTGCTGCCTCCTTGTCTCGCAGGGAATTTGCCAACAAAAATGAAACTGCAACAAAGAAATTAAAAGTGATAATACTGGGAGTAAAATTTGAATCAAATGTAAATGGAATAACAGAAGAAATAGCTGACCATGGGAATGCTGCCACTGCCACTGTGAGAATCTAGATGCGCAACCAAAGGAACTTAGTGAAGGCAAACTTATCAACATAAATGAGGAAGGATGAAGATGCTTCAGGGAAAATGCCACCCACAAAAAAACTTGACATTTAAAGAATTTTCAGAGATATTCAAGACATTGAAAAGAAAAAGCATACAACGTTAGAAGTTGATCCAAACTTGTAAAACAGTATGACAATTCACCAAGGCATAAAAAAGATGCTCCCCTTTGTATGATAAGAAGAAGGCAAGCACTGTTTAAACTAATCTTGATAAGTTTTTAACCCCAAAATAAGATACTTTAACTCTCAATATTTCTCTCAATATTAAATTACAGCGCCAAAAATTTAGCTTTACTTTTATTTCATTCTCTCTCTGTATTTAGAACCAACAGGGAGTTTTTAATGTTTAACAAAAAATTTTAAAGGGCATGGAAAAATCACAATTTTTCCCATTGATTATTAAAATCATTTTGCACAGCTTCAGTCTGCACTATTATTATGGTTCTGCACTCCTGTGCAAAGCAAGGATTACCTGTACTATCTTGAATCTGCATTTCTAGACAGCTTTCAAGTGCTTGGTTCACATATATCAATATATACACACAAAAGCATGGTGACTGACACGCTACAAATGACTCTATTTCTTATTGCAAACAGACTGGGGAGAAGAGCAAAAGATCTAGAATAGGGTCATTATCCCACCAAAAACACTCTACCATTTATAAATTTTTAACTATTTGCTTCCTATATTCCCTTGTGATATCAAACAGGGCACAAATGTTGGTATAGATTCCAGACTTTCCCTCTTGTCTGAAGTCCAGCCAATAACTTACCAGACTAGCCCCTTCTTGCCTGCTAACAGTTGGAGGAAGAATTGCATCAGATACTTGGACTGACCAATGAATAAGTGGCCCAGAGCTGTGTGTCATGAGCCTTCTAGGCTCAAGAGAAATTACACATGAACCAACCAAAGAAAAATGGGTGGAATTGTTAGGGCAGACACTGGAGATTGTGGAGACACCTCACCACCAGAACAGTAACCTCTGAACTCCCTTTACTGGCTGTGTTAAGAGGGGTCACACCCTGAACTCCTCAACCATGAAGCAGCAAATGGCAAGAAGGCAGCAGTAATAGGCTGATAATCTGAGGCTATCATAAGTAGAAAACAAACCTTTTTGTTAATAAATTTCCACTTGTTTAACTAACAGTTTGAGATGACTTCATTTTGAAAAACTGGAAAAATGAACACTCACAGAGGAGAAGCATTGGTCAAATACTAAGATTTGGATTTAATCTTAGTAGACAGGTCCTGCAAATAGGAACCCAAACATACATCCTCATCTAACAAAATTTGCCTTTTCAAGGACAGTGCCTATCAGTATTCTGTAAACAATAAGTCTTTTACAAGTATTTTTTAATGAACGAATGAATGATATGTATGAGTTGGGGTAAGATAGTATAAAACATAAAATCAGCAAAGCGAAAAGGAAACATTCTGTGTCTTTAACTTACGGTCATCATTTTCTACTTTTCGTAAGTAGCTAGAACTCTTTATTTTGTAATGTTCCGAGGAATAAAATTTTTTAATTAGAAAATTTTTTTATATCTTTATAAAAAAGATATAAAACGATGCTCAACTTCACAAAATTAATAAAATCCAAATCAAAAACAATGAGTTGGCAATTTTCACCTAATAGATGGACATAAATTTAAGTTTGATAAAACTGTGTTGGTGAGGGTATGGGGAAACAGGCTCTCTCATTTACTTGCTTTTTATGGGAGGATAAATCGGCAATAAACTATCAAAATATGTAATGCACATTCTCACAAACCAGTGATTCAACTTTTAAGAATATATTTTATAGATATGCTGACACAGTATGCAAACATATACTTACAAGAACATTTGTTGCACCATTGTTTGTAACAGAAAAGACCTGAAACAATTTAAATATTCCATATTCATAGGGGCAAAATAATAGTGTATCCATAGTTTTGGATACAATACTGTTTTTCAAAAAAATAAATGTATCTTCCCAAAATACATTAGATGAAAAAGAATAGTTTGCATAATATAAACCCATTTGTGAAAAGTGAATAATGAAAATGTTCAGAATGTATTTGAAAGAATACATAAGAGACTTAACAATGGTTATCTTTAGTAATTGGGAATGAGGGAATAGAGGGAGAAAGTTATTTTTCCTGCCTTGTTTACCATTTAAATCATTTACTAAGGGTAATGGCAACTATTATATGACTAAAAATTAATATAAACTATGTAGGAAAAGAAATAATGTAAGATGCAGATACTCACAAAGGACGGATAGCACCCAGTAAGATCACCAAACATGCTCTCATGGGTCTCAGTGAGGCCAAGGCAGCAGCATAGAAAGGTAGTAAGGGCTGCTGAAGTAAGCAACTCTGCACCACTTTAAAATTTTTCCTAACAAAGGCATCTCAGTGATTTAGTTTTCACAAGTATAGCAAATAATGAGAATAGAGAAAATTCGTGTTGATATTCTTATTCTTTAAGAGGAAACAAACTGAGAAATTTAGTAATTTACCCTTATTCCAGAAGTGCATTTCCATTGTCTGCTAAGAATTTCTAGGTAGAGGTGCTGCTGAGCCTTCAATACTGTAATGTATATTTGAAAACTGCTCAAAGAGTTTTTCCCACCACAAGAAAAAAAATTTAAACTATGTGAGGTGATGGATATAGTAACTAAATTTATTGTGGTAATCATTTCACAATATACACATATATTAAATCACTATGTTACACATCTTAAATTTATACAATGTTATATGTCAAATTATGTCTCAATAAAGCTGGAAAAATAAAAACAAAATATATTCCAAACCAACATTCTTCAAATGGTTATGTGTACACCTCGCTGTACACCAAGAACGAAGACTTCCTAAGGGCTGTATGGGCAGGGATGGTTTGCAGGGAGTCAATTTCAAGACCCTTAATTTCCAATGACCTACTCTTTTTCAAAAGTCACCTGCTTGAGCAAGGATCTGCAGTAATTCTTTCCATGTTCTTTTCTTAAGTCAGCTTCTTACAATGCTTGTTATTGTACATATATTATTTGTGTGTGTGTGTGAGAGACAAAAGGCTCACATCTAGAATATACAACAAACTTCTACAAATCAATAAATAAAAAAAAAACTAATAGAAGAATGGAGGAAAGACTTGAACAGACATTTCACAAAAGAAGATATCCAGAAGGCCAATAAGGATAAGTAAAGTAAAAGTGACCAATTTCATTTGTCATTCAGGAAACGCAGATTAAAACCGGACTTGAGGATATGGGGAGGGGGAAGGGTGAGCTGTGACAAAGCGAGAGAGAGGAATGGACATATATACACTACCAAACGTAAGGTAGATAGCTAGTGGGAAGCAGCCGCATAGCACAGGGAGATCAGCTCGGTGCTTTGTGACCACCTGGAGGGGTGGGATAGGGAGGGTGGGAGAGGGAGATCAAGAGGGAAGAGATATGGGAACATATGTATATGTATAACTGATTCACTTTGTTATAAAGCAGAAACTAACACACCATTGTAAAGCAATTATACCCCAATAAAGATGTTAAAAAAATAAAACCACATGAGATACCATTATATATTACCAGAGTATCTAAATTAAAAATATTGATAATAACAAGCACTGGAGAGGATGGGGAGCAAAACTAGAACTCTTACACATTGCTGGTGAGTCATACAGACTGCCAAGAGTCACATGAAAAGATGCTCAACATCACTAATTATTAGAGAAATACAAATCAAAACTATAATGAGATATCACCTCACACTGGTCAGAATGGCCATCATCAAAAAATCTACAAACAATAATGCTTGAGAGGGTGTGGAGAAAAGGGAACCCTCTCGCACTGTTGGTGGGAATGTAAATTGATATAGCCATTATGGAGAACAGTATGGAGGTTCCTTAAAAAACTACAAATAGAACTACCATTCAACCCAGCAATCCCACTACTGGGCATATACCCTGAGAAAACCATAATTCAAAAAGACACATGCACCCCAATGTTCATTGCAGCATAATTTACAATAGCCAAGACCTGGAAGCAACCTAAATGTCCATCAACGGAGGAATGGATAAAGAAGATGTGGTACGTATATAGAATGGAATATTACTCAGCCATAAAATAGAATGAAATAGTGCCATTTGTAGCAACATGGATGGACCTAGAGATTGTCATACTGAGTGAAGTCAGTCAGACAGAGAAAGACAAATATCATACGATAACGCTTATATGTGGAATCTTAAAAAATGGTACAAATGAACTTATTTACAAGACAGAAACAGAGTCACAGATATAGAAAACAAACTCATGGTTACCAAGGGGGAAGTGGGGGGGAGGGATAAATTGGGAGACTGCGATTGACAGTACACACTACTATATATAAAATAGATAGCTAATAAGGACCGACTATATAGCACAGGGAACTCTGCTCAACACTCTGTAATGACCTATATTGGAATAGAATCTAAAAAAGAGTGGATATATGTATATGTAAAACTCATTCACTTTGCTGTACAGCAAAACTAACGCAACACTGTAAATCAACTATACTCCAATAAAAATTAATTTTAAAAAAAGATACTATTTACCCACATCTATTCCAACACCGGCTACTGCCAGACTCCTTCTTTGCAGTACGCGGGCTTCTCACTGTTGTGGCCTCTCCCGTTGCGGAGCACAGGCTCCAGACGCGCAGGTTCAGCGGCCTAGCCGCTCCACGGCATGTGGGATCTTCCCGGACTGTGGCACGAACCCGTGTCCCCTGCACCGGCAGGCGGACTCTCAACCACTGAGCCACCAGGGAAGCCCCAGACTTCTTAATTTTTGGTTTATCTCACTGAGGTCTTGGTTTGTATTTCCCCAATCGCTAATGCGACTGAACATCTTGTCACGTGTTCATCAGCCAAATGTGGGTCCTCTTCTGTAAAAATGCCTGGCTCTAAAGCAACTATACTCCAATAAAAATTAATTTTAAAAAATGCCTGGCCCTGTCTCTTTGTACATTTTCTACTAGGTTGTTTGTCCACTTTTCATTGATTTGTAAGAATTATTGAGATTTCATGATATTAACCCTTTTTTGGTTTTTTGGGTTACAAAAGCCTTCTCCTAGTTTATAACCTATCCCTAAAGTGTTGTTTTATGAACAGAAGTTCTGAAGATTCATATTAAGTCAAGTTTATTCACCATTTCTTTTATGTTAGTGCCTTTGGTATCTTGCTTATAAAATCCTTTTCTACACAGTCCAAGGTCCAAAAGATTTTCACCTATATTTTCTACTAAAAGTTAAATATAAATTTTATTATTTAAGTCCTTGATTGATTTGCAGTTGACTTTTGTCTGCAGTGTGAGATAGGAACCCCATCTCTCTCTTTTTTTCATATGGACAACCATTTATTCCCTCCAGTTATTGAATAGTCTCTCCTTTTTCCACTGATCTGCCATACTACCACTGTCATAAAAGTTCCAGATATGCATGGATATGTTTCTGCACCTTCTATTTTATTCTACTGGTCAATTTGCTTATTACTGCAAATGATCACACTATGCTAACTAATACAGCTTCATAAGTCTTAATATCTGGTAGAGCAAAACATTCAGAAATGTTTTGGCTATTTTCCACCCTTTAAGCTTCGATACAAATTTTAGCGTCAGGAAAGTTTGTGGAATTTTGATTGGATTTGCATCATGTATGTACATCAACATGAGGAAATCAGTTTTTATGATATTAAGTCTCCTGACCTATGATTATGGTATACCTTTACACTTTTCTTCAATGTTTTCCAATAAAGTTTCATAATTTTCCCCAAATCTTATCTTGAATTTATTTCTAGAAATGATATATTCTTGAATATTATTTTACATCTTCATTATTTTACATTTTATATTGTTGCTTGCTAGTGAAAAGAAATACAATGTCAATCTCTTTTTTCCAGGTTTACTGAGATATAATTGATATATAACATTGTGTAAGTTTAAAGTGGACAATGTGTTGATTTGATACACTTATATATCGATGAGTATCAACCTTAAATCCAGCTACCTTACTCAGCTCTTCTATTATTTCAAATAGTTTAATAATTTGTCTAATAATTTGTATATTACTGCAAATAATAAAAGTTTTCTTTCTGTTTTCCAATTCTCATGACTTTATTTTCCTTGTCTTAAGTTGACTAAGATCAACAATGTTGGGAAAAACTATTGAAAGCTGATTTCCTTGACTAGCTTCTTATTTTAAAGAAATGCTTCTCACGTTTCCCATTTAAAACGATATTTGCTGTAAACATTTATCAGGTTAAGGAAGTTTTCTTCTATTCCTAATTAAATTATGAATGTATACTGAGTCTTATTACAAGTGTTTCCATTAAATTATCATATGCTTTTTCTCCTTTAATATATTAATGTGTGAATTTATATTTACAGATTTTTTTCCAAAATTAAACCATCATTGTATTTTTAGGGAAGATCCAACTAGATCACGACCTTTTTTATAAACACAGTTGGATTCAACTTGCTAACATGTTGTTTAAGGTTTTACATCTATATTAATAAGTAATATGGATCATTTTCCTTTTTCATAGGTTTGGCCTACAATGGTCTAATTTTGTTATACTAGAGTAAACAGAATTAATACTAGACTCAAAATAAATCAGGAAAATTCTCTCTTTGGGGGCACAGGAGGAGAGTTATAAATTTGACATAAAAGTTTCGTAGAACTAATCTGTAAAATCATCTAGGCTTGGTGTTTTCCTGGTGGAAGATTTTAAACTACTGCTTCAATTTCCTTAGTAATTATATAGGACAATTCAAGTTTTCTATTTATTCTTTTTTTTTTAGTTTTTTTTTTTTTTGAGGTGGACCATTTTTTAAAGTCTTTATTGAATTTGTTACAATATTGCTTCTCTTTCATGTTTTGGTTTTTTGGCCGTGAGGCATGTGGGATCTTAGCTCCCCAACCAGGATTGAACCTGCACCCCCTGCATTGCAAGGCAAAGTCTTAACCACTGGCCTGCCAGGGAAGTCCCTTCTATTTATTCTTGAGACAATATTATGAAGCTGTATTTTTTGAGGAAAATATTTTTTATGAAAAGAAATTTTGTCCATTTTCCCTAAGTTTTCAGATTTATTAGTATACAGTTGGTGGTGGTATTCCCTTGCCTTTTTAATATTTATCCTTTTAATTTCTGCTTTATCTGTGCCTGTATTCCCTTTTTCCTATTAATACTATTTTTGTCTTCTCTATTTCTTTCTTATTTTTGCCAAAGATTTATCTATTTGTTGGTCTTTTCAAAGAATCAAATGTTGGTCTCATTGATCTTCTCTTTTCTACCTTTCCTTTCCATTTAATTTATTTTCACTCTTACTTTGTTTTATTTTTCCTACTACTTTATTTGGGTATATTCTGTTGGGATTTTTTCCTGAGATTTTACGTTGGATATGTAGTTCCTTTTTTAGCCTTTCTTCTTTTCTTTCTTTCTTTTTTTTTTTTTTTTTTGCGGTATGTGGGTCTCTCACTGTCGTGGCCTCTCCTGTTGCGGAGCACAGGCTCCGGACGTGCAGGCTCAGCGGCCATGGCTCACGGGCCCAGCCGCTATGCAGCATGTGGGATCTTCCCGGACCCGGGCACAAACCCGTGTCCCCTGCATCAGCAGGCGGACTCTCAACCACTGCGCCACCAGGGAAGCCCTTTTCTTCTTTTTTAATGTGAATACTCCAGGTGATAAGTTTCTGCTGAAACACACTTTTACTGCATCTCACAGGTTTTGATATGTTGTATTTTTATTACCATTCAGTTCTACAAATTAAAAATTTGTTCTCATTAGTATTTATTCTTTAACCCATGACTTATCTAGAAGCATGTGATTTAATTTCCAAATATATACAGATATTTAATCTTATTGGCATTGACTTTTAACTTAATTGTGTATTGTTAGATAACATAATCTGTGTGAAATTTATTGAGACTTGCTTTCTTCCTGGCCAGTTCAATTTTGGTAAATGTTCCTTCCACATGTGGTTAAGAAAAATGTATATTCTCTAATTGATGGATGCTTTTTTTTTTTGTATACATGTCCACTAAAATAAGCTTGTTACCTGTGTTGTTAAAATACCCTTGTTTCTGTTTTCATTTGCTTTACATATCAATAATTGAGAGAAGTGCATTAAAATCTCCCACTATGATGGTGAATTTTCCAATTTCTCCATGTAATTTTGTCATTTTTGATGTATATTTTTGAGGTTATCTTATTAGTTGCATACATGTTTAAACTTATATATTTTGTTTGGATTGAACTTTTATTATTATAAAGTGACCTTCATTATCTCTAACGATGATTTGTTTGTGGCAAGGTATATTTAATTGATATTAATTCAGTTACTCAGGCTTTTTTTGGTTCGTGTTTGCCTGGTATGTTCTTTTCCATTCTTTTTCTTTCAATATTTGTGTCCTTATGCTTCAAATGTGCTTCTTGTAAATAGCACTTAGCTAGATTTTTAAAAAGTCAACCTGACCTTATGTCTTTTAACAGGTATTTCTTTTTTAAAAATATTATTTTTTCATGTTTATTTATTTTTATTTATTTATTTATTATTTTTGGCTGTGTTGGATCTTAGTGGCGGCATGCGGGATCTTTTGTTGTGGTACGTGGGCTTCTCTCTAGTTGTGGTGCGCAGGTTTTCTCTCTCTAGTTGTGGCACGTGGGCTCAGTAGTTGCGGGACGTGGGTTTAGATGCCCTGCAGCATGTGGGATTTTAGTCCCCCAACCAGTGATCAAACCCACATCCCCTGCATTTGAAGGTGGATTCTTTACCACTGCACCACCAGGGAAGTCCCTTAACAGGTATTTCTAACCCATTAACTTATTTGAAACTGTTTCTATCATTTAAGTTTGTTACTACAACTGTCTCACTCTTTGTATCTTTGTTAATCCTTTATTACTTTGAAAATCCATTGTCTACATCTTCCATTTTAGCCCCCTCTTGTGTACCCATGTTCTCTCTCCGTTCTCAACACTTGTCATGTGTATATTATCTCACATTTTAAGTCTGGGTTATTATGAATATACTTTCTCCTCTTCTTCTTTGGTCTTTTTCTCTTTTTTTGGACACCAACACACTTTACTAAGGTATGTGAAGACTCTCGGTACACATAGCTCTTGCAGTATCTACTGGATTTCTTTGACCTCCTATTTAATTACTTCTATCAAGTGTTTTAAATCTAGGATTTGTGTGGCAAACCTGAGGCCTTGTGTATTTGAAAATATTTTTATCATTCCCTTTCACTTGAATGACAATTTGGATGGATATAAAATTCTAAGTTTACAGTTGTTTTCCCTATAACACATTTAGAATTATTACTCCATTTACACTTGCATCCAATGTTGCTGCTGAAAAGTAAGATGTCAATGTGACTCTTGTTCTTTTTTATATGATATTGCTCTTTCTCTCTGGGAACATTTAGAATTTCCTCTTTGTTTTTGATGTTCTTAAATCTCATTATGTCTATTTTGTCAGTTTTTCCTTCTCTCTCCTATTTGGTAGTCTATCATCTATTTAGAGCTGAAGTCTTTCTTCTTTCTTTAATTCTGACGAATTATCTCTATTATTTTTTAAAAGATTTCCTTCTCCCTCTTTTTACTTTTTTTCCTGAGACTCCTATTATATGGATTTTGTAACTTTTACTTTCAATTCCTTATAGCTTTTCTTTATTTTTTCAATTTGTTTATCTTCACCTGTTCCCTTCTGTAAAGTTCTATTAAAGTCCCATAATCTGATCATCTAGTTTTTTTAATTCATTCTTCAGCTGCACCCATTTCACTACTTATCCTATATAACTGTATCTCTATTTTAACTATTATACCTAAATGGTTCTACCTGGTTTTGCTTTATCATTTCTTGCTTCATATTATTAACATCTTCCCTTATCTCCTGTAGCATGTTCATTTTGTTGACTTCTAAATTCTTGAACTGACTATTCTAAACTCTCCTAATGGTGTGTGAAATGTGGCCTGTTAGCTCATACTCCACAGGGAGTACTGGCTCCTCAGGAGGACAGACCAGAACCAGGCCTTCAGCCCCAGGAGCTCAAAATCCCTAGGCACCAAAGATCTGCCCCCACAAAGCAACTCCTCAGTTCAGGGTTTCAACCTTATCAAACTTCTCCTCCAAGGAGGAACAACCCAAGGAGGAGGCACTTCTAAAAGTATAACCCACCTGTCCTAGGGTGTGGAGGCCAACAGGTAAGTCAATGCCTAAATCCAATTCGCACCCATTTTCCTTAGCTTCTCTCTCATGCAGGGCCTCAGTGCTGCTCTGATTTTACTTTCTACTCCTGTGAGAGGACAGGCATCAGCGTCCCGAGGCAAAGGGGAACTTGGGTTGTTTTTGTCTTCCTATTTTACTTCCTTCCCTGGCTGTAACCTCACTCATCATACATGCCAGCTCAGAATATCCCCTTATCTTCCCAGGGGTTTTGCACACTATTCTCTGAATCCTGGTATCATGAGGTTTCTCTCTAAAGTTACTCTAGGTTTAATCTTCAGAGAACATGCAGAAGTCTGTGCTAATTCAGTACCTTGTCAGGAACCAGAGCCTCCTCCAGCTGGTCTTTCACTAGGTGGTTTTTGACATATAACCCAAACAGATTTAAAGAAATGAGTGACACTGCTACATCAAAATTCCTTCTACTTGTTTATAAGGTTCTCAGTGCTTACATCTATGAAAACTGAAAACAATAATACAATTGATGCTGAACACTGTCTCTCTCTAACATTAAGTAACATTCAATCATGGATGGATGGCTATTTGGGGGGAAATGTAGCCCTATCCATCCACTAAACAGATATTTTTCCAATACAATTTGACTTATGTTTGATAATTATTAACAATTATAATTACATTCCCTTGATCAATTATAAACAAATAATTAAAGTCACTCTTAAATAATTTTTAAAAATTTAGAGCCCTAGGGTCACGAGAAATAAAAACAAAAATATATATTTGAGCTGTTTTTTGCAAAATGAAACAAATGATAGGGTGATTAGTAAAAAGTCTTTCATGCAAAAATATATATTACATTGGGATAAATGTGGTGGAAGAAATGCAATACAAAAACAAATTCAAAGAAATGAACGAATAATCTAAAGTTTCTTTTTTAAAAAAATTTTTTAAATTTTATTTATTTTTTTATACAGCAGGTTCTTATTAGTTATCCATTTTATACTTATGAGTGTATATATGTCAATCCCAATCTCCCAATTCATCACACCACCCCCCTCCCTGCCACTTTCCCCCCTTGGTGTCCATATGTTTGTTCTCTATGTCTGTGTCTCTATTTCTGCACTGCAAACTGGTTCATCTGTACCATTTTTCTAGGTTCCACATATATGCGTTAATATACGATATTTGTTTTTCTCTTTCTGACTTACTTCACTCTGTATGACAGTCTCAAGACCCATCCACACCTCTACAAATGACCCAGTTTCGCTCCTTTTTATGGCTGAGTAATATTCCATTGCATATATGTGCCACATCTTCTTTATCCATTCATCTGTCAATGGGCATTTAGGTTGCTTCCATGACCTGGCTATTGTAAATAGTGCTGCAATGAACACTGGGGTGCATGTGTCTTTTTGAACTATGGTTTTCTCTGGGTATATGCCCAGTAGTGGGATTGCTGGGTCATATGGTAATTCTATTTTTAGTTTTTTAAGGAACCTCCATACTGTTCTCCATAGAGGCTGTATCAATTTACATTCCCACCAACGGTGCAAGAGGGTTCCCTTTTCTCCACACCCTCTCCAGCATTTGCTGTTTGTAGATTTTCTAATGATGGCCATTCTAATTGGTGATACCTCATCGTAGTTTTGATTTGCATTTCTCTAATAATTAGTGATGTTGAGCATCTTTTCATGTGCTTCCTGGCCATCTGTATGTCTTCTTTGGAGAAATGTCTATTTAGGTCTACTGCCCATTTTTTGATTGGATTGTTTGTTTTTTTGATATTGAGCTGCATGAGCTGCTTATAAATTTTGGAGATTAATCCTTTGTCAGTTGCTTCATTTGCAAATATTTTCTCCCATTCTGAGGGTTGTCTTTTCGTCTTGTTTATGGTTTCCTTTACTGTGCAAAAGCTTTTAAGCTTCATTAGGACCCATTTGTTTATTTTTGTTTTTATTTCCATTTCTCTAGGAGGTAGGTCAAAAAGGATCTTGCTGTGATTTATGTCATGGAGTGTTCTGCCTATGTTTTCCTCTAAGAGTTTTATAGTGTCTGGCCTTACATTTAGGTCTTCAATCCATTTTGAGCTTATTTTTGTGTATGGTGTTAGGGAGTGTTCTAATTTCATTCCTTTACATGTAGCTGTCCAGTTTTCCCAGTACCACTTATTAAAGAGGCTGTCTTTTCTCCAGTGTATATTCCTGCCTCCTTTATCAAAGATAAGGTGATCATATGTGTGTGGGTTTATCTCTGGGCTTTCTATCCTGTTCCATTGATGTATATTTCTGTTTTTGTGCCAGTATGATACTGTCTTGATTACTGTAGCTTTGTAGTATAGTCTGAAGTCCGGGATCCTGATTCCTCCAGCTCCATTTTTCTTTCTCAAGACTGCTTTGGCTCTTTGGGGTCTTTTGTGTCTCCATACAAATTTTAAGATTTTTGTGTCCTAGTTCTGTAAAAAATGCCATTGGTAATTTGATAGGGATTGCACTGAATCTGTAGATTGCTTTGGGTAGTATAGTCATTTTCACAATATTGATTCTTCCAATCCAAGAACATGGTATATCTCTCCATCTGTTTGTATCGTCTTTAATTTCTTTCAACAGTGTCTTATAGTTTTCTGCATACAGGTCCTTTGTCTCCCTAGGTAGGTTAATTCCTAGGTATTTTATTCTTTTTGTTGCAATGGTAAATGGGAGTGTTTCCTTAATTTCTCTTTCAGATTTTTCATCATTAGTATATAGGAATGCAAGATATTTCTGTGCATTAATTCTGTATCCTGCAACGTTACCAAATTCATTGATTAGCTCTAGTAGTTTTCTGGTGACATCTTTAGGATTCTCTATGTATAGTATCATGTCATCTGCAAACAGTGACAGTTTTACTTCTTCTTTTCCAATTTGTATTCCTTTTATTTCTTGTTCTTCTCTGATTGCTGTGGTTAGGACTTTGAAAACTATGTTGAATAATAGTGGCGAGAGTGGACATCCTTGCCTTGTTCCTGATCTTAGAGGAAATGCTTTCAGTTTTTCACCATTGAGAATGATGTTTGCTGTGCATTTGTCGTATATGGCCTTTATTACGTTGAGGTAGGTTCCCTCTATGCCCACTTTCTGGAGATTTTTTATCATAAATCGGTGTTGAATTTTGTCAAAAGCTTTTTCTGCATCTGTTGAGATGATCAAGTATGGTTTTTATCCTTCAATTTGTTAATATGGTGTATCACATTGATTGATATGCGTATATTGAAGAATCCTTGCATCCCTGGGATAAATCTCACTTGATCATGGTGTATGATCCTTTTAATGTGTTGTTGGATACTGTTTGCTACTATTTGGTTCAGGATTTTTGCATCTATATTCATCACTGATATTGGTCTGTAATTTCCTTTTTTCACAGTATCTTTGTCTGGTTTTGGTATCAGGGTAATGGTGACCTCATAGAATGAGTTTGGGAGTGTTCCTTCCTCTGCAATTTTTTGGAAGAGTTTGAGAAGGATGGGTGTTAGCTCTTCTCTAAATGTTTGATAGAATTCATCTGTGAAGCCATCTGATCCCGGACTTTGCTTGCTGGAAGATTTTAAATCACAGTTTCAATTTCATTACTTGTGATTGGTCTGTCCATATTTTCTATTTCTTCCCGGTTCAGTCTTGGAAGGTTATACCTTTCTAAGAATTTGTCCATTTCTTCCAGGTTGTCCATTTTATTGGCATAGAGTTGCTTGTAGTAGTCTCTTGGGATGCTTTGCATTTCTGTGGTGTCTGTTGTAACCTCTCCTTTTTCACTTCTAGTTTTATTGATTTGAGTCCTCTCCCTCCTTTTCTTGATGAGTCTGGCTAATGGTTTATCAATTTTGTTTATCTTCTCAAAGAACCAGCTTTTAGTTCTATTGATCTTTGCTATTGTGTTCTTTGTTTCTATTTCATTTATTTCTGCTCTGATCTTTATGATTTCTTTCCTTCTGCTAACTTTGGGTTTTGTTTGTTCTTCTTTCTCTAGTTCCTTGAGGTGTAAGGTTAGATTGTTTATTTGAGATTTTTGTTGTTTCTTGAGGTAGGCTTGTATTGCTATAAACTTCCCTCTTAGAACTGCTTTTGCTGCACACCATAGGTTTTGGATCGTGTTTTTGTTGTCATTTGTCTCTAGGTATTTTTTGATTTCCTCTTTGATTTCTTCAGTGATCTCTTGGTTATTTAGTAACGCATTGTTTAGCCTCCATGTGTTTGTATTTTTTACATTTTTTTCCCTGTAACTGATTTCTAATCTCATAGCGTTGTGGTCAGAAAAGATGCTTGATATGATTTCAATTTTCTTAAATTTACTGAGGCTTGATTTGTAACCCAAGATGTGATCTAACCTGGAGAATGTTCCATGTGCACTTGAGAAGAAACTGTAATCTTCCATTTCTGGATGCAATGTCCTATAAATATCAATTAAATCTATCTGGTCTATTGTGTCATTTAAAGGTAGTATTTACTTATTAATTTTCTGTTTCGATGATCTGTCCATTGGTGTATGTGAGGTCTCAAAAGTCCCCCGCTATTACTGTGTTACTGTCGATTTCCTCTTTTATACCTGTTAGCAGTTGCCTTATGTATAGAGGTGCTCCTATGTTGGGTGCATATATATTTATAATTGTTATATCTTCTTCTTGGATTGATCCCTTGATCATTATGTAGTGTCCTTCCTTTTCTCTTGTAACATTCTTTATTTTAAAGTCTATTTTACCTGATATGAGTATTGCTACTCCAGCTTTCTTTTGATTTCCATTTTCCTGGAATATCTTTTTCCATCCCCTCACGTTCAGTCTGCATGTGTCCCTAGGTCTGAAGTGGGTCTCTTGTAGATAGCATATATATGGGTCTTGTTTTTGTATCCATTTAGCGAGCCTGTGGTTTTTCCTTTGTGTGTGCCCTCCAAGAGTGGAGTCTCTGTTTCCCCCAGGGAAAAGTCCTGCAATCGAATCCCACTAGCCTTCAGAGTCTGATTCTCTATGAATTCCTCCTCCCGTTGCCAGACCTCCAGGTTGGGAAGCCTGACGTGGGGCTCAGAACCTTCACTCCAGTGGGTGGCCTTCTGTGGTATAAGTGTTCTCCAGTTTGTGATTTGATTTTATTGTGATTGTGCCCCTCTTACCGTCTTATTGTGGTTTTTCTTTTGTCTTTGTATGTGGGGTATCTTTTTTGGTGAGTTCCAGTGCCTTCCTGTTGAAGATTGTTCAGCAGTTAGTTGTGATTTTGATGCTCTCGCAAGAGGGAGTGAGTGCACATCCTTCTATTCTGCCATCTTGAACCTATCTCTCAACTGCATTTCTAAACACTTCAGTTCCTGGCTGTGCCTCCCTGGGAGGATCCTGAGCAAACCCAGGTCCTGTCCACATGGATGTAGCCCCAGGTTGTCCTGAAGCCCAAATCCCAGCAAGTCCTATGGAGACTGAACTCCTGTTGCAAGGATGCTGGCCCTTCGAGTCCCAAAGCTGAGGACCTGGTGGTGCTTGAGGAGACAGAACTCTAAAGTTTCTGTTAAAGGATAATTTGTTCATAAATTTTTTAAATTGGATGAGATGGAGGTGTTATATATGTAAAAAAAGTTATTTTTAATTACCAACATTTACAATATATAGGAAATTATATCCCTTGTAATTATTTACATTTATGATGAAAAACTTTTAAGCTCAACCTAAAAATATCTGAAGAGATTCGTTACTTTTCAGTCTTTCTGAAATTATTCAAGCACAGACGTTTGAATATACTGTTCCAAAAAGCACCTCATTCTTCTTCCAATCTACAAAACCAGTAAGTCTTCTATACTTTTGTCTTACCCCATTTTCCTCATCACCTGAAAAAGTTTTTATTCCTTTTACTCTTTTATCTAACATTTCTTCTTAGTTGAAAAATTGTGTTGATTGTCTTTCTAATGTCTATTTCTCTCCTCTCCTCTGTTCCGTTCTCACTGCCCTCGTTCCAATCTTTATTATCTCACCTGAGTCCTATTTCAGTTCTCCAACTTTACTTGCCACTCTGCAAACCATATCACACATACCGTTGCCAGATTATTCTTCCTGAAGTTCTGTCTGCCCTGGCCAGCAATACATCCACCAACCCACTAACTGACAGAGTTGACCTGTGAAGAATCTTAGACACTTGCTACTTGTTCCCAACCTGCTCCAATGCCTATCCTGTTCTATCTCCCCATTAAGATCCTGTTTCTTAATCATCCCTTCAGCCATGATCCGTGCATAAGGATCCCTCAAATTTATTCCTAGGGCCCTTCTGGCTTCACACTATTTCAGCCAGGATACTGCATTAGAAGAGGAGCTCCCCCCTCAGAATATCCCACAGACCCCATCCAAGTCCACTCAAATCACTCCACAAGGGTTGAAGGGACAAAGCAGAAAACAAAACTCACATAAGTTCAGCTATGATCTGGTACTTCAGTGCCTTTCAGTAGCAATCCATTGTCAAATAAGTCAAATACAAAGTCTTCTCTATGTAGGCCAAGGTCTAGAGCAAAATAGCCCTAATCTGCCTTTACAGCTTAATTTCCCACTACTTCCCTACATGTCTTCTATGATTCTAAAAAACCAGAACTACTAATATACTTCATTTTTTCTTTCTCTATATCTTTGTAAAGTTCTTTCTATCTAGAATCCCCTGCCTTCTTACTATGACTCCAACTTTAATTGCTACTTTTACCCATTCATTTAGAGTCAGATCACATATTACCTTCACTTTAAGTGGTTTTTGTAACCCCCTAAAGGGAATAATAGCTCTCTTCTTAAAAACCTAATAGTACTACTACTATACTATATAAATACATGTTTTATATATTAAATATAATATATATTTAATATACATTAATAAGTACAAATATGTTATAAATATATAATACATATTTTATAGAATATATATTTTATACAGTATATTTTATATATTTTTATATATATATATATATATATATATATATATATATATATATATATATATATATATATATATAATATGTATACACACACACACATCATATACTCATTCTCTGCCTGTGTTTTTGTTTTAAACTTTCCACTATGCTTTGGGCAACCTGTAGGAAGGGACTACGCCAGACTCATCCTTGTGTCCTCCACAGCACATAGTAGTTATTCAATAAATATTTGTTTGAATTATTAAGTATATATCAATCACTGAATTTTGAGTAAATGCCCAAGGTTCCTGGTTCATGAGCTTCCAAACATAATTCTTATTTATTAAAAAACCTTCATTAAAGAGGGCTTTCAAAGCGTATTCATATACGTAAGATAATTCAGAATTTAAGAATAAGTAAATATATCAAAAGTAAAATAAAGGTAAGAGACTTAATATATTTAGGAAGAAAATATGCAGTAGGAAAAAAAATAGTTAGGTATTAGAATAATTACCAATAATTAGTTAGGTATCAGAAAATTCCAATTCTTTTACATAGAGTGTACAGGCTAAAGGTTAAAAGCTAATGACCAAAGCCTAAATAACAGTTTGTGAATTAGTGAACAAGGACCCTGTTCACACATAGGAAAGAGTGTTCTGAAGTTAGACCCTACAGTTCATTACAAGAGCATTTGTAAAGTGTGACTAAAAAGCAAAGTACACTGTAATTTGTGGTAAATCACTCAATGGGAGAGACTGTGTTTTATTCATCTTTGTACCCACATAGTGCCCAATGAATTAAAATCAAAAGACACTTGTTAAAATCAACATAGACGTTTAAATGACTGTTGTCCCATTTAAAATAAGCCACCCTGCAAGACTGACACACTATAATAATAATTTCCTTCGTCAAAGAGCTTGCAATTGTTCCCCACTATCTATGGCAGGAAGTTAAAACTCTTTAGCCTGGGATTCAAGTGCCCTCACAATTTTCTTTCCTTTTCTAAAGTCTTATTTCCCACTTCTTTCCTTCAGGCATCTTATTTGTCAGTCAAATTGAACTCCTGATTTCACACTTGCTTGCCTCTGTATCTCTCTGTTCATCTGGCAATTTCTTATGTCATTTATCATTTTCTTCCTTGCTTTGTATCTTATACATAGTTTGTTTTCCTTATTATATTGTAAGTTCCTCATGTCAGAGACTAGGTCCTATATGTCTTTAACTATATTTTATTACCTAGTACAGGGCCTGGCACATGGTAGGCACACACACAAAGAATCTGTTGAAGGAATTACTGAATAATACCAGTAGAGCTCAACTGCGGAAACTACTTTTTGACAAGCCGTAAAAGAAAAATGCTTTTGTTAATTTATGACAGAGTTCTTAAATATAAGCAGGCATTAAAAATACTGGGGAAACTTGTCAAGTATGCAAATTCTTGGTGTTAGTTGTTACCAGGGGACTTAATACCAAGGGGCAACCATAACTATCTAATAAGGAATGAAGTCCTGAACCACTGCTGAGAATGAAAAGGGCAAAAAAGAAGAAAAGGATAAAGAGGATAACAGGCACACTCTTGGCAGTGGGAGTCATCATCAAACTCTTCCTCTGTAGTAAAGTCATTATTGGCTGTTTTTCCTTGCATCTGATCTTTGACTTTTTTTTTAAAAATACCTGGGTTTTTGTTTTGTTTTTTATAAATTTATTTATTTATTTATTTTAGGCTGTGTTGGGTCTTCGTTGCTGTGCACAGTCTTTCTCTAGTTGCAGCGAGCGGGGGCTACTCTTTGTTGTGGTGCGCGGGCTTCTCACTGCGATGGCTCCTCTTGTTGCAGAGCATGGGCTCTAGGTGTGCGGGCTTCAGTAGTTGTGGCACACGGGCTCAGTAGTTGTGGCACATGGGCTTAGTTGCTGCACAGCACGTGGGATCTTCCCGGACCAGGGCTCGAACCCGTGTCCCCTGCATTGGTAGGCAGATTCTCAACCACTGCACCACCAGGGAAGTCCCGATCTTTGACTTTTTAAATCAGGATGACAATATCTGTTTAAGACCCATTCACTTAAATGTACATAGCGAAGCAATGATTATTTTTCTCAGAATACTTTTCAGATATGTACTGTATTTCAAAATGCACAATATATAGGTAAACCATAGAAACTTTATCCAATAAAGCTCTTTGAAAAGAATGTTACTATTTGTTCGGTATTGGAAGATCAGTTCTGCTTATAAAGCAGTAAGGCACTGAGAGAACTAATGTGTTCTCTTTAGATTATTTCAAACAGGATATGAATTACAGGAAGCAAGACTTCAAGTGGTTAAGAAGAAAAGAGTTTTGCCTTTCAGAAGTTTACAAAATGCCAGTATTCTAAACTTCATACACTGAACTCCTTAGGATAGTCTGATATAGTACACGCTATCTGTCACTTCTCTATCCATTTGGCAAAGACTACATAGAGACAAATGTTACAGAGGCTCAAAAATGGAGACTTCTGGAAAAATGACCAAAGCCAGAAATAAAGTTGTACTAATTAGAAAACAAATAATTAAATGGCCAAACCCGAATGTTGTGTGATGCTGAAAAGAGATAGATTTCTAAAGCATACCATCTGTTTTACAGTTTTTATTTTGCTGTACTGCAAATCTACTCAGTAGTTTTGCAATGATCTAGCTGCTAACTCATTTGCACAATTACTTTAGGCCAGAAATACTTATTGCACAGAATCATTTGAGAGTTCAACACATTCACAGAAGAGGGCAGATATAAACCATTTTTGAGTGAAGACAATTTCTTTAGTCCTTAAAGAAAATGTTATTCAAAAAAAATGATTAGAAATTGCCAAAAGAAAATCAGAATGCTATCACTATAAATTTATGGTATCTAAACCTATCTAGGCCTTCAGGGTCACCATCAACCCCTCTGTTGGCCATTCTAATGAAAACTCATTCTCATCTTGACCCCTCGGCAGCATTTACCTGGGAGCTGACTGCTCCTGCTTTCTCAAACACTCTTCTCACTTAACTTCCTTGGTACCACCCTCCTGACTTTCCTTCTTCCTCATCAGCTATTCCTTTTCACCCTCCACTGCTAGCTTCTCCTCTTCTAAATGTTGTAGTGTTTAAGGCAGGGTGCTAAGGCCTCTTGTCCTTTCTATCTGTATTTTCTTCCTAACTTATCTCTTCAGCCCAATGGCTTTACATGGCATCTATATACTCAGGATTCACAGATTTATATCTCCAGCTCATTCTTCTCGAGTTCCAGGCTCATACATTCAATGATCTATTTGAAATCTCCACTTGAATGCTACATAGGCATCTCAAATTTAGCATGTTTCATATGGAACTCTTGACTCACCACTCTTCCCCAGAAAAAAAAAAATCTATTTCTCCTACAGTCTTCCACATCTCAGCAAATGGCACTACCATCCAACCAGCTGTTAAAGCAAAATCTAAAAATCATCCTGATACCTCCCTTATCCTTATCTCTTATCTGATCCATCACCAAGCCCTATCAAATATACCTAAAAAATATATTACATTTATTTCTCTTCAACTCTATTGCTACCACCCTGTCCAAGCCACCATCATCTCTCAACATTACTACTGCATTATAAGCATATCATGTATCTGCAGTACCTAACACAGTGTCTAGCAAGTCATAGATGTAAAATAACTTTCTGCATAGATAAATATTACTTAGCAATATTCCTATGTCTCTAAGACAATCTCTAATTTCCATTCTCAGACATTTTCTGACATACCTACAGATATTCATTTACTGAATCATCTACTCATCCAGCAATTATTTATTATTGTATTGATTGGTATTAGGTTTAACTGCATATTTCACAGTACCTCAAAGATGACAGACATTTGTCTCCTGCTCATATAAAAACGTCTGGAGGTAGGCAGTCAAGGGCTGGCATAGCAGCTCTATATGCTAAGAGCCCTGGTTCCTTGCATCTTGTTGCTCTGCTATCCCGTTTATAAATTCCACTCTATGATCTAATATGGCTACTTAAACTCCACCCATCACAGCTGCATTTCAGTCACTAGGGAAGAAGATGGATGTGAGGAAGGCCATACCCCCTCCATTTAAGGACACTTCCCAGAAATTGCTCCTACCTCCACTTAGATCTCATTGACCAGCACCATAACTAGCAACGAAGGGGAAGAACTAGCAAAGAAGACAAGATAGCAATGTTACCAGCTAAAAGCCAGGATCCTCATTTCCACAGAAGAAAGAGAAAATAAATACTGAGAGGTAGTAGTATCCTCTTCCAAAGTTCCTGTTGTGACCAGGTAATGTTCTGGGTACAGGGATACAAAGACCAGTAAGACATAGGGTCACAAGGGCTTCCCTGGTGGCGCAGTGGTTGAGAGTCCGCCTGCCGATGCAGGGGACTCCGGTTCGTGCCCCGGTCCGGGAAGATCCCACAGGCCGCGGAGCGGCTGGGCCCGTGAGCCATGGCCGCTGAGCCTGCGCGTCCGGAGCCTGTGCTCCGCAACGGGAGAGGCCACAACAGTGAGAGGCTCGCGTACCACACACACAAAAAAAAGACATAGGGTCACTGCTCAAGACATTAGTCCAATGGGGGAAAGCAATATGTAAATGAATAATTACTCAAGATTTCAAGCCAGGCAACAGACACTGTTAGAAGACCTTGGCTTTTCTGAAACCCTGAAGATTCCTTGCATCCAAAGAGTTGAAAGAGAAGTAGATGGTTCCAGTGCTTTACGTCACTAAACTATACAGACTGCTTCAATATTCCACAGCTTTAATAATGGACATTTCTCAGCTCTATTTTACTGGATTTGATACAAAACAAAAGTTCATTTAAACCTCTATAAACATATATAAACAACTGTGGTAGTAATTTTAACAGTTTGAAAATACCCATTTCAGAAATGTGGCAACACTCAATAATTTTTTTAACTTGTCAGAAGATGAAACTAAATGACTGTTTTAAGAAGACTATATATAAACTACAAGGCCAGATGAGAAGAAATAAGCAATGACAGCATGCCAAAAAGAAAAAAAAGAAGTAATACTGTAACTTACCGTTAACCACTGGTTATCTAGTAGTTCCTTAGCTGTGATTCTATGAGCAGGATCTACTTTCATAAGTTGTTTCAAAACACTTTTAGCTGCAAATAAGGGAAAAATCCTGAAAGTCTTATTTATCTCAACTATAATTAGTACCACACATTTTCCAGTTTATTTAGGATTAGGTCTGTATGATATGAAGGAAACTTCTCAGTTATAAAATAAGTATCATCAGTACCAATGGCTAGTATTAAATAAAGTTTAAGGCCTAAAGTGAGGTTTTATTGCCTGGATTACCTGGTTTATGGTCTATAGTAAAAAATTAGCTAGATAATCAGCAAATTTCCTCTTCAATTTTTATTATGCATTTTCTGTTTTTGCTGCAAGTTTCAACTATAACAAGCACAGTGAAGATATCACTATTACCACAAGTAAATAGTGTATTTCTACAAGTAAATTTAATGACTAACCAGAGATCTAAAGTATCTGAGTTACTGGCTGCCTTTCTTATATTATGTATACTTGCTTTAGTAAATAATAACAAATCTATACTTACCAGAATCACTTATGGAATCCCAGACTGAACCTTTAAAATGTAGTTCTCCCTTTCTTATTAACTCAAAAAGCTTCTCTTCTGAGCTTGCCATAAAGGGTGCTTCTCCACATAATCTACAACAAAGACAGTCGTTTTGTTAAGATTTTTAAAAAAATAATCAGAATGAGGCTATTAAAAATTAAGTTTCCACAGGACTTGGAAGTAGTGGTGCTTCATATTTAAGTAAAGGAGAGAAAGAGGTGGGAACTTCTCTGGATGTAGAAATGGAAGCGAAGGGCTTTTGCAAGATCTGTGCTAGGCTCTTGTATACATTGGAACTTCCACATTTGCAAATGACCCAAAGCTCTTCCAGGTGGGGAAACACTAAAGGGTTAAAATACAGAAAGGTGTGTGAGTTTAAGTGCACAGTAATAGTGGTGGATGATAGAGGAGAAACACTTCAACGTGAGCAAAGGTAAGGTAACACCTTAAGGTACATAATTCACATTGGACTTACAGAAAGATATACAGAGTTATCAGAGTCTAACGAGAGTTATCAGAGTCTAATGACCATGTAAGAGTTTTATCTGTGGTAAAATGCTACACGAATGTTAGTGATAGTAAGAATAACCCTGGGGTCTACAGGCTCTGAGTCAAAACCAAAAATCCATTAAAATGGCCACAACTCTTCAAAAATGATACATAAAATGAAGAAAATCTGAATGAGGAAAATCAGTCTGGAAGGGTGAAAGCTGAGTATATGTAACAACCAATATCAGTAAAGCCATGTGTATACAGTAAACATGGGCTTATTTGTAGATTCTGTAGTACGGGGACTATGAGTCTTTAGAACCTTTTAAAGGAAGCACCGTGCTATACTTTACAAAGAGCATGGCAAGCCTATGCTTCAATAGGTGATCTAGTCCAAAACTACAAGAACATGCTTAAAAGTTGCAAACGTTAGCCATCATCTTTATCATCAACCCCAACATCTGAGGGCAACCCTGTAGACAACAACCAGATTTTCCCAATGACAACCAGAGAGAAGTTGGACCTGGACTCATCACAGAGGCAACTCTAACTCTGTATGTCTATTCTTCAACTCTCAGGATTATACTTTTCCACTTTATTATGGAAACAGTAAAACGGCAGAATTCCATTACACTTCCCAAATGCTGGTCTATTATGTACATAAGTATAATGTATAATGATCTCCAGGTCTCTTAACAGATTTTTACTGATTTTTGTTTTTAGTCATATTTTTCTTAAAGTTCTTTAAAAACCTTTCCCATGAATATTTTTTGAATAAGTCTAAATTTGGTAAATATCTTACATGACAATGATTTTCTGGAGGAGGAGGGGGAGAGCTGTTCTCATCCTAGTAATTTATCAAACTAGGCTGGATAACACAGCTTTTCATTTACCAACAGGTTCTTGTTAAATGATAAATATTTATTAAATTGTTCTGCAAACTCTCATTTTAATACTTTTTATTTCTCCAGCTCATTCTGACCCTCCTCTCTCTGATCTTACTTGCCTTACTACTGTTTAGTTTTAAAATGCAATAAAAAAAAGCCAAAAAAAATGGTCTTATGGACAATTACAATCTATTATAGCAAGTACAGGCCAGCAAAAGCCTGGCTCATTGAGTCTGTTAACAACCAGTGATATGCACATTCACCAATTTCTTAGCTGCTCCCACACTGCCTGACTAGCATGCAACTATATAGCTCAAGGGCTACATTTTAAAAATTCCACTTTTTTCTGCCCTTTACAATTTTATTCACACAAAATGTATCTAATGGTTGGTCAATCAGCAGCGTATGAAATTTTATGACAGCAATTTTCTGCACATCCAGAAAAGGGAATCCAAGACATGAAAAATGCCTCTTAAAGCCTTCCGATTATTTTGCTTCATAGGAATCAAAACAGCAAAAGATAGTGCCCATAAAGAGTATTTATGTCAATTTCACCTTGAGAAAGTATGTTATCATTGTCCAATTAAGTAGCAATGAAACAGGGGTAACCGATAAACAAGAAAATAACCCCCCTGGAGAAGGTAACATGTTTGCGCCCTTGTTGAAGGAAATTATCTGTAAGACCACTGGGCTCAGGCAGATTAATGAATAGGCACTGATTAGCTGAGCAAGAGTCTACTGTAAAGAAAAAAATATGTCATTATTATGATACGCAGTCACACTCAGAAGCAGAAAAATTAAAATTACATCTTTAAGTAGGAGAAAAAAATTTAAGGTATGTAATACACTATCACTTCCCTTAACACCAAATTCAAACTAAGAAGGCAGCAAATACCACATGAATGGTGCAATAATAGTTCACATGTATTATGTTTGACTTGTGTTGTCCAGAAAGTCGTAAGAGTATAAAACACTAATTTTAAATAGTTGTATTTTTAATTTAAAACTAAGGCTCAGAATTTTAATATGATTCTAATCAGCACAGAACAATGATCAAAAACTTTGTGAATACATTTATACTTTATGCAATCTAAGCAGTGACATGTCAGCTATCTGAGTTACAACTACGATCACAACATCCAATTTCTACTGCCCGTGTATTCCATTTCACAGGACTGTGAAAATATAACTACTGTGATGTCAATATTTAGAAACGATCTGGAAGAGGTAGTGCACAGTGAAATCTTCAATATGACCATAAAACTCATGTTGCATCAACATAAAAATGTTCATATTCACCAACAGGCAGAACAGTGACCACTAACTTTGCAGAACATCTCTTAGACAATTCACTTTAATTCAATTTAACAAACAAATATTGAGCACTGACTACATGTCTACTATTGTACCAGATACCAGGGATGCAAAGATGAATCATATCTCTGTCCTTCATGGAATTTAGAGTAAGAAAAACAGGTACAATACACATAATACAATAATTATATTCCATTATAATCTAGCTTTTAAAAGTGCAATGAGAACACAGAAAAGTGAACAATTTATTCTATCATATTTACACATGTGCAAACTTTCCTGATTAAATATGCTTATTATTTTGTTTTCCTTTCTACATTACTGTTTTACATGCATCTTCGTCTACTGCCTTAAATTCCAAAAAGTATACACATAATGAATGTAGTAACTGCTGGGGTAGAGTAGGACTTAGGGAAATAGAAGTCTTTACTGTGTGAGCTGGACACACCCAGGAAAGAGGTTAGTAGAGAAGAAAAAAGAGAACATCTAGGCAGAATGAACTGCATGAGCAAAGACCCAGAAGCATGCAATACAGGGTGCCTGAGTCATAAGGAGTGGCCTAGAGTGTCCACCAGCACAGGGTAAGTGAATGGGAACACATATGCAGACCAAGATTAGAAAGGCACTCTGGAGCCAGGCAGTGGAAGCTTTGTGTTACGCCATGCGGGGATGCTCTGAGATTTTTCTACAGCAAGGGAGAATTACCAGAGGTTGTTAATCAGGAAAGTAGTACAATCAGATTTGTGATTTAGAAAGACAACTCTGACAACTGTGTGAAGGATGAACCCGAGGCAGGAGAACCGACAGAAAGACACTGTAATCTTCTAGAAAGGGATCGTAAGGAGAAATGATACAAGTGAAGAGAAATGAAATAATAGGTGAGGACACTTCAAAGGAAAAATACAGGCCATGGGGTTTGACTGAATCTTGAGAGTGAGACAGAAGAGAGAGCAAGAAAGGCCAACATTTTCAGTAGCATGAAGAGAAGCAGAAACAACAGAATACTCTCTGGACCCTGGGCTGAACCTTTATCTGGTTACTGCCCGCTCCTCACACCATCAGGTCCATCAGGTGGCTCTGGTGCCAGGTCCCAGGACCTCCCTCTACCTGATGCTCTATAAGTGAATCTCTTGAGAAAATACAAAGAAGCTTTCGTTTTGTAGCAAAGGATCAGGGAGGTGCTGAGGCAAGTTTTTCATGTGGCTCAGATCATACAGTGCATTGTAGCATTTATAGATCAATGAAAAGAAAAGCTGAAAGTCATAAATTGATTGTACTAAAAAAATACCTAATGGATGTACCTGACAACTAATAAGACACCTTTTAGAATGACTTCCCAACTGTTTCTTTAGTCGCTTTCTTAAAACTATATTGTTTAGTTTTAATTTAAAGTCTATGTAATTCTACTGTTAGGGATCATCCATTCATTTTAAGTTGTACGTTTAGCAGGGTACTTACAAAATGTACATTATGACACCTATGCTCCAAATGTCACACTGCTGGCTATAGTCGTGGGCATTGATAACTTCAGGGGCTGCCAAATAAGCAGAAATAAAATAATATTAATAATACAATAAATGACTTTTAAATGCTTAAACACAAAGCATGAAAAATGTGCTGATGTGCTGTAATTTATTCCCCCACAGGGAAAAAGAGAACCAACAGCAGATGTTAAGTGAATAATGTATAGGCTTAACAACTGACGTCGCTGTATCCTCACCCCTGCTATTTAGCTTCTGATGGAACAATGGCACACACTGTATAGCTAAATGCACAACTCTTCATCTCTTTCAAATTGTTAAGAAATGATTTTGCAAAGATTGTGTAGTTATAGTAGAAGACAACAATATCTCAGTTCTTTGCCAAAATAGAACTGAAAACATACCTTAAGTAGATACAATTTAAAACAAGCCCAATAGGTAGAAATCTGGATTTACAGAGAAACTAAGATAAACGGTTATAAATCACTTCAGTAAAATAACAGTAGTAATAATAACATCATAGCACTCCTATGGCAGTATGAATTATCTTCCACATTTTCTAAATGAGAAAACTAAGACAGAGAGCTCCTATAACATAACTTGATCAAAAAGCCAATTAGGCCCAGGATGATGACTAGGATGCAGGCACTCCTGACTCCCCAACTCTGGGCTACTTACTTACAATGTGTCCACAATAGGGTTCCTTTAAACAATCTTCTCAAAGTAGAACTTTTTTTTTTACTTTGAGGTAGCACATTTTTTAATGATTAGGTTTTTTATAATGGCTGGCTTTCTAAAAAGTCACATATGATATTCCAGGACTATGTCTATTATACCTCTACAGCTAGGTAGCACCACACAGGGCCGACTGTAAGTTATACGTGGATTCACCCCTGCGTCGTTCAAGGGTCAACTGCGTGTATTTGAATAGAACTTTAAAATTGACAAAGCACTTTTGTATAGATGATGTTATTTGTGTAAATTATGTTAAGAATCATGTGACACGGGTATGTAGCCATGACTTACTTTGCCAGCGAGGAAATTAAGGTTCAGGTACAGATATGAAGCGACTCACCTAAAGCAACACTGTTATACAGCGCCTCCCATGTAAAAGGTGTTTTTACTTTAGAAAACTGTTTCAATCACCCCCCCAACATACACACAGCTTTTATAACTACTAAAAGCAAATGAAATTTCATTTCCTCTGCCTATTGTTAAAGGAACTAAAAAGCAACAACAAAGGAGTTAAAAGGTAAACAGAAGAAAGAGAACAGGCTCAACTGTAGATAATTAACAAATTGAATAATTCTTCTCTAAATCACTGAAAATTAAAATTAATATTTTCCTTTAAGCAATTACTTGTATTCTTTAACTCTACTTAAACTTTTAAAATATGGAATCATTAAAGCTCAAGTTGCTCTATGGCTGCATGCCTACGACAAGGGCAGATTCCGTGATCCGATTCCCTGACAGATCTCCATGTAGGTGCATCACACAGCAGGGGCCCGGAATTTGGAGCCCTCACTCCCTCTTTTGGAGTCACCTTAATTATCAGGGGCATTTCTACTTGCACTGTCATTGCAGCTCTCACAGGGAGGCAAAGGCCAGACTGGCTGGGCCAAGAAGCCATTTAGGAAGTCAGCAAAGCTCCACAAACCATCTGCCTTCTCTCTTGTTCTCTCACTTGTCTCACAGTGCAGACAACTAATAAGCAGGCATAAAACTCAGGGTGCTTGGATATATTTTCCCCATGTAACTACAGACCAGATGTCTTTTGCCAACAGGAGGATATGAACAGAATCTAAAGTAGCCTCTTCCCAAATAAGATAAAACAATTTAGAAGCTTTATGCATCAAGTAGACAAAGAAACAATGAACTAGGTATACTGCTCAGCCATAAAAATGAATAAACTACTGATATAACAACACGGGTAAGTCTCAAAATCATTACATGGAACAGAAGAAGACAGACACAAAAGAATATATACTTATGATTCAATTTATATAAATTCTAGACAAGCAAAACTAAGGTAATGGAAATCATCAGTGGTTGCTGGGGTCTGGGTGAGGAATCGACTGGGAGGGACACAAAGGAAATTCCTGGGGTGATGGAAATGTTCTATATAGTCACTGGGGTGGTAATTGTACAAGTATATGTATTTGTCAAAACTCACTAAACTTTACACTTAAAATCTGTGCATTTTATTATATGTAAATTATGTTTCAATAAAGTATATTTTAAAGAAATCTACTCAAAGTACAAAAAGAATCTATCAAAGCCCTGCGCTGGTGAGTGACTTTAATAACTCTCTTAGAAATCAACAGAGGAAGCAAGCACGATTAAATTAACAGTATTGACTAGGTGGCCGAGATGGCAGAGCAGGAAGACCGTGAACTTCCACAGACACACCAAAATTACCACAACTTACAGAGCGACTGTCCATAAGAATGACCTGAAAACCAGCAGAAAACAATTTCCACAACTAAAGACATAAGTAGGAACTACAAGAAGATGGATAGGAGGGGCACAGACACAGTAGAGTTAGGACCTACGCTCTCAGATCGGCGAGCCACAGACAGGAGGAATGTCACGGTCTTGAGGTCCTCCCCAGGGAGTGAGGGCTCTTGGTCCCACAGCAGGCTCCCCAGCCCAGGAGGTCCTGCACCAGGAATACAAAGCCCCCAGAACGTCTCCCTCTGAAAACCAGCAGGGCTTACGTCTGGGAGAGCTGGAGCGCTACAGCAAACAAGAGACTCCACTCTTCAAGGGTGCACGCAAAATCTCATCCACTCTGAATCCCAGCTCAGAGGCAGTACTTTGAAAATGAGTCAGACCCACTTGCTGATCTTGGAAAACCTCCCAGAGAGGGAGGGAGCAACTAGGACTCCCCCTGCTGACTGGCAGCAGCCATTTTGGGGAGTTCATTGTAACACGTGGACACTGGTGCTGGTAAGCACCATTTTGGATGCCTCCCCCTAGCTTATTAGCGCCAGGACCTGCCCCACCCACCAGCAGGCACACACCAGCCCCACACCCCCTGGTAGGCAGCTGCCAAGACCTGGCCCGCCCACCAGCAGACTTACACCAGCACTAAGCCCCCCATGCCATTCAGACGCCATGTGGGAACCCAGCCTTGCCCACCAGCAGGCCAGCAGCAGCCCCATGCAGTTAACCCTGCAGTAAGCCTACCCCACCTTCTACCAGGCCCAGAGCCACTGGACATGACACAGCCTCAAAGCCAACCAGGCTGGGGGCCAGTCCCACCTACCAGTGTGCTCACAGTAGTCAGCTCTACCACAGCAGAAGGGTGCGTGCAGCCCACATAGGAGTTGCCCCAAGAACATATAGCTCCAGTGACCAGAGAGGAGCATGCTGTTGGGCCCCACAGGACATCTCCTATATAAGGCCACTTCTCCAAGATCAGAAAACGCAACCAACATACCTAATACATAGAAATAGACACAGAGAACTGGGCAAAATGGAAAAAAAAAAAAACTGCAAAAAGCACAAACACATGAAGTTTAAATAATATACTACTAAACAACCAGTGGGCCATTGAATAAGTCAAAGAGGAAATCAAAAATACCTAAACAGAAATAAAAATGGGAATACAATGATCTAAAATCTGTGGGACACAGCAAAAGTAGTTCTAAGAGGGAAGTTTATGGAGACACAAGCCTTACCTCGGGAAACAAGAAAAACCTCAAATAAACAATCTAGCCTTACCCTTAAAGGAACTAGAAAAAGAAGAACAAACAAAACCCAAAATTAGTGGAAGGAAGAAAAAATAAAGATCAGATCGGAAATAAAAGAAATAGAGACTAAAAAGATATAGAAAAGAACAATGAAACTAAGAGCTAGTTCTTCAAAAAGATAAAATTGATAAACCTTTAGCAAGACTCATCAAGAAACAAGATAGAAGACACAAATAAAATCAGAATGAAAGAGAAGTTACAACCAACACCACAGAAATACAAAGTATCGTAAGAGATTACTATGAACAATTATATAACAATCAAATGGACAATTTAGAAGGAACAGATAAATTCCTTGAAATGTACACTCTCCCAAGACTGAATCAGGAAGAAATAGAAAATATGAAGAGACCAATTACCAGTAATAAAATTGGATCAGTAATTTAAAAACTCCCAACAAACAAAAGTCCAAGACCAGATAGCTTCACAGGTAAATTCTATAAAACACTTAAGAAGAATTAACACCTATCCTTATCAAGCTATTCCAAAAAGCTGAAGAGGAAGGAGGATTTCCAAACTTATTCTACAAGGCCAGTGTCAGCCTGCTATCAAAACCAGGTAAAGATACCACAAAAAAGAAAATTATAGGCCAATATCACTGATGAACCAGATATAAAAAATCCTCAAAAAAATCTTAGCAAACCAAATTCAATAATACATTAAAAGAATCATATACCATGAGTAAGTGATATTTAGTCCAGGAACTCAGGATGGTTCAATATCTTCAAATCAATCAATGTGATACACCACATTAACAAATTGAAGGGTAAAAATCATATGATCATCCTAATAGATGCAGAAAAAGCTTTTGACAAAATTCAACATCCATTTATGACAAAAACTCTCCAGAAAGTGGGTATGAGGGAACATACCTCAATATAATAAAGGCCATAATGGCAAACCCACAGTGAACATCATACTCAATGGTAAAAAGCTGAAAGCATATCCTCTAAGAGCAGGAACAAGACAAGGATGTCCACTCTCACCACTTTTATCCAATATAGTATTGGAAGTCCTAGCCACAGCAGTCAGAGAAGAAAAAGAAATAAAAGGAATCCAAACTGGAAAGGACGAATTAAAGCCATCACTGTTTGTAGATGACATGATACTGTATACAGAAAATCCTAAAAATGACAACAAAGAACTATTAGAATAAATGAATTCAGTAAAGTTGCAGGATACAGAATTAATATTTAGATATTTATTGCATTGCTATACACTAACAACAAATTATCAGAAAGAGAAATTAAGAAAACAATCCCACATATGGATCAATGGAACAGAATAGTGAGCCCAGAAATAAACCTACACACCTAAAGTCAATTAATCTTTGACAAAGGAGGTAAGAATGTACAATGGAAAGAAGGCAGTCTCTTCAACAAGTGGTGTTGGGAAAGTTGGACAGCCACATGTAAACCAACGAAGTTAGAACACACCCTCTCAACATTCACAAAAAATAAACTCAAAATGGCTTAAAGACTCAAATATAAGACATGATACCATAAAACTCCTTGAAGAGAACATAGGCAAGACATTCTCTAACATAAATCATACCAAACTGTTCGTAAGTCAGTCTGCCAAGGCAATAGAAATAAAAGCAAAAATAAACAAATGGGACCTAATCAAACTTACAAGCTTCTGTACAGCAAAGGAAACCATAAACAAAATGAAAAGATAACCTACAGACTGGGAGAAAATATTTGCAAATGATGCGACCAAGGGCTTAATTTCCAAAATATACAAACAGCTCATACAACACAACAACAAAAAAACAAACAACCCAATAAAAAAATGGACAGAAGACCTAAATAGACATTTCTCCAAAGAAGAGAGACAGACGGCCAACAGGCACATGAAAAGATGCTCAGCATTGCTGATTATTAGAGAAATGCAAATCAAAACTACAATGAGGTACCACCTCACACAGGTCAGAATGACCATCATTAAAAAGTCTACAAATACAAATAAATGCTGGAGAGGGTGTGGAGAAAAAGGAACCCTCCTACACTGTTAATGGGAATGTAAATTGGTGCAGCCACTATGGAAAACAGTATGTAGGTTTCTCAAAAAACTAAAAATAGAGCTGCCATATGATCCAGCAATCCTACTGCCAGGCATATATCTGGACAAAACTCTAATTCAAAAGGCTACATGCACCCCTATGTTCATACTAGCACTATTCACAATAGCAAAGACATGGAAACAACCTAATGTCCATTGACAGATGAATACATAAAGAAGATGTCATACATATATACAATGGAATACTTTGCAGCAGTAAAAAAAAGAATGAAATAATGCCATTTGCAGCAATATGGATGGACTTACAGACTATCATACTAAGTGAAGTAAGTCAGAAAGAGAAAGACAAATACCATAGGACATCACCTATATGTGGAATCTAAAGTATGACACAAATGAACCTATCTACAAAACAGAAACAGACTCACAGACATAGAGAAGAGACTTGTGGTTTCCAAGAGGAAAGGGGAGTAGGGGAGGGGTGGATTGGGAGCTTGGGGTTAGCAGATGCAAACTATTATATATAGAATGAATAAACAACAAGGTCCTACTGCATAGCACAGGGAACTATATTCAATATCCCATGGTAAACTATAAAGGAAACAATATAAAAAAGAATGTATACATATGTATAACTGAATCACTTTGCTGTACAGCAGAAATTAACACAACACTGTAAATCAACTATATGTCAATTAAAAAAGACAACAATCTCATTTACAATTGCATCAAAAAGAATAAAATACCTAGGAATAAATCTAACTAAAGAGGTAAAAGACCTGTGCTCAGAAAACTACAAGACAATGATGAAAGAAATTGAAGATGACACAAATGGAAAGATATACCATGCTCATGGACTGGAAGAATTAATATTATTTAAATGACCATACTGCTCAAGGCAATCTAGAGATTCAGTGCAATCCCTATCAAAATAACAATGGTATTTTTCACAGACTAGAACAAATAATTCTAAAATTTGTATGGAAACACAAAAGACCCTCCTGAATAGCCAAAATAATATTGAGAAAGAACAGAGCTGGAGATATCATGCTGCTCAATTTCAAACTATCATACAAAGTGACAGTAATCAAAACAGTATGGTACTGGCACAAAAATAGACACATAGGTCAATGGAGCACAATAGAGAGCCAGAAATGAACCCACACTTATATGGTCAATTAATCTATGACAAAGGAGGCAAGAATATACAATGGAGAAATGACAGCCTCTTCAATAAATGATGTTGGGAAAACTGGACAGCTGCATGGAAAAGACTCAAAATGGACTAGTTTCTCATACCATATACAATTTAAATAATCTCAAAATTGATAAAAGACTTAAATGTAAGACCTGAAACCATAAACCCCCTAGAAGAAAACATAGGCAGTACGCTCTTTGACACAGGTCTTAGCAATATTTTTTGGATGTGTCTCCTCAGGCAAGGGAAACAAAAGCAAAAATAAGCAAATCAGACTACAACAAATTAAAAAGCTTTTGCACAGAGAAGGAAACTATCAACAAAGTGAAAAGGCCACCTGCTAAATGGGAAAAGATATTTGCAAATGACATATCTGATAATGGTTAATAACCAAAATATACCAAGAATCATACAACTCAACATCAAAAAACCAAACAACCCGATTTAAAAATGGGCAGAGGACCTGAATAGACATTTTCCAAAGAAGACATACAGAGGGCCAACAGGCACGTGAAAAGGTGCTCAACATCTCTAACCATCAGGGAAATGCAAATTAAAGCTACAATGAGATACCACCTCCCACCTGTCAGAATGGCTACCACCAAAAAGACAACAAGTAGCAGATGTTGGTGAGGATGTGGAGAAAAGCGAACCCTCATGCACTGGTTGGTAGGAATGGAAATTGGTGCAGCTGCTCTGGAAGATAGTATGAAGATTCTGCAAACAGTTAAAAATAAAACTGCCATACGATCCAGCAATTCCATTTCTGGGTATTTTTCTGGAAAAACACCCCCAAAAAACAAAAAACCAAGAATTTGAAAAGATGTCTGCACCCCTATGTTCAATGCAGCATTATGTACAATAACCAAGATATGGAAGCAACCTAAGTGCCCACTGATAGACGAATGGAAAAAGAAGATGTGGTTTACATATACAATAGAATACTACTCAGCCATAAAAAATTCAATCTTGCCATTTGCAACAACATGGATGGTTCTTGAGGTTATTATGCCAAGTGAAATAAGCTAGAAAGAGAAAGACAAATACTGTATGATCTTACTTATATGTGGAATCTAAAAAACAAAACAAACGAACAATATAATACAAAATGGAAACAGGTTCATAGATATAGAGAACAAATGGGTGGTTGCCAGGGGGGTGGGGGGGTTAAATTTTCTAGGTGGTTGGGATGTGTTTGATGCTCATGTGAATGTGTGTTAATTTATCTAGCCTTTTGGTTTTTCTGTCTAGCTTTCTTCATTATACTAGGTAATTGTGACTTAAAGGTTTCCAACTTTTAGGAGTTTTCTCTGTGACTGAACACAGGATTCATTTTTGCAAATGTTACACTGGATATTTTGAAATTTTCTGAAAAACATAAATTATCAAAATGACTCAAGAAGATGTGAAAAACTTGAATAACCTAATATAAATTAATAATAGAAACTTTATCCCCCAAAGGGTATCAGGACCAAAAAATTTTAAGGGGAAATTTCATCAAATAATTAATGAACAGGTAATTTCTATTGCTTAAGTGGTTCATGAGCATACAAAAAGTGAAAATATTTTATTTTTAAAATGAGGATATTATAACCCTAACATCAAAATGACAAGGGCAGCTGAAAGAAAGAAAGCTACACTCAAAGTTCCTAAATAAAGTAGTGACAAATTGAATATGGCAGTACCTTAAACCAAGTGGGGTTTAATCCAAAAGTACAAGGATGGTTCAACATTTTAAAAATCTATTAATGTAATTAATAAACTTAAAGAGAAAAAATATATGATCATCTCAATAGGTACAGATTTGAATAGAAATTTCATCAGAGAAGATATATGAATGACTAATAAGTACATGAAAAGATACTCAACATCATTGGTCATTAAGGTAATGCAAATTAAAAATCACAATGAGATACTACTTCATAACCACTAGAACGGCTATAATTAAAAAGATAGGTAATATAAAGAGTTAGCAAGGATGTGAAGAAACTGGAACTCTCATACATTGCTAGTGCAAAGGAAAATATTAGAGCCACTTTGGAAAATTGTTTGGCAGTTTCCTACAAAGTATAAACATAAATAATATATGACCCAGCAATTTCACTCCTTGGTAGTTACCCAAAGAAAATGAAACCACACGTCCACAAAAAAAACTTGTACACGAGGGACTTCCCTGGTGGCGCAGTGGTTAAGAATCCGCCTGCCAATGCAGGGGTCATAGGTTCGAGCCCTGGTCCGGGAAAATCCCACATGCCATGAAGCAACTAAGCCCATGTGCCACAACTACTAAGCCTGTTCTCTAGAGCCTGCGAGCCACAACTACTGAGTTCGTGAGCCACAACTACTGAAGCCCACACGCCTAGAGCCCGTGCTCTGCAACAAGAGAAGACAATACAATGAGAAGCCTGCGCACCGCAACGAAGAGAAGCCCCCCCTCGCCGCAACTAGAGAAAGCCTGTGCACGGCAACGAAGACCCAACAGAGCCAAAAATAAATAAAATAAAGTAAATAAATTTTACAAAAAGCTTAAAAAAAAAAAAAAACTTGTACACGAATGTCCATAGCAGGATTATTCATAATAGCTCCAAACTGGACAATCCACATGCCCATCAGCTAATAAATATATAAACAACATACAACAGACAACTGTTCAGCAATATAAAGAAACAGACTGCAACAGGGATGTACCTCAAAAACATCATGCTATGTGAAAGAAGCCAGGCGTATAAGCCTACATATTGCATGATCCCATTTATATGAAATGTCCAGAAACAGCCAATCTAGAGAGGTAAGGATTAGTGGTTACCTGGGGTTGGGATGGGAATGAGATTGAGTGCAAACGGGCATGAGGCAACTTTTGGGGGTAGAACTGTTCTAAAACTGGATTGTGGTGATGCTGCACAGCTCTGTGAATGTATGAAAAAAATCACTGAATGGTACATTTTTATGGTATTTAAATTATACTTCAGGAAAGCTGTTAAAAATCACATTTAGGAAAATGGGCAACTTGGTTTATAAAATATATTTAAAGTACTCTCTGAAAAACCACTGGATGGCAATGAAATTGGATAAAAAATGGAAAGAAGCAAAACATACTCATGATTTTAGCATGAATTAATAAAACAATAATTAAGTTTGGGTGTATGATTACCTAAGAGACATAAACAGCTATAAGAAGAGCCCAGAGAAATAATGAAAACTGTAATCTTTGAAGATAAGAACTATGAGAAATCTGCTAAAACAATTAAAATTATTTGACCTAAGAAAAGGTAGCTTGATCAGGGCCATTAAGTCATGATGTGAAATTGAACTGCTCAAGTTTTAATCCATACTAGTTGTTCTACTTTTTCATATAGAAAAAGAATCATTTTAAGTCTACTAACTTACCCATATAGATAGGTGTCCCACATGTGGTCTGCAACATGGCTTCACTCCTTCCTTGCTTCTTCACCGCTAAACCAAAATCAGTCACCTAAAAGAAGAAACTCATACGGAGTTACCTGTGTTCCAGTCCCAGAATTCACTCATTCTGCAAATAGGACTTTCACCGCATTGTATTGCATTTAATTCAGGGATTCTTGAGGATGGAGGGGCTTTGCTTGTATTACTAATAAGGACCTTGCTTCCCCTCTCCACCCACCCCTCCTTTTGAAGAAGAAACTTGGTAAAGAGAAGCTTGGTTTGTCCAATCTTGAGAAAACACCCATGACGTTGATTGTTCATTCCTTCTAATTAAATTCACCAGTTCAACATAGGAAGTTGTTCTTGCAAGAAGGCATTTAACTTTTTTTCAAATAAAAAAGTTATTTTTATAAAGTTCTTTCACTGTAAAATACATTCTGGCCTTAGTAAGTTTATCATCTATTTTTCTGATGCTCAAGCTATGTTCCAGTCTAAAGTGCCGTTATAAATGCAAATCATTATCCTTGTCAGCACTCAAGGAAACTCCCCCCTTTAATAATTATTTACAAAACATTATCTCTAGTAAATGCTATCTTTTCTTTATTAATATTTCCTTTGTTTTCTAGAGTATATTAATTTAAAAAATTATTACACTATTAAAAACTACGAGAAGCAAATTAACAGGAAAAAAAACACAATATAGCTACAAATACACAGGAGGCCTACTGCTGCAACTGCAGGCTTTCTGCTCAGTTCTAAATCTTGGTCATTAAACATTTGGTTATTAAATATTCAGTACGTGCCCTTGGTCTTGTCTCCCAAGTTGGAACAGCCTTGGGCTGAAAGCAGAAAAACAGGCACATTTATTGATCACACAATCAAAGATAGGCTTTTGGTCCACAGACACTGAATGGAAAGTTTCCAGTACCGCATGGAGTAAGAAAATATTCCTGTCAACAATGTAATATCACTATTTTTCTAAAGAGATTAATAAATTTCTCCAGGAGAGTTCACAACGATCCTACTTGGAGCATTATGATACATATCTTTCTCCACAGAAAATTTATACAGATATCAAATATATAAAAGCTTTCATGATCCAATTCAGTTCTTTGGAGAGCATTTATTCCTTTATGCACCAAATATTAATTGAGCACATACTATGCTTCAGGCACTACTCCAGGTACCAACAGTGAATGAGACACACAGAATTCCTGTTCTCGTAGAGTTTACAGCGGAAATATTTAAGAACATTTACTTTACTTGGGTAAAACAACAATGCTGTTAAACCTATTTAAATGCAACAGAGCAAGTTATTCACAGACAACATTTTATTCCTAAATTAACACATTCATATATTTTGAAAGCAGCCACTTTTAAAGTGCTAAGTAATAAATAATGTATCCTATCATTTATTTGACATTAAGGAACACTTAATTTGAATAAAGTCTTCAAGAATAAATACTTGGCACATTAATTTTTCTTAGGACATAAATATTAATACCCAACTTATTAAGTTTGGGTATTTTTAAATGAGAAATACAGACTTTATTTTTAAATGAGAAATACAGACTTTAGCATTAATTTAGTATCAAAGGCACAGCCAAGGTGCACTTTTTCTCTAGATCTGTAACACATTTACATCAAATTACCAGGCATAATTTTGAAATTAATTAGAATTCAGAGCATCTGTTTGTTTGCTATTAACTAATGATTTAGAACTATCAAAATGAATATGTACTTTAGAAAAATTCAATAGCACCACTTAACTTGTAAAATTATTCTTGTCAGTCACAACCTCTTTTGTGAAATTTTAATATTTTTAGCACAAGCACTTAGTTTTGGCTGTTTAAAAGCTTTCAAAATGTATCTAAAAAGAGGATGTACTTTGCCACTTCGCTATCAAACTGTTTATAGGCAAATAATTACGACCATTTCTAATATCTTACCTTTATGTTTAAGTTCATTTCATCATTAGCATCAATAAAGCTGCTTTTAACCATTATGTTTTCCAGTTTTAGATCTCTATGTACTATATCTACCAAGAAAATAAACAACAAATCAAATGAAATGGATAATGAAAAAATAGAGAGGACACAAATAGAACAAATAAATATACTTGACCAGTTAACATCCACTGTTGAAAAATTTGAGGAGGGCCAGGTGTAACCCTGCCCTCTTCTATTCCCTGATATTCAGATCCCTTTTCTCCATGTTTCTAACCTTAAGGAGCCATTTTCTTTGGCTCCCTCACCTCTCCCCAATCCCCTGCTGCTCCAACTGGCCGCTCTTCATGACAAGTGGCCTGGTAAGTATGGAAGAGGATCCTGTCCAAGGTTAGGTATTCCCTGGAGGAGGGAGACACGTGTACTTACAAGCCTGGGAAGGTTTCCCATGTCCTTCGCTCTTCAAATAGAGGATGACTTCTTTACTTCTATGCATATGTTATTGCCAGTATAAACATTTAACATACTGCAACCTGGCAACACGTATACAAACTACACTTACTTCAGTATATTTTTCTACAACATCAGTACCACCTTCCTACTCTATACATCAAAATTAAAAACAAAAACCCCTGAGACACAAAATCTCCAGTTGAACATGTCAGAGCTCAGGTAGGACTTTTATGTACATGCAAATACTCTCATGTACCAAATATTTCCTTTGCAAATAAATGATTCAGTTCATATCCATAGCAATCATTTCCCTGAACTTAAAAAGTTATAGGCATAATTTCTGGAAAAATGAAGCTGAATGAGCCCTGGACTGGCAATTATACCTAATTATTTACAGTTCCCTTACACAGTTCCAGCCTGTGTTGGAATTTTAATTGTTTCTATTGTTCTCCTTATCTCTTCTTACATAAATACCACAAAATTTTAATATTAATTTATCTTTATGTTTTAGTAGTTGGCAGGGCAAGTCTCTCTGCTGCCTCCGCTGTTCTTTTTCATTGTTTGCTTTACTAGTCTCACCCATTTCAAAATAATTTTATCAAGTTCCATGAAAAACCCTGTTAAGATTTAGTTTGAAATTATACTGAATTTACAGCTTAATGTGGGAGAATCGACATTAGCATAATATTAAGCCTTTGGTTTCCTGCCCTTGCAAAAATTGTTGCCCTCTGCCTGGAAAGCCCTCCCTTTTTCGTCTGAGTTTGTATTCCTCAGCTCAGGTTTTGCTTCCTCTGTGAATTCTTCCCTGACTTTCCAAATCAAATGAGGCGCTTAATATACCTATGCTCCTTGCACTTTATATGGCTTTCAGAAATTACCATGTTGCATTACAGTTTGTTTTCTGTACTCCATCACCCATCTGCCTCTCAATTTCCTTGAGGGGCAGGTGCCTTGTCTTTTAACTTCTGTAACTCTAGAACTAACCACAATGCTGTAGGTGCTCAAGAAATATCTGCTGAATGAACCCCTGGGTTCCAGTACCGGCTCTGCCACACCTAACCGTGTCACTTCACCTCTCTGGAACAAAGCTTTTTCTCATCTATAAAATGAGAAGTTTCTAAAGTCACATGTAAGCCAAACTAACACTGAAGAAAAAAAAGCAGAAGCACGAGGAAAAACAGTAGCAATAACACCAAAGAACAGTAAAGCAATTAGAAGAATTAGAATAATATTTAAATGTGGATTTTAAAGTAGTGAAACGATTCCCATATGGTACTATACTGGGGGATATGTATCTTTATACATTTGTCAAAATCCATAGAATTTTGGATTCTATGGATCCAAACTATGGATTTTGGGTGATAATGATGTGTCAATGTAGGTTCATCAATTGTAGTAAATGTACCACTCTGATGGGGGATGCTAATAACGGGGCAGGATGTGCATGCACGGGCAGAGGTATCTGGGACTCTCTGTAACTTCTCCATTTTGCTGTGAACCTAAAACTGCTCTAATAATTAATCTAAAAAATTTTAAATGCCTAGAATATATAGACTTTTAACATTATTAATATATGTGTTTTTAGAAATTTCACTTTTATTATTGATTTTCTATGTTTGATTTGATAATATTAGCTTCTTTTCAAACTGTTCTGTAGAAACATTCATAATTCCATCTTGTCTGTGTACAATGTAATTGCATACCTGCCTTGCTTCTAATTAAAATATATCTATAAAGTTAAAAAGGAAAAATTTTTTTAATTTTTAAAAGAATATCTTCCATATTAGTAGGCATTATTTCTGTGACTATGAACCCTGAATACAATTGCCCTTAAACAAAAGTGGTGTCTGCGCTCATGGAGTCAGTGAGCTGGATCCTCTTCTTACCCTTATTGTGAAGATAGGCTATAGCTGAGGCGAGACTTCGAATGATCCACCTGGTCTCATTCTCTGAGAAATGACCTTTCCTATTCAGAATTCCTCTGAGTTCTCCATCCTCACAAAGCTCCATCACAAGGTACATTTTCTGACATTATAAATTTAAAAAGAGAGACAGAGAGCACAAATTATTTAGCTGAGGATCTTTAAAATGTTATATATGGTATACGTCTAGCAGAAATATGGTTACAATCGATCTTTTCATTCAAAACTATTTGTTATCTATCATGTACAAGATACTATGCAGGATACTAGAGGAAAAAGGAAGCATAAGACACATAGTCTTTACCTTCAAGGAGTTCAGAGTTTCGCTATAATCACAATACCATGGGGTAATGGCTAACAGAAGAGGAATGTCCGAAATGTGATGAGGTTACAGAGGAGGGGAGCCTTTGCCTAAAGAATGCTCACTGAAGAGGCAACATACAGGCACGTCTGGATGACTGAATAGGGATTTATGGGTAGAGAATATGGGCAAGAACAGGCATAGCACATGGCATTTGCAGACTCCAAAGCTCAAAACAGCACTGGTGGGACTTCCCTGGCGGTCCAGTGGTTAAGACTCCGCCCTTCCACTGCAGGGGGCGCGGGTTCTATCCCTGGTCGGGAACTAAGATCCCGCATGCCAGCGCTGCAAGACTAGAAAAAAAGAAAGAAAGAAAGAAAGAAAGAAAGAAAGAAAGAAAGAAAGAAAGAAAGAAAGAAAGAAAGAAAGAAACCAGTGCTGGCAGTTAAAGGATAACAAGTATCTCAGTGTTAATAGCACTGGGAGTTTGGTAAGTCAGAGAAGACTGAGATGGTGAGGGGTGAGGCCAGAAAGAACACGTTGGTGTCAGGCTGTAAGGAGTCTTGGATGTCACACAAAGGAGCTGGGATTTTTTCTTTTTTCCCATATGCAATAAGGAGCCACTGAAGATTTTTTTTTTTTTTTTTTTTTTGCCGTACGCGGGCCTCTCACTGCTATGGCCTCTCCCGTTGTGGAGCACAGGCTCCGGACGCGCAGGCTCAGCGGCCATGGCTCACGGGCCTAGCTGCTCCGTGGCATGTGGGATCTTCCCGGACCGGGGCATGAACCCTCGTCCCCTGCATCGGCAGGCGGACTCTCAACCACTGTGCCACCAGGGAAGCCCGCCACTGTAGATTTTAAGCTGATGTCTGGAGTGGGGGGAAAGGTATGTGCTACTATCAATTCTGCATTTCTAAATGAACACTCTAACAGTAATGAGGAGCAGAGTTCAACAAACTTTTTTCTGTAAAGGCCAGATCCAGGTAGTAAACATTTTTGGCTTTGAGGAACATACACAATCTCTTGCAACCACTCAACTCTGCTGTTACAGCATAAAAGCATCCATAAACGAAACTTTATTTATGGACTTTGAAATTTAGCTTCATATAATTTTAACATGTCATGAAATTTTACTCTTTTACGTTTTCTCCAACCATTTAAAAATGTATAAAACCTGGCTTATGGGCCATAAAAGAACAGGCCACATGCCACTGGCTCACATGCTGCGTAAGCTGACCTCTGATTATAAGAGGGTAGATGTGAGGCACAGAATGGAGAAAAGAAGGAAGAAGAAAAAGATGTGAAAATACCTGGAGGGAGAAATAGTGGGACTTAGTGACTAATTGGGTATAAATCGTAAAAAGCCACAAATGAAATGCCTCTTCCATATTTTCTGTTTCTGTGCATACATATTAAGATCACCTTAGGTATTCCGATAGCCAAGTCATCTATTAAGTCAAAAAGATTCACAGTCAACTAAAATGCGTGTCTTTTTCATACCTATGCTATTCAGACACAGACTACCCTCCATGTCTCCATTCTATCCTATACCACATTTTCACTGCTGTTTTTAAGATTCTGGCATCTGATCCTATTCTATTACCACTACTAGTGCAATTTCTGTGTTCAGTCAGCAAGCACGAATACAGGAGGACAAGGCTAACAACCATTCTTCCTATAGTCAAAATTCTGACTCACTCAATCTCAAGATGTTTAGAATTTCACAAGTAACTACAGAATGCTGCAAAGTCTAACACGTAAATAAGCTTTTGAACTAGGCCGTAGTTTTTCCACTGACAACACTGTAGGATCATGAAATGAAATGGTAAGTGAACTATTTGGAAGGCAAAGTTATATTAGCAGTGCTTACAATATAAATTGATGTCATTTTAAAATGTGTACGTTGATAAAAGTTATATCAACAGAAGTTTTTTTACAACTCTTTATACAATTATTAAAAGTAATTGTGTAGAACATTTAGACTCACAGGAAACCATACATAGTCAAACTGCATGACCAGCATTACTATCTTAGCCTAACCCTTCAGGTAGCAATTTCCATTCATCCTTAAGATGGCTTCAACGGAAGGTCTAGGCATTTGTGTGAGTTGGGAAGATGGGGAGTCAGATGTGACCTGTGTGAATCAAAGGCAAACAATACATAAAAAAGACAATCACAGATGATGGTTTCTTTGGCCTTCAAATTATCCTAGATTTGGACTCCCACTTGATGAAGTAACAGATCAGACTTACCCTCCCTCCTGAAACAACTTAAGAAATGGACAAAATACATAAAATAACAATTTTCAGACATTAGACATCAGACAGCATAGGGCAGTGATCCCTGAGAGAGGGGAAACCTACGAGGCCAGCCCCGTGATTATCCTAGCTTACTGTCTGGAGAGTTTCCAAGCCACAGAGAAGGGAAAAGGAATCCAAACAGAGCCCAGCAGTCTACATGAACTGAGGAGATGGTGCTGGGAGTCCCTGAAGGCCAAGACAACTGAAGTTCACAGAGAAGATTACCAAAGAGGAGAAATCTATGGAGAGAAGGCTCCATAGATTTGCAGACAGCCCCCCCTCGACTCTTCAGCGAAGTACCAACTAGCACATATGTATGAGCAAACTACCCAAAGTTGGGAGAAGAACCATGTGAAAAGATCAGAAGAAACAATCACTGGCGCTTACACATGGCCAGGAAGGGTCTGTATTCCCATTAGCCAGAGTGGAAAATCTCATTATTCATGGGGTAGAATACTCAAAAGGGTCTTCCCTCATTAGTCTGGAAAAATTAGCCCTAGACCAAAGGCTGCTCTGGTGCCACCTAACAAAGCTTAAAGCAAGCTTGAAAAGTATCAAAGTATTTCCGATAACTTAACTATGTCCCAGAATAAAGCTCAAAAATAGTTGTAAGAGTATAAAAAATAGCCAGCACCCAATCAACAATTAACAGGCATCTAAAGAGGCAGGCATATAACGAAGGGGAAAAAATCAATCAATTAAAACTGACCTAGAAATGGCACATATGATAGAATTAAGAGAAAAGGACATTAAAGGTTATTGTAACTATATTTAAGGAGGAGGAAATAGTGAGCACATTAAGTAGAAACATGGAAGATAGAAAAATGATCCAAAGCAAATTTCCATTGGAAGGGATAAACAGCGCATATGATGTTACAGAAAAAGAGATTACTGAATCTGAAGAGATCACAATAGAAACTCTGCGAAACTAAACAGGGAGAGAAAAAAGATTGGAAAAAAATGAATAGAGCATCAGTGAGCTTTGTACAATGTCAGGCAATCTCATGTGTACTTGAGGTCCTAAAAGTAGGAGAAGGCAGAAAAAATATTTGAAGAAATAATGGCCAAGATGTTCCTTAATTTGATGAAAACCATAAGCTCACAGATTCAAGAAGTTCCATGAACCCCAAGCCAGGATACATGAAGACAACTATACCAAGGCACAACATAATGAAATTGGTTAAAACTGATGATAAAGAGCAAAACTATTCTAAGCAGATTTGAGGATAAAATAAGTCACAGCTCTAAAACTGAAAAGGTAGAGAAGCCTTCTGGCACCACTGCCATATACTGCTCCCATAAAAGGTAACTGTGGTCGCTAACATTTATCAAGCACTTCTAATGAATCAAGCATAACGCATAACGCAAGTTGACTATTGCTGCCTTAGAGACTGTCAAAGGAAACAAAGAACAATAGCTAACAGTCGATGAGATGTATGCTTTATATTCGCTTTCCCGTTTAATCCTTCAACAACCAAATGAGTTTGATACTATCATTAAACCAATCTTACAGATGAGGAAACTTAAGTATAGAGAGGTTGAGTAACTTGTCCATGGTCTCAGAGCTAATAAGTGTTGGAGCCAGGATTATATTGCACAGGCAATCTGATCCCAGAGTCCACGTGCGTAACCACTGTATCATACTGCCTCCGAGCAGAGAAATACCCAAGCCCACGTGCATAAACAACTTGAAGGCAGAATGGCAAATAACCCAGGCTTCAGAACAACTCTAAATGGAAATTACAAGCATTGAAAGACAAGAATGAAAACATCTAGGAAAGAAGGAAGATTAAACATATTAGTTTAAGACACAGATGACAAAATATCTTCTACATAGTGCCAAATATGCCCATACCAACTCTACTATGAAGCTAGACTTGCAAAATTATGACAATATTCCAAGAGACTCTAATGGAGAACCAAGGCAAAGCAAAAAGAAAGACACTTCTGAGGAAGCTCTGGTCACAAATGGGTTATACCTGAGGTTGTTTCAATTTTAAACATTTGTTTTCAACATGCCACCAGAAATTTCACTAAAAACGTCAATCTAATGATCAGACACCTAACTATAAAATCAACAATAAAAAGTCCTCCAGAATGCTCTCATCAATCTCCAGTGACAGACTCATGCCAAGGACATGAGCCACTGTGTCCCAAAAGGATTACTTCCCAAGGGAATGATGTTCATTTTGTAATAACAACAATTTTCAAAATGCAGCACCTGAGAAAGCTTTACCTTAGGCGTCTCAAATACTTGTTCTAGATGTATAATGTGTTTATGTTTCACACTTTTTAGGATGGTCACTTCCCGTTCAAGCAACTTCACAGCAGAGCTTCCAGCCTTCAATGATGAGGAAACATAGATTTCACATATGAATTTCATTACTGCATACCTCAATATAAAAGTTAAAGTTATTTAATATTTTTCCTACATTTTCTTTAGAAGTTCCTTTTTCAAAAGATAACATGCAACTTACCTATGTGTTAAGATTAAAGTATGCCCCATCTTATCCTTTGTCCAATTTTAAGAGATATATAATTTGGCCTCAAACCACGTTTCTTGGACTGTTTCTATAAATTAGCTACAACATGGTCTCTGTCATGTCACAAAATTATTGCAATTTTTAATAGCCTTTTTGGAATTTCCTTCAAAATCGTATTGATCCTTTGATGTTAGCATAATAAAAACAAAATCTACTTTCCCGGGCCATCAATTAGAAAACGGATATAAAGCATCTGTCTCATTAAATGTTAGAATTGTTAAAATAAAATGTTTTTGTTTTATTGTTGTTTTGTTTTGATTATATTTATATACATATCAAAAGAAACAACAGGCAGTGAGATTCTACACTTAGCCCTGCATTATATTACTTCCTAGTCCCCCAGCCTCAAAAATTTGAGAGAGAGAGAAAGAGGAGAGAGAGCACGCTCGATCAAGATGGAGATGGAGATTTTGCCTTCAGACCAACCTAACTCCAATTTATCTCCTTACATGTAACCCTTAACCACACCTGACCAGGCCTTCATTCAGGGTGTAAGTAACTGTCTACAATGTCATCTAAGAAATTCCAGGAGGGCTTTCTCCACCCTAACCACCACTACCACCAACCCCCTCTTGATATCTAAATTACCATCATTATTCAAGGATAAACATTGTCCTCATTCACATGAAAATATCCCTGAAAGGGATAATAAAGTTCTTATTCCTCCCTCCTTACCCCTAACCCCTGCCCCCACCAAGTTTGGGAGAGACATAATAGTTCCTGAAGGACTGGAAAGGGATTGATCATAAGGCAAATTTTACCTAGTTAAAATTTTTCCTAGTGTCATCCCTGCTTCCAATTACCTTTACCCTTCAACCATTACCATCTCAGGAGGGATAGGAAACTGCCCACCCTCTGTGCCTCACCCATGGAGGATGAAAGTCACAGTTTAAGGTTATCCTAGAGGGTCAAGAGAAATAGTGATTGTGAGGAGTGAATTCCTATACAGACTAGATATGGAGAGTTATAACAATATCCATCTCAATCCTCTTCCTACCTCCCTCCACAAATGATTTGACCTGTATATAATGCAGTAAGATACTGTCCAATTCATATACTGACTATATAACTTTATTTTACTTAGTGTCCTGAAGACTCTCAGCATCAATAGGTATGTGCAAGATTATGAATTCCTAAAGTTGCAAGCAGGCATCCTGACTATATAACCCTAAAACCTAACCCCTAACCCAATCTGGGATAGGAGCAAAGCAAAGGAAATAACATCCCATTTAGTTTTTTTTTTTTTTAATAAATGTATTTATTTAATTTATTTATTTTTGGCTGGGTTGGGTCTTCATTGCTGTGCGCAGGCTTCCTCTAGTAGTGGCGAGCGGGGGCTACTCTTTGTTGTGGTACGTGGGCTTCTCATTGCGGTGGCTTCTCTTGTTGTGGAGCACGGGCTCTAGGCATGTGGGCTTCAGTAGTTGCGGCACGTGGGCTCAGTGGTCGTGGCTCACGGGCTCTAGAGCACAGGCTCCGTAGTTGTGGCGTACGGGCTTAGTTGCTCTGTGGCATGTGGGATCTTCCCGGACCAGGGATAGAACCCGTGTCCCCTGCATTGGCAGGCGGATTCTCAACCACTGTGCCACCAGGGAAGCCCCGACACTTCATTTAGTTAATTCTAAAGATTTCTAGAAGGGCTCTGGATCTCCCTTTATTTTTTTATTTTTTTGGATCTCCCTTTATTAAGATTTAATGTTACTGTATTAAACTTTAGGGGGAAATGGTATATAATTTCCTATGGCTTGTTTTAAAGAATACATAAAACCTACTATTTCCTTTTGTAAGTGTAATATTTATCATCGCAAATCCAAGGGGAAAACACCTAATGTTGTCTTTTGTTTTTCCTCGGGCATAGAAAGTGTTTTAAAGTTGATGAAACGATCAGATATAAAGCTTGAGGACTTAGATTCTCCCTTAAAAAGAAGCCCAGTTGTTCTTTACTCCAATGAAATCTAGTGAGACATACAGTGATTACAAGTAAACAGTACAGAAGAGAGTTGGGGGAAAAGTGGTTCAAACTGAAAGAGTAGGTAGGATGAATAAACAGAGTTAGCTACCAATGAGGAAATAGGGAATCAAAGGAAAGGCAAAGATAGGGACAAAGTATATCAGAACCACATCGGGAGAGACTACTGGGACCCATTTCTCACTAAGACATCGCTAGCCCACAGCCCTCCATCTACACATACTGATGATCAGCCCTCACCTTCCGCTCACTCTGGTAAACTTTACCTATATTTGGTTATGCTGGTTATGTTAGGTAATCCTTTCATTTACTTTTTAGTACCTGTCTACTTGAGTTTAAGAACTGGTCCCGTCCCAGAAGGCTAGAGAAATATCCACATTTCTCCAGGGGAACAGCCTAGGCCCTGGCCCTCAGGGTCAGCTGTGTTAGTGTGAAAAACTGTACTGCCTACCCCACCCTGCACTGGCACTGTGCTCTCAGTAGGACGCTGCCGATATGCCTTACCTTTTCTTTGCTCACTCTTTTAATTGCCCACTTAGTTTCTGTCTCCTTGTCAATAGCTTCAATGACCATTCCAAAGCTCCCTTTTCCCAGTATTCTTCCAAAGGTATAGATTTCCTGGATAAAAAACATGAGTTCCTTTGTCTCTCTCTGCCATTCATCAGGATTACAAATAAACATATAATACTGACAGATATCCACCCAAGGGAAGAGTGATTCTGCTCCAGGGTAAAATCAAACAGAAGACACCCCATATTTGCTTCAATATTAATAAACACATCTTAATTAAACAAAAATAAGTTTTGATGAATTTTATTAAATATCCTTTAGAGGAAAACCATAAAAATCCTTACAAAGAAATGTAAAAAACTTCAAAAGCATAAAAAATGAACCTCTTATAAACTACAATATTAATGAAATGTCTTCATAAGAAAAAGGAGGAATGGAACATTCATACATGCAAATATATGTGTGTGTGTATAAGATACATTCAACCAAAAAATTATCACCAAACTCTGAGAGCTACACTATAAAATCAGCACATATTAACCACTGAACAACTGCTCTCCTGTTTACCAAGTAACCTTTTTTCTTTATCTTCACTGTTTCTATTAAAAAAATCACTTTTGTTGTTTTATTTCCTTTTGTTTTAGGAAAAGGAATATATGACCAAAATATTAATATAAATCAGCACTGTAAAAAAAAATGAAAACCTTCCACAGTAACACTATCCAGACCAAGGATCCTTCTGCTTATCGTTTTACTCCTGCTTACAAAGACAGAATGTGTGGTCTTGCAACCAGCATTCCTCTTCATGTCGTAAAATAACAAGCAGGTAACTCATTTACACTTTCATTTCTTGTGAATTTGGTTGGAGGGAGTCAGTCTCCTTGATCTGAATCAACTCCAGGGCAGTAGCAAGAGTTTCTTGACCCATGATGCACAGGGACTAGAACAGGAGAGAACACCTGAGCTAATGCTGCTCGGGGAAGCCTCTGTTGGGTTAGCCAGCCAAAGCCTGCCTTAGAGATGCCATGTTCCCTCTGCGTGACTATTTTCATCTTCACCATGCAACAGGTAAGTTACTGCTAGACTTTATGTTTTCTACTGCTTACATTCCTTTCTTACTTTTGTAAAAGAAGATCCGTATCCAACTAATTACTTACCTCCTTATGAAGGGCTTCTCTGCCTAACTCTGCACCATGGTAATTGTTTGTTTGACTTCCTTCAACATGTATGCATTGGTCCTCAAACACTATTATTACTCTCTTGCTTACAAACACTTTGGCTCATTTTTTTCCTTCCAAGATGGTCTAGAAACACCTTATGAAGAAGCTGTTTCTTTTGTATCCTTTAAAAAGCCTGCCTGAAACCTTGTAGGCAAAATATTCATGCTTAGTGCATGGGAGGAAAAGGGAGAAGGAAGAAGGGAAGGGAGGGGAGAGAAGGGGAAGGGAGGAAGAAAGGAAAGAAGGAAACGGAAAGAAAAAAGAGACAGAGGGAGGGAAGGGGAGAGACAGAAAGGAAAAGAAAGAAGAGAAGAGAAGAGAAGAAAAGGAAAAGAAAAGAAAAATGTTCAGCTTCAACATGTTAGATTTTCCTTGGATATTTCCTTGTGATACATACTTTGGGGGCTACAAAGATGAATAAAACATAATTACTGTTTTCTCATAATTTGTAGTCTACTCAAAAGACAAGATTATTACTTAAGTCATAAAATCTTAAGTTAAAAAAAAAATACAAAATGACACTGGGGCCAGAGACCAGAGCTAAAATACTGGGAGAATAAGGGAAAACGTTATGAAAGACACGGCTTCTGAGATAGGCATGTGAGGGAACAAAGGCAAAAAAAAAATAACTGAGAATATTTTTCTCTAATCCAATCACAGCAAGCAAGGTATTTCAAAGGAACAGCAGTGCAAATGTGGAATGAATGAGTGAGCTGATAAATGAACTGAATCAATAAATCAATCTAGTCAGCAAGCCAGCCAGTCAGGAACCTTCTATACATATGCATATTTGAGAGAAGTGAGAGACTGGGTACATGGAGTTGAACCCTGGAGAAGGAGCTCCAGATCTGAGGTCTTGAATGTTGTGAATGGTGACCCCCACTCAGGCAGGGCACATCCTGTCCAGGCGATTGTCCTCAGGACACTGCCTTCTGATGACTTATAATTACTTTGGCTTTTCCCTCTTCCCATTACCACTTGATAGTGAGAATTAAAGTCAAAAAACTAAGATGATTAAAATAAGACAAAACATTTTATTATATGTACCTGCAACTCCCAACTATACGCTATGTAAAATGAGGTAAATCTCCACTTAAACCTTTTATTCCCACAGAACAAAATAATCTCAATAATCCCTAACCACTTCCTCAACTTTTCTTGTCCTTTAAAAATTAACCTCTCATTTCATCTCTAGACATATAGAACCACAATTTGGACACAGTATTTTAATACTGTTTATAGGATTTTTAAAATGAAGAATGGGTAGAAAAATAGTCCAACTGCCCAACTAGTTGTTTATAAATTAATCTTCTTCTTCAACTAACTCCTTTGGCATCATTACATAGTGATGACAATAAGGAGAAAATGACTTCTTGTTTGTAATAATTTTAAGAGGATGCTATTACAATGATAACATAGATCTCTTTTTATTGACATATAAGAAGTCCATGATATAGTATAGAGTGTGAAAGCATGCATGATATGATCCCATTACGAAAAATCTGTATATGTGGAGGTGCTTACATTGATGTCTGGAAAGTTGTTCATCTAAATATTAAGAATAGTTATCATTAGGTAGTAGAACTTTGGATGACTGTAGCTTCCTTTTTTATACTCTTCTGAAATGTTTGATATCTTTAAAATGAGCCTGTCTATTTAATAGGGGAAGAGAAACTTCCACTATACCATTTAATGTTATTTCTTAAAAATATGTGTATATTTGAAATATTTTACAATTTAAACCAGGAAAAAAACAAAAACAAAAAATAGGGTAAGACTTATACATGCCTAGAAAAATGAAGTAAAGACAATAAATGTTAAAATTGTTTATGTCTGGCTCATGATTTTTATCTTCTTCACTTTTCTATCTATATTTTCCTAATTTTTCAAAACACATACATTTTGCTTTTATAAAAGCTCTTATGGTTAAATTTAAAACTCAGTAAATTTGTGGATTTTTTTAAAATTCAGGTCTTTTGTTTACAGGGGAAGATTTAAACTTTTCAGGTCAGAAGTTCTCAGAAAGTTTTTCTGATCTCTTCAAGTAAATTGCCAAATATTTCTTAAAGTAATTTTTTAAAGTTATTTAACATTAACACAATTTTCTTCTTGTTGTTCTTGTTGCAGTTCCTTTAATCTGGTGTTAAAGGAACACATTTTAATTTCTAAAATGGTACTAATATTTAAGTCATATTTGTATATAAGAATTAGAATCCTGGGAAGAATAATATTGGTATTCACTCAGTCACAGGCTGGAAAAATATGGAGGGGTCCATGAGGGAAATTCTAGCCTCACTACTGGTCATCAAAGAAGTGAACAGCCAAACCATCTAAGTCACCTGGTCTCTGTCTGCATCCTGAATAGGTCTATACAAAGACTCCACAACTGCCCTCAGCAACAGGCAAGACCTGGAGACCAAAATGTTCTCATTTTGTCTAATAAAAATGCTCTCCACTTTAATTATTAAAGTCCATTTGCACCTCTATGAACAGAAAAAATAATTAATCTGCATTTTCTTTAGTAAAGGCTTTGACATACTTAAAAATGGTAAGTTTCCTCTTTCCTTTCCTTAGAGACTTACTTTTAAATCATTTTTGCCATTAACACTGACTTAGAAGAAACTGGAAAATTTCTAGTAGCTTCAGTTTGCTCTCTATATACCTGAATAGCAGCTCCATTGTCCATCCTTATGTGAGGAACTTTTCCTTCTGTAAAGTTGCCTCGACCCCACTGTTGTTGAGATGATTTTCTCTCTACACTTGAGGTTTCTGAGGGCTTGGACCAAAAAGAAATTTTAATATTAACTTTAAGATATAATAATCTGACAAATCTTTAATGTGTGTCAAGATATTTATTGTGTACAAGACAGTTTACTGTTTTTTTCAAATTCTAAGCCCTATATAATTCATTCACTCATTAGGCTAAAAGAGGCCTTAAGAAGTTATTCAATCTAATCTCCTCTATCCAGGCAAGTCTACATGATGACTTGCATAGAAGATAAATCAGGACTTAAAATCTTTAACACCACAAAAGAAAGCAACTTCACAGCTTTCTCAATCACCCTTGTTTCAAGACATAACAGTCATCTCAAATAGGTTATACACAAAAAATTACTGGCCAGACATTCACAAAATATGCTTTGAATGAAGATAACATAGCAATAATTCACTCAGAGACACCTATATGGAAAAAACTATACCATAATACAAATCAGAAATAACAGTTTAGGGTGAAAATGTGAAAAGGGTACAAACTTGAGGGCTGAGAACCTAACTTTTCTTAAACTTACTGCTCTCTGTCTCCAAAGTTGTGCTATATCAATGACAATCTTCCATAGTGCCTCTCCTCTATAAAGGCGAATATACCAAAACCTGTCCAACTGGGTAGTCATAGATTGTAACTAATGCAAGTCAATTTTGTAAGGTATACTTGATATTCCATCTAGATAACCAGGAACTGTCTTAAGTAATAACCACCCTATATTTAACCACAACCATAAATCTCATTCTGCATCAGTTGAAGAAAATGCCCCCAAATTCAGATTGAATTCAATTTGAAAACCAATTCATTTCCATATAAACCATTTTTAAAAAAAGAAGCTGGAATAACATTCTGAATTATTCATAATCCTGAGAAATCATTAATTTGGGCAGTCGTTGGAAAGAGCATAAAAGAAATTACCAACCAACTTTTCTCACCTCTTATGTAAGAAAGAAATGTTACTTTAATAGTTAAAAAGGCAATGAATTGGCTGACAAGGGTCCATGGGATATGGATGAATCTAGGGATGGGATCAGGGAATGGGACATCCACTTGTGTTGAATCTTCAATATTTACCAAATCTTTTCCAGAGGTACTATCTTTGCTGGCTTGTCTTTCTTTTTTTCTCTCTGGTGAAACTGTAAATTCTGAACTACCAGTGCTCGATGTCTGTGACATTTCCACCACTGACATTGGAGAAAGCTTTGTTTTACAAGAACATACACAAAGCACATTTCTCTGAGAAGCAGATGAACAGTTGGGGCATTTTGTGAATTTTTTACCACAGCTGCTATCAGCCATTTGCCTAACTCTTCAACAAAAGCAACTTGAAAGAAAGATGTTTCCAGTGTTTGAGGAAAACAACCAGACCAAAAGGATAAGGTAAGCTGATGACGAAAACTGTAACTTCCAAGTGGTGAGGTCCTTAGGTTAACGATGCACTAGACTTACAGTCACACATGAGAGCTGCAGGTAGAAAAGAAATCACCATTTAGAAAATTCTTTCTTATCCAATCACCCTCCTAGAAATCAAAGAAAAACTAGCAACTAGCACCAAAAGCATCCTGCCTATACATGAAAGTTAATATTTACAACAAAATTAGAACATATTTCTAAAAACCAATACATTCTCATCTTCCAAAATTGAATTCTTGAACTCCAGACATTTTATTTACTTAAGAGTCGAAAGAATCACCCTCTGTACAGAATCATAAAACTTAAAAAAGCATGGTCTAAGGAAATTTGGTGGGTTGATATCAATTTTTTTTAATGAAGTAGAATAGAATAGATATATATGAGAGTATTTTGCATAGATCCTTGGTAAGTTTTGTGAAACTTAAAAAAATTATAGATATGAATGTACAGAATGTGTGTGTGTGAGTGTGTGTACACTTGGTCACAGTTTAAAATGTATTTCTTAGTGTGGGTTGTGGTAAAAAGAAAAAAGACTTAAAAATACTGATATAAAACGTACACTACTGTGGCTTCAGAAGTTAATAAGCCTTAGTCCACTTATTATCAGAGCAAAGCCATATCACACACTTTACAAAGGAGTAGATAATTTGATTTTATAAAACTATCTAATTCTAGAAGTTCAAAGGCAATATTAGAAGTATCCTCATTTTTATTCTCAAACAGAAAAATAGGAACGAGTGGGTACTATTTTCCCAAGTGAAGAACAGGTACGCCCATCATTCTACCTAACTAGAGTTACTGCAGCTGTATGGTGGCAAGTCAGAGAGATGTGAGCTGAGGAAGGAGGGGGATGTGTTCTGCAGCACATGAAAGAGAATACTTTGAGACACTTCCAGAAGGAACTGGGAGTACATCGTTATGGTTTTGTGCCATCCTACTTCAGGTATTACTTAAAAGTGTATTTTGAAGTCATAGATTGATAAGGCTGGGGTATATGGACTATACCTTTGTTCTTTGTACTGGAATAAACTTGACCAGAATAGGAGTTAGATATCTTTATTTCATTAAAGAAATATATTTCCAGTTTTAATTGTCTAAGACTGATTTTCTAATCAGAAACAAGGGCTAACGTTGATCAAATCTTTATCTATTGCGATTACCATATTTTTTCTTATTAGATCTTTTGATATGCTGTATTGAATTAAAAGCTTTCCTAATATTAAAGCATTCTTACATTTATAGTATGAACCCTACATGATCATGATGGATGATTCTTTCAATGTGCTGAAAAGTTGAAATGTTTGTATCTTGACTTTTCACAGTTATATTCATAAGTTAAACTGGTCTATAATTTTCCTTTTCACTCATCTTTGTCAGGTTTTGATACAAGATCCTGGCAGCTTTATAAAATAAATTGGGTATCTTTCCATCTCGCAATGCTTTGTAACAATCTGTATAGCATGGGAATCTACAGGAAAATCTCCCAGGCCCTTAGGATTTTATGAAAGATACTGCTAGTAGTTTATCCAATGTTTATTCCCCCATTCTTCCTTATTAACAGAATCCTGATTTTTGTCTGGGACAGCAGTATGCTAATTAAAATCCTCCATTTCCTAGCATCCCTTGCAGCTTGCAGATGGCCATGTGACTTTTGACCATGAACCTTACAGAATGAAAGCAAAGTTGTACTTAAAAGAAAACTTTATTAAAAACAGAAAAAAAACTTTATTAAAAACATCAAAAAATAGTTATCTTTTTCTTAGCTCTGTTCAGAAAGCATTTCCTTTAGTTTTTCTCTCAATTTCTCACTAAGTGATATTATCACTGTATCACTGACATTGACACAGACTGCCGAGTACTTTTTTTTTATACTGTCCATTTTATTATTTTTTAACATCTTTATTGGAGTATAATTGCTTCACAATGTTGTTCTACTTTCCGCTGCACAACAAAGTGAATCAGCCATATGTATGCATATATCCCCATATTCCCTCCCCCTTGCGTCTCCCTCCCACCCTCCCTATCCCACCCCTCCAGGTGGCCACAAAGCACCAAGCTGATACCCCTGTGCAATGCAGCTGCTTCCCACTAGCTATCTATTTTACATTTGGTAGTGTATATATGTCAATGCTACTTTCTCACTTCGTCCCAACTTAAACTTCCCCTTCCCCGTGTCCTCAAGTCCATTCTCTACATCAGCATCTTTATCCCTGGCCTGTGCCCCTGGGTTCATCAGAACTTTTTTTTTCTGATTCCATATATATGTGTTAGCATATGGTATTTGTTTTTCTCTTTCTGACTTACTTCACTCTGTATGACAGACTCTACGTCCATCCACCTCACTACAAATAACTCAATTTTGTTTATTTTTATGGCTGAATAATATTCCATTGTATATATGTGCCCCATCTTCTTCATCCATTCATCTGTTGATGGACACTTAAGTTGCTTCCAAGTCCTGGTTATTGTAAATAGTGCTGCAATGAACACTGTGGTAAATGACTCTTTTTCAATTATGCCCAGGGTATATGCCCAGGGTATATGCCCAGTAGTGGGATTGCTAGGTCATATGGTAGTTCTATTTTTAGTTTTTTAAGGAACCTCCATATTGTTCTCCATAGCAGCTGTATCAATTTACATTCCCACCAACACTGCAAGAGGGCTCCCTTTTCTCCACACCCTCTCCATCATTTATTGTTTGTAAATTTTGGGATAATGGCCATTCTGACTGGTGTGAGGTGATACTTCATTGTAGTTTTCATTTGCATTTCTCTAATGATTAGTGATGTTGAGCATCCTTTCATGTGTTTGCTGGCAATCTGTATATCTTCTTTAGAGAAACGTCTATTTAGGGCTTCTGCTCATTTTTGGATTGGGTTGTTTGTTTTATTAATATTGAGCTGCATGAGCTGTTTATATATTTTGGAGATTAATCCTTTGTCTGTTGATTTCTTTGCAAATATTTTCTCCCATTCTGAGGGTTGTCTTTTCGTCTTGTTTGTAGTTTCCTTTGCTTTGCAAAAGCTTTTAAGTTCCATTAGGTCCCATTTGTTTATTTTTGTTTTTACTTCCATTAGTCTAGGAGGTGGATCAAAAAAGATCTTGCTGTGACTTATGTCAAAAAGTATTCTTCCCATGTTTTCCTCTAAGAGTTTTATAGTGTCTGGCCTTACATTTAGGTCTTCAATCCATTTTGAGTTTATTTTTGTGTATGGTGTTAGGGAGTGTTCTAATTTCATTCCTTTACATCTAGCTGTCCAGTTTTCCCAGCACCACTTGAAGAGACTGTCTTTTCTCCATTGTATAACCTTGACTCCTTTGTCATAGATTAGTTGACCACAGGTGCATGGGTTTATCTCTGGGCTTTCTATCCTGTTCCATCAATCTATATTTCTGTTTTTGCGCCAGCGCCTTGTCTTGATTACTGTAGCTTTATAGTATAGTCTGAAGTCAGGGAGTCTGATTCCTCCAGCTGTTTTTTTCCCTGGTTTGGCTATGTGGGGTCTTTTGTGTCTCCATACAAATGTTAAGATTTTTTGTCCTAGTTCTGTAAAAAATGCCATTGGTAATTTGATAGCGATTACATTGAATCTGTAGATTGCTTTGGGTAGTATAGTCATTTTCACAATATTGATTCTTCCAATCCAAGAACATGGTATATCTCTCCATCTGTTTGTATCATCTTCAATTTCTTTCATCAGTGTCTTATAGTTTCCTGCATACAGGTCTTTTGTCTCCCTAGGTAAGTTAATTCCTAGGTATTTTATTCTTTTTGTTGCAATGCTAAATGGGAGTGTTTCCTTAATTTCTCTTTCAAATTTTTCATCATTAGTGTATAGGAATGCAAGAGATTTCTGTGCATTAATTTTGTATCCTGCAACTTCACCGAATTCATTGATTAGCTCTAGTAGTTTTCTGGTAGCATCTTTAGGATTCTCTATGTATAGTATCATGTCATCTGCAGACAGTGACAGTTTTACTTCTTCTTTTCCTATTTGTATTCCTTTTATTTCTTTTTCTTCTCTGATTGCTGTGGCTAAAACTTCCAAAACTATGTCGAATAATAGTGGTGAGAGTGGGCAACCTTGTCTTGTTGCTGGTCTAAGAAGAAACGGTTTCAGTTTTTCACGATTGAGAACGATGTTGGCTGTGGGTGTGTCATATATGGCCTTTATTATGTTCAGGTAGGTTCCCTCTGTGCCTACTTTCTGGAAAGTTTTTATCATAAATGGGTGTTGAATTTTGTCAAAAGCTTTTTCTGCATCTATTGAGATGATCATATGGTTTTTATCCTTCAATTTGTTAATACGGTATATCACATTGATTGATTTGTATACACTGAAGAATCCTTGCATTCCTGGGATAAACTCCACCTGGTCATGTGTATGATCCTTTTAATGTGCTGTTGGATTCTGTTTGCTACTATTTTGTTCAGGATTTTCGCATCTATGTTCATCAGTGATATTGGCCTGAGGTTTTCTTTTCTTGTGACATCTTTGTCTGGTTTTGGTATCAGGGTGATGGTGGTCTCATAGAATGAGTTTAGGAGTGTTCTTCCCTCTACTATATTTTGGAAGCGTTTGAGAAGGATAGGTGTTAGTTCTTCTCTAAATGTTTGATAGAATTCGCCTGTGAAGCCATCTGGTCCTGGGCTTTTGTTTGTTGGAAGATTTTTAATCACAGTCTCAATTTCAGTGCTTGTGATTGTTTATACTTTCTATTTCTTCCTGGTTCAGTCTCGGAAGGTTGTGCTTTTCTAAGAATTTGTCCGTTTCTTCCAGGTTGTCCATTTTATTGGCATATAGTTGCTTGTAGTAATCTCTCATGATCCTTTGTATTTCTGCAGTGTCAGTTGTTACTTCTCCTTTTTCATTTCTAATTCTGTTGATTTGATTCTTCTCCCTTTTTTTCTTGGTGAGTCTGGCTAATGGTTTATCAATTTTGTTTATATTCTCAAAGAACCAGCTTTTAGTTTTATTGATCTTTGCTATTGTTTCCTTCATTTCTTGTTCATTTATTTCTGATATGATGTTTAAGATTTCTTTCCTTCTGCTAATTTTGGGGGATTTTGTTCTTCTTTCTCTAATTGCTTTAGGTGTAAAGTTAGGTTGTTTATTTGAGATTTTTCTTGTTTCTTGAGATAGGATTGTATTGCTATAAACTTCCCTCTTAGAACAGCTTTTGCTGCATCCCACAGGTTTTGGGTCGTCCTGTTTTCATTGTCATTTGTTTCTAGGTACTTTTTTATTTCTTCAGTGATCTCTTGGTTATTTAGTAGTGTATTGTTTAGCTTCCATGTGTTTGTATGGTTTACAGATTTTTTCCTGTAATTGATATTTAGTCTCCTAGCATTGTGGATGGAAAAGATACTTGATACGATTTCAATTTTCTTAAATTTACCAAGGCTTGATTTGTGACGCAAGATATTATCTTCCCTGGAGAATGTTCCATGAGCACTTGAGAAGAAAGTGTATTCTGTTGTTTTTGGATGGAATGTCCTATAAATATGAATTAAGTCCATCTTTTTTAACGTGTCATTTAAAGCTTGTGTTTCCTTATTTATTTTCATTTTGGATGATCTGTCTATTGGTGAAAGTGGGGTGTTAAACTCCCCTACTATGATTGTGTTACTGTCAATTTCCCCTTTTATGGCTGCTAACATTTGCCTTATATATTGAGGTGTTCCTATGTTGGGTGGATAAATATTTACAATTGTTGTATCCTCTTCTTGGATTGATCCCTTGATCATTATGTAGTGTCCTTCTTTGTCTCTTGTAACATTTTTTTTTTTTTTTTTTTGCGGTACGCGGGCCTCTCACGTTGCGAAGCACAGGCTCCGGACGCACAGGCCCAGCGGCCATGGCTCATGGGCCCAGCCACTCCACAGCATGGGGGATCCTCCCGGACCAGGGCATGAACCCACGTCCCCCGCATCGGCAGGTGGACCCTCAACCACTGTGCCACCAGGGAAGCCCTCTTGTAACATTCTTTACTTTAAAGTCTATTTTATCAGATATGAGTATTGCTACTCAAGCTTTCTTTTTTTTTTTTTTTTTTTTTTTTTGCGGTACACAGGCCTCTCACTGTCATGGCCTCTCCTGTTGTGAAGCACAGGCTCCGGACGCGCAGGCTCAGCAGCCATGGGTCACGGGCCTAGCCGCTCCACGGCATGCAGGATCTTCCCGGACCGGGGCACGAACCTGTGTCCCATGCATCGGCAGGCAGACTGTCAACCACTGCGCCACCAGGAAAGCCCTCGAGCTTTCTTTTGATTTCCATTTGCATGGAATATCTTTTTCCATCCCCTCACTTTCAGTCTGTATGTGTCCCTAGGTCTGAAGTGGGTCTCTTGTAGACAGCATATATATGGGTCTTGTTTTTGTATCCATTCAGCCAGTCTATGTCTTTTGGTTGGAGCGTTTAATCCATTTACATTTAAGTAATTATCGATATGTATGTTGCTATTACCATTTTCTGAATTGTTTTGGGTTTGTTTTTGTAGGTCTTTTACTTCTCTTGTGTTTCCTGCCTAGAGAAGTTCCTTTAGCATTTGTTGTAAAGCTGGTTTGGTGGTGCTGAATTCTCTTAACTTTTGCTTGTTTGTAAAGGTTTTAATTTCTCCATCAAATCTGAATGAGATCCTTGCTGGGTAGAGTAATCTTGGTTGTAGGTTCTTCCCTTTCCTCACTTTAAATATGTCCTGCCACTCCCTTCTGGCTTGCAGAGTTTTTGCTGAAAAATCAGCTGTTAATCTTATGGGGTTTCCCTTGTATGTTATTTATTGCTTTTCCTTTGCTGCTTTTAATATTTTTTCTGGTATTTAATTTTTGATAGTTCGATTATATGAATCTCGGCATGTTTCTCTTTGGGTTTACCCTGTATGGGACTTTCTGCACTTCCTAGACTTCACTGAGTATTTCCTTTCCCATGTTAAGGCAGTTTTCAACTATAATCTCTTCAAATATTTTCTCAGATTCTTTCTTTTTCTCTTCTTCTCCTGGGACCCCTATAACTTGAATTATGGTGTGTTTAATGTCATCTCAGAGGTCTCTGAGACTGTCCTCAATTTTTTTCATTCTTTTTCCTTTATTCTGCTCCCTGGCAGTTATTTCCACCATTTTATCTTCCAGCTCGCTTATCCATCCTTTTGCCTCAGTTTTTCTGTTATTGATTCCTTCCAGAATTTTTTTTTTTTGGTATGTGGGCCTCTCACTGTTGTGGCCTCTCCCGTTGCGGAGCACAGGCTCCGGACGTGCAGGCCCAGCGGCCATGGCTCACGGGCCCAGCCACTCCACAGCATGTGGGATCCTCCCGGACCAGGGCATGAACCCGTGTCCCCTGCATCGGCAGGCGGACTCTCAACCACTGTGCCACTAGGGAAGCCTCCTTCTAGAATATTTTTAATTTCAGTTATTGTGTTGTTCATCACTGTTTGTTTGCTCTTTAGTTCTTCTAGATCCTTGTTAAATGTTTCTTTTATTTTCTCCATTCTGCTTCTGAGATTTTGGATCACCTTTACTATCATTCTGAATTGTTTTTCAGGTATGTTGCCTCTTTCATCTTCATTTATTTGGTCTTGTAGGCATTACCTTGCTCCTTCATCTGTAACATATTTTTTTGTCGTTTATTTATTTATTTTTTTGATGGGTGGGCCTGTATCCCTGCCTTACTGGTTGTTTGGCCGGAGCCGCCCAGCACTGGAGTTTGCAGGCAGTTGGATAGAGCTGGGTCTTGGTGCTGAGATTAGGACCTCTGGGAGGCCTCACTCCAATTAATATTCCCTGGGGTCTGAGGTTCTCTGTTAGTCCAGCAGTTTGGACTCAGAGCCCCCACCATAGGAGCTCAGGTCCAACCTCCGGCCTGGGAACCAAGACCCCGGAAGCTGCGTGGCACGGAAAAAAAAGAAAAGAAAAGAAAAAAGGAGCAGTACAATATCAAAGAGTAAAAAACAAATAAAAGTTGAAAGATAAAGAATATATTAGGAAAAGTAAAAGTATAATTGAAACAACTGCAACAAGGTAAAATAAAACCACAACAGAAAAAAGAAAAGAAAAAGGGGGGGGGGGAGTGGGGGAACAAGCCAAAAGGAGAGAACAATAACAAAGCATAATGAATAAAACAAAATTATAAAAATAAAAATTTATTAGGAAAAATAAAAATATAAATGAATCAACAATGAATCAAGATAAAACAGAACCCCAATCTAAGAGGAAAATAGAAAGAAAAAAAAAGTCTTAGCTACAGGGGTGGAGTTTAGGCTGGGGGGGGTGGAACTTAGGCAGGGGCAGGGTTTAGGGTGGGGTGGGACCTAGGCCGGTTGGGGGGTTGATATTTGAGCTTGGGGCGGGGCCTAGGCTCAGGACCCACGCAGCCGAAAAGGCCTTGGGGGCGGGGCCTAGGCGGGGCAACATTGAAGCATGGAGCCGGGCCTCTGCCTTGGACCTGTGAGGAAGGGGAGAGGCAGCATGTGGAAAGGAGGGCCTCTGGAGTGTGGAGTTCCGGAGTTTGGAGGTAGGGCCCTGGGTGAGGGCGTAGGGGCAGGGCTTGGGCTCTGCACGGCAGGAGGGAGGCTCTGAGGGCAGAGGATTAGGTCCGGGAGCCCAACAGGCTCCCCGGTGCCTAAGTGGACAGGGAAAGCACTGGCCCATTCCCTTCCGTTCCTCTGCGCCCCTCCTGCACCGTCTCCCCCTGGGTCTCCCCCTACTTCACTAGGCCCCTAACCGTGGGTGGGTCCCGCTGGCCATAGGAACCCCTCCCCTCCCCAGCACCCCTCAGGGGTGCTGTCCCAGAGGTCCACCCTTTAGTTTTGCTCCCCCTTCACTCCCTCCCACTCCCTCAGGACGCGCGCGGCTGAAGGGGGCTAGGTGGTCAGGGGAAACCTGGCCACGTTCCCTTTTGATCCTCTGCCCTCCCAGTGGTTACCCAATTTCCCCCTTCGGGCGTGGGATCCCTTCCCCTCCCCCAGCCGCCTCTCAGGGGCGCCAGTCCCGTCCCGCCCCCACTTCTCCTCCCCCTTCACTCCCCCCACACCCCACATCCTACCCGGTCACTGGGGTTTCCTCCTGTCCCCTTAGGTGTCCGTGGTACCTCACCAGTGCCTGGTAGGTGCCCTAGTTGTGAGGAGACGCGAATTCCGCATCCTCCTAATATGCCATCTTGACTCCGCCCTCTGACGAGTACTTTCTTGCTTCAGTTTCTGACATATCCATTGCCCTAGAAGTATTTGGTAGCTATATTCAGAAAGCATAGGAGTTCCTGGTACTCACTGACAAGCTACATTTCTACTCTCCAACTTACTATTACATTTGCCAGCGTAATGTTCTACTCTCTTACCCCAGCAGGTCTAAAACAATAGGTTGAATAGCTGCATGCAAAATTTCTTGACAAGGATTGGATTTCGAATTTAATTTCTTTTTGGCTGGCTGAATTCCAATTATTTTAGCTTAAAAACCAAAATAGAACAAACGTTTACTCACATTTCTTTCTTTTTCATTTATGAATTTATCTGAAAGATTTGTTACTAAAATAAATCTACTGTCGAGCAGGCCAAATGATGTCATTCATATTTTAGGGGCATAAAATGAATCAGGTATTGCAAACTTAGCATATCTTTATGTAAACACAAAGATGAATAGCTCTTCTTCTATAGAATCATGGAATTACATTTAAACAGGACTTTTGATATAAAAAATGTATCAGAAAACCAAAGAAACTTCTAACATAATAGTGTTTCTTTGTGTCTCCAAAGACTGGACATGCATAGGTATTAAACATATGCAAATAAATAAAATAAGGTCAAATCATGTCAATGCTTAACTAACATGTGAGCTCTCCTTTGGCTAAGGTTTTCATTTTATTTTCAGGAGTAAGACAAGTCAATGGAACAACTCTGATATGGAAACTCTCTGAGCTTTCATTTAAGCATAAAAAGGTCTCTTACGCACTGGCCCTCTAAGATACACTTACAGTAATTTCCTCAAGAAAATGAACACAAGAATGGTTTTATGAGATATAACTAGCTACAATTTTCTTCCCCAAAAGCAATTTTTTAGTTTTCTTTGCTAAGACTGTGTCTACAAGGAACCTAACCGTCAGTCAATTCAGTAAAAAATGTGTTCTATTCAAGTGAAGAAAAAAACCTTATGAATTGTCTGACGATGCAGACCAAGCAGAATGACTGTATATTCACTTTTCAACTACTTGTTTTCATAACATGCTTACAGAACCGAAATAGGGGCCAAATGAGCTTTCTAGATCATAGTGTTGTTAATTTTAAATGAGACGAGCACTTGTTTACTATTTCCATTAAGGTCATGATTAGGGAAACCGGTCTGTGTTGTCTTATGAAAGGATCTACAGTATGTTTAAATTTTACATTATTTCAGACATTTAAAAAATGTTTAACAGCTAATGCGTGCTATCAGTTTTTAAATTTTAATTTGCATAATATTCCTCACTGATTAAGCTCTAATCTGAAGGGACAATCTTAAATGTGGTCCCCATCCTGACAGTTTAAGGTAAGAACAGAGATTTTACCAAGAAAGTTTGGCTTAAAGAGGCTGGAGAGGGCTTCCCTGGTGGCGCCTGCCGATGCAGGGGACACGGGTTCATGTCCCGGTCCGGGAGGATCCCACATGCCGCGGAGCGGCTGGGCCCGTGAGCCATGGCCGCTGAGCCTGCGCGTCTGAAGCCTGTGCTCCACAATGGGAGAGGCCACAACAGTGAGAGGCCCACATACCGCAAAAAAAAAAAAAAAGGCTGGAGAGACCCTCTCCCTGATTCTTTCCTGTTATTATCCAGTATCTTTTCCCCATGTATTGATACATTATAAGCAACCTGAAGTCAGGGACATTTATGCCAGCTCAGAATTATCCTTGTACATAATAGACACTCAACGAAAATTTCTGAGTGTTCATTTTGTGGGGAAGAGCCAGAATCACAAATCACTTAGGCAGAAAAATAGGCAGGTGTACAGAAGAGTTATCAAAGAAAGGAGGGGGTCATGTGGAGGAGGAAAAACTCAAAGGGAATGTCAGGGTTCCCTTCATAGATGTGAAGAGGGTTAGGCACAGGAATTAGAGTTCTGCACGATTCAAAGAGCCTGCATGCGAATTTAAGGCTGATACAAAGGACTTCCTAACATTTAGAACTGTCAAAGATAAAAGGAAAGACTATCTCCATCACTACAAGTGTCCAGGTAGAGGTTGGAAGGTCAGCTAGCAAGAAACCATAGATGATATGTAAGCATAGACTAGGATGTCTTGAGGTTCCTAGTCCTAAAAGTCTACAAAGATGAATCACTCCTAATGATCAACTGAGGTGGATGGAGCAGACATTTAAAGGAACCGAAGTGATAGGTGACCTCACCTCTACTGTGGAGGTTTCAATTTTATAATGGGGATCCCGCTTTCCTACCGCAGAGCAGGCCAAACTGGTTACAGCCCCAAAACTCACCTCGGCCAATCTGAATTTCACCTTTAACAGAGCAGCGCAGCCAAGCTCTACCACAGGCGCAGGGTGATAGTGAGGAGGAGGAAGGGGATGAGGCGCCAGGCTGGAGGAGTAGTGCTCAGCTAGAAAGGAAGAAGCTAAATTAAGTGAGAAAGAAAAGACACTGTAAGAAAACAGAAGTAAGTCTGTCTTCCCACTCATTAAATCAGAGGATAATAGGTGAAGAGTGAGTAAATGGGCCCACATGTAGCTAAGGCAGCCAGAAAACACAACATTGCCAAGAAACTCTAGGAGAGAAGAAGAACCACTCAGAGAACTGTGGCATGAACACTCAGCAGTGCTCCATCCAGGATGCTTAAAAGAAAATACTCCTCTTTTCCCACTTTACTGAGGAAAAATTGATAAATAAAATTTTAAGGTACTTAAAATACACAACGTGATAATTTGATAAACGTATATGCGAAAGGATTCCCCCTCATCAAATTAATTAACACATTCACCATCTCACGTATTAGATACAAACTTTCAGTTATAAGATGAAAAAGGTCCAAGGATCTAATATATAACATGGTGACTACTGTTAACACTGTGTTTATTACATAATTGAAATTTTCTAAGAGACTAGAATTTAAATGTTCTCACACACAAAAGGAATCTTAATCCAATTAGCAACAGATCAATAAGTTTAAGAATTTGATGGCAAATCTGAAAGTTATGCTAGCTTCATTTATCAAGCACCAATTAATAATTCTGGATTAATAAGATCTATTAATGTAAAACCATGTGGCCAGAGATCTTTCTTGTATGTCAAATATTCGCAGGAGTATTGAAAGAGAGGAACTGTCCAAAGCCAGCAACTTCCATGAAACTAGTTAGTTAGCTAAGCAAAGTGTGATGTAATGCTCCAACCTAGATGTTTCATACCATATGAGAAAAGGCATTCTGACCCCCAAGGTCATTGCAAATACTGGGAACACAATTTAGAGGTATCCAGGCAACCTTCGTCTTGTGGCCAGGTGTCTGAAAACTTGACAACTCCAAAGAGTCGGCAACAAAACACCAACAACAGATTCCATGATCCCCGTTTTGAAGTTTCTGTATAAGTAATATTAATTTAAGGAAACAGAAAACAACAAGAAAAGATACTTCTCTTAACTGTGAGCCCCTCCAGGGCAGGAAGTATGTTCTATTCACCTTGTCGTCTTGTATCCAGTAAAGGCCTCTATTATTAAATAAGGATTACTGATTGAAAATCATTCACTGATTGATAGAAACAGTATTTTCAAACCTACAAACATAATATGCAATATAATTGCCTAGAGTAAGAGAGCCAGTGGTTTATCATGTAAACAAATAATATCCTTGAGGAAGTCTCCTGGCCAAAAAACTGAACTACAACCCAACCCTCACTCTATCTTGAAGCTCTCATTCTAGAGCAAAACACCAAAACCCCCATACCAAGCCTGACCCCAATCCTGTACTCTAAATTTCCACCTACTTCTGAAAGTTTCCCTATCAGACAAGATGTTATAACTACACTCCCAAACTTATGTTCTATTCCAGACTTTTGGTTTTCAGGAATCTCAAAGGATGCATAGACACAAATATTTATTTCAGTGATAAACCATATTATCAAACTCTAAGGGTTTCTGCTCAGTCTCCAACAACTACAGGCCTTGGTCATAAACCTTATTATTACTCAGATCCTCATATTCAACAAAAGGTCACTATTTTTGGCAGATGATGTAACCAGCAATAACTGGTTCATGTTTCTTTCATGTAAAACATGCATGTCATAGACAAGACCAAAAAAATTCACGTGATATATATGTTAACTTTCTCAGGCTCCCTAGTCAAACCACCTCAAGTAAGGATACTTATTTTTGGAAAGAGCCTGTTTTCTTCACTCCTAATGGTGAGCCATTTATCTGCAGCACACAAACCCCAGACTTATAGCCAGAACAAAAGCATTTAGAGTGTCGTATCTCAGGCGTCAATGTGGCATGCCTGTTAATTACAGCAAGACAGGAAAGACAGGGGAAATAAGACCTAAAAGGCACTTACTGGCAAGAGTTCTGTACGACTGGCCAAGAAGAGTGTCCAGAGGGCAGTAATGAGTTAAGCAAAGAGCACAAGAGGTCGAAGTAGAACAGACCAACTAAGAATCCAGCCATCTAACCGTGTATGTATGTATCCAGCAAACATTTTCTGAATACCTGTTATATACCAAGGATTGTATTGGGTGCTGGGAATAAAGAGATTATCAAGACATGGGCCTTACTAATAATGATTATGATAAAGATAATGATCGGCATATACAAAGTACAAAAGTGATATAAAAGAAGAAGTAACCAGGGAAGTAATATAATCAGGTGGGAAACAAAATTTTAGAATGATAGAGATCAGGATTCAAATCCCACCTCTACTAACTAGCTCTGTACAAATCGGGATATGTAAAGAGGAGTTAATAGTAACTATCTTAAATGATAATTGTGAGGACTAACTACAAAACATTTGTAAAGTGCCTAGAACTTTGCCTGGTACATATTATTGCTTTAAAAAATCATTATCCCTCACTTGCTGAGGGAACGGTCACAAGTTTCATGGGATAAGTGATATTCAAACTAAGTCTCTTTTTTCGTTCTTTTTTTATTGAGGTATAGTTGATTTACAATTACTATAATTAGTTTTTATAATTATATTAGTTTCAGGTACATAATGATTCAAAAATTTTATAGATTACACTCCACTTACACTTAAGATAAAATATTGCCTATATTTCCTGTGCACTACAATATATCCTTGTAGCTTATTTTATACATAGTAGTTTGAACCTCTTAATACCCTAACTATATCTTGTCCCTCCCCTCTTCCTTCTATATCTGTGAGTCTCTTTGTTTTGTTATATTCATTCATTTGTTTTATTTTTTAGATTCCACATATAAGTGATAAAATACTGTATTTGTCTTTCCCTGTCTGACTTTTTTCACTAAGCATAATACCCTCCAGGTCCATCCATGTTGTTGCAAATGGCAAAATTTTCATTTTTTTATGGCTGAGTAGTATTCCATTGTATATATGTGTCACATCTTCTTTAGCCATTCATCTGCTGATGGACACTTAGTTTGCCTCCATACTTTGGCTATTATAAATAATGCTGCTACAAACATTGGGGTACGTATATCTTTTCAAATTAGTATTTTCATTTTCTTTGGATATATACCCAAGAGTGGAATCACTGGATCATATGGTAGCTCTAGTTTTAGTTTTCTGAGGAACTTCCATACTGTTTTTCATAGTGGCTGCACCAATTTACATTACCACCAACAATGTACAAAGATTTGCTTTTCTGTAAAACCTCATCAGCATTTACTATTTGTGGCTTTTTTGATGACAGCCATTCTGACAGGTGTAAGGTGATACCTGATTGTAGTTCTGATTTGCATTTCTCTGATGATTAGTGATGCTGAGCATCTTTTCATGTATCTGTTGGTCATCTGTGTGTCTTCTTTAGATAACTGTCTATTCAGGCCTTCTGCCCATCTTTTAATCAGATTCTTTTTTAAAAAAATTTATTTATTTTATTTATTTATTTTTGGCTGCATTGGGTCTTCATTGCCGCGTGTGGGCTTTCTCTAGTTGCGACGAGCAGGGGCTACTACTCTTTGTTGCAGTGCTCAGGCTTCTCATTGCGGTGGCTTCTCTTGTTATGGAGCACAGGCTCTAGGCACGCAGGCTTCAGTAGTTGTGGCACACAGGTTCAGTAGCTGTGGCTCGTGGGCTCTAGAGTACAGGCTCAGTAGTTGTGGCACACAGGTCCAGTTGCTCCATGGCATGTGGGATCTTCCCGGGCCAGGACTCGAACCCATGTCCCCTGCATTGGCAGGATTCCTAACTACTGCGCCACCAGCGAAGCTCTGTTTTTTAGATATTGAGTTGTATGAGCTGCTTGTATATTTTGCATATTAACCCATTATTAGTCATATCATTTACAAATATTTTCTCCCATTCAGTACATTGTCTTTTTGTTTTGTCAATGGTTTCCTTTGCTGTGCAAAAGCTTTTAAATTTAATTAGGTCCCATTTGTTTATTTTTGCTTTTGTTTTCTTTGTCTTAGCAGACAGATTTAAAAAAAATGTTGCTACAATTTATTTCAGAGTGTTCTGCCTATATTTTCTTCTAGGAGTTTTATGGTTTCCAGTCTTAACATTTAGATTTTTAATCCATTTTGAATTTATTTTTGTATATGGTGTGAGAAAATGTTCTCACTTCATTATTTTCCATGTAGCTGTCCTGTTATCCAAGCACCACTTATTGAAGAGACTGTCTTTTCTCTATTGTATATTCTTGCCTCCTTTGTCACAGATTAATTGACCATAGCGTGTGGGTTTATTTCTGGGCTGTTTATTCTGTTCCATTGATCTATGTGTTTGTTTTTGTGCCAGTACCATACTGTTTTGATGACTATAGCTTTGTAGTATAGTCTGAAGTCAGGGAGCATGATACTTCCACCTCTATTCTTCTTTCTCAAGATTATTTTGGCTACTTGGCGTCTTTTTTGTTTCCATATAAATTTTTAAATTATTTGTTTTAGTTCTGTGAAAAATGTCATTGGTATTTTGATAGGGATTGCACTGGATCTCTAATTGTCTTGGGTAGTATGGTCATTTTAACAAAATTAATTCTTCCAATCCATGAGCATAATATTTCTTTCCATCTATTTGTGTTGTTTTCAATTTTTCATCAGTGTCTCATAATTTTCCAAGGACAGCTCTTTTACCTCTTTAGATAGGTTGATTCCTAGGTATTTATTACTTTTGATGTGATGGTAAATGGAACTGTTTCCCTAATTTCTCTTTCTGATAGTTCATTCTTAGTGTATAGAAATGCAACAGATTTCTATATATTAATTTTGGATCCTACAACTTTACCAAATTCATTGATGAGCTCTAGTAATTCTTTTGGTGGCATTTTTAGGGTTTTCTGTGTATAGTATCTTGACATCTGCAAACAGTGGCAGCTTTACTTCTTCCTTTCCAATTTGGATTCCTTTTATTTCTTTTTCTTGTCTGATTGCTATGACTAGGACTTCCAATACTATGTTGAATAAAAGTAGCAAGAGTAGACATCCTTGCCTTGTTCCCAACCTTACAGGAAATGCTTTCAGGTTTTCACCGTTGAGTATGATGTTAGCTGTGGACTTATCCTACATGGCCTTTATTATGTTGAAGTATGTTCCCTCTACACCCACTTTCTGGAGAATTTTTATCATAAATGAATGTTGAATTTTGTCCTTTTTCTTCATCTATTAAACTAAGTCTTAAAGAATGAATTGGAGTTCACTTGGTGAACAAGTCAAGGAAAGGCTCTCTAGACAGGGACACCAGCACATGCAAGGGCTCAGAACCTATGGTTCAAGAAGAGTGGAAGAAGGTGATTTCCATTTAAAGGCAAGAACAATGGGAGAGAGAAAGCCAGGCACTAATTAGCCACAGATTTGGAGTGAAGAGAGAGTAGCCACCAAACTGCCAACACTAAGTCCTCCAGCAAGCATTTGCAGCTTAGGCATGGAAGGGCCAGAGGGCTTCAACGTATGCTGAAAATATAAACTGTAAAGTTCTAAAGTATGCAGAATAAGTCCTAGACAGTACAATCAATCCAAATCTACTGCCGTATGAACAAATTAGAATTTAGTGACAAATTAACTACAGTCAGTGTTTCAATGTGATGGAAATATATGGCTTATTTCTAATTAGTTCCAGAATAACAAAAAATACCAAGGGAGCCTTCCCACTATAACTTCCACAGAAAAAGAAAAATATTAAGTTATTTATTTTATACACACACGCATACATCCCTACTCCAAATTCAGCACTACTGCAAACAAAGCTACATCAGTCCCAAAAAACAGAACAGCAGTGTTCTACCATTTGGGTATAAAGACCCCAAATTTCTAAACAATTTATGAGCATTTAAATCTCAGAAGTCTTCTCAGACAATGGTTCCATTTTACACGTACAGAATATTTTAAATGAAATTTGTTTGCCCTTGGTAGTCAGAAAGAACCTGAGCTTTACCATTAGACCAAGGTTCAGATTCCTCATCAGTGACTTAACCTATGTGGTCTCACCTTCCTTATATGCAAAGTATATAGACGGTGTCTGTATACCTACATGGCAGAATCGTTATAAGGATAGGATATAATGTATGTAAAATCCTGATACATTGTAAGCTTTTAATAAGTGGAGGTTTTTATGATTATTATGAAACTCTGCCAAAACCCAATAGCAATAGATGGTAGCATCAGAAAATTGTTTTATCAGCCATAATCTCTCAATCTAATGCTCCAAATATTGTTCTACATGGTTTCCAAGATACAAATTGCCATCAAATCAGCTCGTAGCTTAGAATGTAACCTCATGGGAGCCTGCTCTAGATATATGCAGTTGAGTTGTAGAGGGAATGGCTTGCTAGATTAGCCTACAGGCAGCTTGTTAAATGTTAAATTCTGAATGCTACAGGCACTCAAATATCACATTTATAAGAATTTTATTTTTAAAATATGTAGTGCTGAATATCAAGAACATTTTAGCCTAGCCAAGACCACAGCCTCTCAAAATATTACTACTCTGTGTTATACCTTAGCAACTGATCAAGAAGGAATAATATATAATTGGTTAGGTTTTCAGAGAAAAAAAAGAGGTGTCTGTATCCACAGATTTATTTACTTGGTGAGTTTCCCAAACACTGCAATGGAACTGTAAAAACAATGTGATTAAAATCGATAGAGCACATCATTTGCTGATACTGTTGCCCAAGAAAAGGCAATAAGCCTTAGGCATGTTATTACTAGATTACACAATTTCACTGACAGGTTCAAGATTTTTAAAAGCAACTGAGAATACAGAGTATTTCTTTTTTGGAGCCAAGGGATTTTTTGTCTTCAATTAAAAGAAAATCATCATTTCTCTCTTTTTTTATCATGAAGATTTTAAATGTCCTCTATAACATTTAAAAAATAATATTAATATTTCATTTATTTCCAAAAATAAAAATAGATTGATGATCCTGATTAAAATTAAACTGAAAGCTACTTTTGTTTAACAATACCATATCCAACCACACATCCATTTCACAAATATTAGAATAGTTCAGGGAATAGTGGTTATAGGAGGATTATTATTTCTTCAAAGTCCATGCAGAAGAATATGAACGTCCAAATATATGAATTTCCAAACCTCTTCTGCAAAAATGATCAATGACTCTTTTTTCAGGTCTTAGTGATGAAATGACAAACTTTAAAACAGGCCTTCAAATTCAAAGAATGCTACATTTCAAAGTATGCTTTTTAATCAGATAGCAAAAGTTAGTCATGTAGACATAAATTCATTTGGTAAAAAGTGACCAAATAAAACTGAACCTAAAATCAGTAAGACTTTTACTCTAGTCAGATGTTCTACTATACTACAAACAGAAAACTGCAAAAGTTTTTGATTGCTTTATACTGAAAATTCCAAAGTAGAAACATTCTTCTGTAGCATGGGAAAGCTGATGGTATCAACTATGTAATTTTAACCTTATGATAAAAAAAAAAAAGTTGACCTGAAATGTTGAGATAATTTTAATCATGAATCCTGATAGGATATACAGTGCTAGGCTCACAGAAATAAATTGACCAGGCATTAGGTCTACATTTACCAGCTTTTACCAAGTGAACAGTAAAGTCTATTCAGGGGAGCTTAGGTCTTAGACTTATACCAGATGTAGATAATTTTAAGAAGAAAATCTACAAAACACCACATACTTTCTTGTCACTGAAGTGCATACATATATAAAAGCTTTATGTTCTAAGGTACATTGAAAGATGCTCAGTATTGCTAATTATTAAGAAATGCAAATCAAAACTACAATAAGGTATCACCTCACTCTGGTCCAAATGGCCATCATCAAAAACTCTACAAATAACAAATGCTGGAGAGGGTGTGGAGAAAAGGGAACCCTTGTACACTGCTGGTGGGAATGTAAATTGGTGCAGCCACTATGAAAAACAGTATGGAGGTTCCTTAAATAATTAAAAATAGAGCTACTATATGATCCAGCTATCCCACTCCTGGGCATATATCCAGAAAAGATGAAAACTCTAATTCAAAAAGATATATATACTCCAATATTCATAGCAGCACTAGTTACAATAGCCAAGACATGGAAGTAACCTAATGTCCATCGACAGGTGAATGAGTAAAGAAGATGTGGTATATATATAATGGAATATTACTCAGCCATAAAAAGAATGAAATATTGCCATTTGCAGCAACATGGATGGACCTAGAGAAAATATCATACTGAGTGAAGTCAGACAGAGAAAGACAAATATTATACCACTTAAATGTGGAATCTAAAAAATAATATTAATGAATTTATTTACAAAACAGAATCAGACTCAAAGACATAGAAAACAAACTTATGTTTACTTAAGGGGAAAGAGGGTGGAGAGGAATAAATTAGGAATATGGGATTAACAGACACACACTTCCATATAAAGAATTGATTAAAAAAACAAGGATTTACTGTATAACACAGGGAACTATACTCAGTATCTTGTATTAACCTATTATGGAAAAGAATCTGAATATATATATATATATATCCATATCAGAATCACTTTGCTGTACACCTGAAACTAATACAATATTGTACGTCAACTATATTTCAATTTTTTAAAAAAGCTCTATGTTCTAAATAGCTATTGGAATAGATAGCTTTATTAACTGAATAATACAATTTTCCTTAGTTCCTCTCTCTCCCTTGGTCTCCACATTCAACAATGCTATTTCCAAAACACTTCTCAAATCGATCTGACTTTCTCCATTCCAAATGTCTACACCAATATTATCTCTTGCCTGGAATACTGCAAGAGCTTCCTAACTGGTCACTCTGATTCCAAGTCAACCCTCTCATGCAAAGCGTTCTCCATACTCTAGCCAAGATGCTTTTTCTAATATGCAAAACTCATCATGTTTCTTCCCAACAAAAATCGCTTCAGTGTGATATGGCCCCAGTTTACCTCTTCAGGCTTAACTGATTCTACTTCCTCAATGTAAAGTTTTCCAACATACAGAACTTCTTTCATTTCCTGCAATTCTGTGCTTTCTGTAGGCCTTCCTACATGCACTCTCAGCCTGGAATACTCTTTCCCATTCTTCCCTTCATTGTTAAAATTTCTGCTCTACCTGCAGATCTCAGCTTAGACATCATCTCCTTTGAAATTTTCTTGATGTCTTGAGTCTCAGTTGAGTGTATGCCTCTCCTTTGTGCATGTACTTGCTCTAGCATACTCGGAACTGTATGTGTCTGTGTCCCTCCCTATACCCAAAGTTCCCTGAAAGCAGGGATGGTGTCTATATTGCTAGCTATTGTCTCCCCAGTGAAGGAGTGACAAAAAGAAATGCGCTTTTTAGAAAGCATGTTCTACCTGCAGTATAGAAAATGTATGAAAGGCAGAACAAGACTGGAGACATAGAGACAAGAAAGTATTACAATAGTTTAAGCAAGACAGAAATGTGGTCCTAATTAGGAAAGCAGCATCAGGGATGGGGAAAATAGATTCTACAGATATTCAGGAGGTAGAGTGATCGAACTTGGTAACTGATCACCTATGACCATGCTAAGACACAAAGTCAAAGAGGACACTGAAGTGGAGATGTCTAAGAGGCAGTGGTTACATAAGTCCAAAGATAAAAAGAAATCTGGATTTAAAACTTGGAGTTAAGAGTTATGTCACAGAAGAGGCAACTGAAATCACAGGTATAGGTGAGATCACCTAGGAAGGATGTGTGGAATGGAAACATAAGAGAGTCAAGGACAGAACTTTCAGAAACATCAAATTCTAAAGGATAATCAGAGGAAGAGAGTCCACTGAACAATGGAAAAGAGTATCCACAGAGGCAGAAAAGAGGGTATTTAATGAAGGAAAGACTGGCAAAAGCCAGGTGGCTCAAAACTTTCAAGGAAGATGAGGGCTGGAAAGTTTTATTTTAAAATTAAGTTATGGGGTATTGTTGGCAAAAATGGCAGATTAGGGACCTCCAAAATTTTGTTCATCCATAAAAGCAATGAAAAAGCTGACAAAATTATTAGAATAAACTATTCCAGAGCTCTGGAAATTAACCAAAGCCTTGCAGCAACACAGGAAGCATTTATTTTTAAGTCAATAAATAGTTGTATCTCAGGAAGAACAAGAAGCTTTGTGACATTTTAACTTCCCTTGCTCCCATCCCCCATTCTCATCTCTGCAATAGTCTTGAAAAATAATAGCCCACATTCCTGGTACAGCCTAGGAGTCACTGGGTAGAGCAGAATGGAGCTGGAGCCCTTTCAAATCCTCATTCCCAAAGAACTGTCATTATTTGATCTTTCTGATGGTTCCCTGGAAGACCCCACTTATAAGTCAGTCTGTAATTGACCTGACTCAGAACTCACCTAGTATAAAAAAGCCTTCTCCCAAGGGGCATTTGTTGAAAACAGTTACAAGCAAGTGTTCTAACTTCACAGCTGCCTGAGGAAGTAGTTACTACTTGGAGCAACAACAGACTAACCAAAAAGCTTAAAAGAAACAGCTGAGAAATATTCACCCATAGGGGCTTTGAAAAGCTTCAACACAGAAGAGGGTGTGGAGAAAAGGGAACCCTCTTACACCATTGGTGGGAATGTAAATTGATACAGCCACTATGGAGAACAGTATGGAGGTTCCTTAAGAAACTAAAAATAGAACTACCCTGTGACCCAGCAATCCCACTACTGAGCATATACCCAGAGAAAACCATAATTCAAAAAGATACACGCGGGCTTCCCTGGTGGCGCAGTGGTTGAGAGTCCACCTGCCGATGCAGGGGACACAGGTTCGTGCCCCGGTCTGGGAAGATCCCACATGCTGCGGAGCGGCTAGGCCTGTGAACCATGGCCGCTGAGCCTGCGTGTCCGGAGCTTGTGCTCCGCAACGGGAGAGGCCACAACAGTGAGAGGCCCGCGTACCGCAAAAAAAAAAAAAAAGATACACACACCCCAATGTTCACTGCAGCACTATTTACAATAGCCAGGACATGGAAGCAACCTAAATGTCCATCAACAGAGGAATGGATAAAGAAGATGTGGTACGTATATACAATGGCATATTACTCAGCCATAAAAGGAACAAAATTAGGTCATTTGTAGAGACATGGATGAACCCAGAGACTGTCATACAGAGTGAAGTAAGTCATAAAGAGAAAAACAAATACCATATATTAACAGATATATGTGGAATCTAGAAAAGTGGTACAGATGATCCTATCTGCAAAGCAGAAACAGAGACACAGACATTCAAAGGTATGGATACCAAGGGGGAAGGGGAGTGGGATGAATTGGGAAGAATTCATTTTGCTGTACAGTAGAAACTAACACAACATTGTAAAGCAACTATACTCCAATAAAAATTAATTTAAAAAAGAGAAAAGAAAAGCTCCAACATAGTCTTGGGAATCTAGGAGACCACACACACACATAGGTCTGTACACATGGAAAAGGAAAACTTGAGAAGCCCCTAAGCTCTCATCTCTGTCTGACCTTGAGGCTCTGCACAAGCAGGAACTGAAGGTTAAGACAGAGCTGTCATACACCTTGCTAAGTGTTGACGGTGCACCCCAACACGCACATAGAGCTCCTCAGCAAAGACTGGTGATTTGTTGGTCACTCTTCCAATCACTAGCTCACCACTAAGCTAAACAAGCAGAGACATCAGTGGCCACACAAAGCAAACAATACAGACTTCACATAATTAGTTCAGAAAAGTCACTAAACAAACAACTACTACAACAACAACCAATAGAAAAAAAAAAAAAACCCTGGGGATGGGAGAGTATCTGATTTCCAAAGTTGCCACATTATTTAAAATGTCCAGTTTTCAACAAAAAATTATGAGCCATGCAAAAACAAACAAACACACAAAAAACCCAAGAAAGTATGGCCATATAGAAGAACAAAAGCACTTAATAGAAACTGGCCCTGAGGAGGCCCAGATGCTACTACACAAAGACTTTAAATGAGTTAATTCAAATATGTTCAGGGCTTCCCTGGTGGCGCAATGGTTAAGAATCTGCCTGCCAATGCAGGGGATACGGGTTCAAGCCCTGGTCTGGGAAGATCCCACATGCCGCAGAGCAACTAAGCCCATGCGCCACAACTACTGAGGTTGTGCTCTAGAGCCCACAAGCCACAACTACCGAAGCCCACGTGTCACAACTACTGAAGTCCACGTGCCTAGAGCCCATGATCCTCAACAAGAGAGGCCCCAGCGCGCTGCAACTAGAGAAAGCGCATGTGTGGCAACGAAGACCCAATGCAGCCAAAAATAAATAAATTAAATAAATAAATAAATATGTTCAAAGAGCTGCAAGAAACCATGTCTAATGAACTAAAAGAAAGTATGTGGTTATCTCCCCAAATAGAGATTATCAATAGAGATATATAAATTATTTTTTAAAAAATCAAACAAATTCTAGAATTGAAAAGTACAATAATTGAAATGAATATTTCATGAGAGATGCTCAATAGCAGATTTGAGCAGACAGAAGAAACAATAAACTTGAAGATACATGTCAATGAAGATTATCTAGTTTGAAAAACAAAAGTAAAAACAATAAAGAAAAATAAACACAGTCTCAAAAACCTGTGGAGATACCATCAACTGTACTAATATAAGCATAACGGGATTCTCAGAAGAAGGGGAGAAACAGAAATGGGAAGAAAGAATACTTGAGGAAATAATGGCCAAAAACTTCCAATTTGATGAAAAACATTAATCGCCACATCTAGAAGCTCAAAAAACTCCAAGGAGGATAAACTCAAAGAGATCCACACCTTGACATATATTAGCCAAACTGTCAAAAGACAAAGAGAATTTTGAAAGCAGCAAGAGAGAAGTGACTTATCACATTCAAGAAATGTTCAGTAAGATTAACAGCTGTATTCTCATTAGAAACAGAATGAAGGAAATGGAATGACATATTCAAAGTTCTGAAGAAAAAAAAAAACCTGTCAATCAAAAATTCTAAATCCAGCAAAAACTACCCTTCAAAAATGAAGTGAGTAGCCTAAGGCCAGAATTATATTGATAACAAAACAGTCAGAGACATCACATAAGTGCACACACACACACACAACTAGAGATCAATATTCCTTATGATTGATGATAAATGCAAAAACCCTCAACAGAATACCAGCAGCATATACCACCAAAGTACTGAATCAAGCAGCATATGAAAAGGATTACACAATACTATGAGAGGAGGTTGATCTCAGGAATACAAGGTTGGTTCAACATATAAAGTCAATGTAATACACCATATTTATAAAATCCAGGGAAAATAAACACATGATCATCTCAATACCTGCAGCAAAAACATTTAACAAAATCCAACACTCTCTCAAGATAAAAACATTCAACAAACTAGGAACAGAAGGGAACTTTTTCAAACTGACAAAGGGCATCTACAAAAAACCCATAGCTAACATCATAGTTACTGGTGAAAGACTGAAAGCTTTTCCCCCAAGATGAGAAACAAGTCAAGGATGCCTACTCTCACCACTTCTATTTAACACTGTACCGGAGGTTCTAGCCTGGAGAGCACTAAACATGAAAATAAAATAAAAAGCATCTAGATTGGAAGGGAAACTGGAAAAGATTACCTCTATTTGCAAATGACATGATCCTGTATATAGAACATTCTAAGGAATACATAAACACACACGTGCACACACAAGCTAATAAACAAGGTTAGCAAGGCTGCAGGATACAAGATCAATATACATAAATCAGTTGTATTTTTATACACTAGAAATTAAAAATTAGAAAATAAAATTAAGAAAATGATTTAATCCAATAATATCAAAAAACAAGAGTAGGGGCTTCCCTGGTGGCGCAGTGGTTGAGAATCTGCCTGCTAATGCAGGGGACATGGGTTCGAGCACTGGTCTGGGAAGATCCCACATGCTGCGGAGCAACTGGGCCCATGAGCCACAATTACGGAGCCTGCGCGTCTGGAGCCTGTGCTCCACAACAAGAAAGGCCGTGATAGTGAGAAGCCCGCGCACCGCGATGAAGAGTGGCCCCCACTTGCCACAACTAGAGAAAACCCTCGCATAGAAACGAAGACCCAACACAGCCATAAATTAATTAATTAAATAATTTTAAAAAAACAAGAGTAAATAACAAAATAAGTACAAGACCTGTACACTGAGAACATAAAACTCTGTTATAAGAACTTAAAGAAAAAAATGAAAAGACACTTTGACTTCATGTGTTGGAAAACCTAGTATTGTTAAGATGGCAATACTCCTCAAATTGATCTACCAATTCAATGCAATCACTATCCATTTCCAAGTGTCTTTTTTTTCCTGCAGAAATTGACAATCCTAAAATTCATATAGAAATGCAAGGGACCCAGAATAGACATAATAATATTGGAAAAAAGATCCCTTCAATATAAAAGGAAATAACATGGAATATTTAAATATAATTTCAATGCAAGGCAGAAAACAAACGTATAAAGCACAAGATGGAAAGAACAAGCTCTTCCAACTTGGGTAATCAAAAACTAATTTATCAAAGAAGATATACAAATGCCAATAAGCACATGAACAGATGCTCAATTTCTTTAGTCATTATTGTAATGCAAGTGAAAACCACAATGAGGGACGTCCCTGGCAGTCCAGTGGTTAAAGCTCCGTGCTTCCAGTGCAGTGGCTGCGGGTTCAATCCCTGGTTGGGGAACTAAGATCCTGCATGCTGTGTGGCACAGCCAAATTAAAAAAAAAGGAAAAAGAAAACCACAGTAAGATACTAACTCACACTCACCAGGATGGCTACAGTTAAATAAACAAAACCAGAAAATAAGTGTTGGAGAGAATGTGGAGTAACTGGAATGCAAAATGGCATCACTGGTGGGAATGTACAATGGTGTAGCCATGAAAAACAATTTGGTAGTTCCTCCGAAGTTAAACAAAGGGTTACCATATGACCCAGCAATTCCTAGGTATAGACCCAAGAGAATATGAAAACATATTACACAAAAACGTATACACAACTGAATAGAGCAGCATTATTCACAGCACCAAAAAAGTTAGAAACAATCCAAATGTCTATCAACTGATGAACGGATAAACAAAATGTGGTATGTGATATACATATAATTTAAATATATTTATATATATAAAATTCAGCCACTAATATATGTACAATGTGGGTTAACCTTGAAAATATTATGCTAAGTAAAAGAAGCCAGATTCAAAAGGCCACATATTGAATGACTCTATTGACATGAAATGTCCAGAATAGGCAAATCCGTAGAGACAGAAACTAGATTAGTGTATGTCAAAGCCTAGCGGGAGGGGAAAGGGTGACGATGCACAGTGACTGTCAATGGGTCTGAGGTTTCTTTTTTGGGGAGAAGAAAATGTTCTCAGATTAGAAGGTAGTGATGGTTGTACAACCATGGAGTAGTACACTTTAAAGTGGTAAATTTTTAAAAAATTAAATTGTCCCTGAAAATTTGCCAAGATTAACTTAAGTAAATTGATGGGGGCAGACTAAATATGAATTTTTCTTGAAAGGCAAGGCATTTGGCCACTTATCTCAAGCTTTGTCCACACAGCATCAAATATTAATTGAAAAGTAGGGGAATTCCCTGGTGGTCCAGTGGTAGTGGTAAAGAATCTGCCTTACAATGCAGGGGGCATGGGTTTGATCCCTGGTCAGGGAACTAAGATCCCACGTGTCACGGGGCAACTAAGCCCATGCACCACAGCTGCTGAGCTCACCTGCTTCAACTAGAGAGGCTGCATGCCGCAAACTACAGAGCCCATGCACCCTGGAGCCTGCATGCCACAACTAAAGAAGAGAAAACTCTCATGCCACAACTGAGAGAAGCCCGCATGCCGCAAGGAAGAATCTGCGCACCACAAAGAAGATCCTGCGTGCCTCAATGAAGATCCTGCGTGCCGCAACTAAGACCCAACACAGCCAAAAATAATTTAAATAAATAAATAAATCTTTAAAAGAAAAAAAAAAAAAAAGAAAAGCAGGAATTCAGTCTATCTTACAGCTTTACCTAATTTCAGGGCCCAGTCATACCTATGTGAGGTCTTCTGTCTAGCAGCCCTGCCCAAAGAGCGAGCCTTACTGAGCAAAATTCCCTAGGCCAACTAGCCCTCCAGCTTAGCTCTCTGCCCTTGAACAGTGCAGTGTTCTTTCCATTACACCATGGACTGCCCAGGTTCAAGTCCTGGCCACTTACTAAATCTGTGATTTAAATCTACTTAATCTACTTTTGTGCTTTAGTTTCCTCATTAGTAAATTGGGATAATAAAGCATCTTCCATAGGTTATTATGAGGATTAAATGAATTAACCCATGTAAAATGCTTACACTAGTGCCTGATAAATTGTAAGCACTCAACACACGTTGTGGGGTAATGGAACAGGGAATGAGTCTAAATCATGACCAAACCACTCACGTTATGCCCCAAAGATTCTTTGATAAGTTCTATGGTAAAGGTAAAGGTAACAGTGAAGGAGGAAAGATAGTACATATCCATGTCAAACTCATTTGACCTGATCCACAATAGCAAATATATTTTTACATTATGACCCAGTACACACACATACACACACACGCATGTATATATACAGTGAAATTAATGTTTAATAAAAATACCCTTAGTATTTATAATACACTCTACTTGTTATTCTTGTCTATTCTATTCCCAATTTTTAAAAAATCTTGTCACAGCACCCTACTATCACTCCACTAAATTGATTTTACTACCCAGTAAAATTTGGTCCAAAGTTTGACCAAATTGTTATTGAAAAATATGAATATGGACATGTGACCAACTAACTTTAACACAAAGAAGAATGAATTAAGTGCCCAGTTAAGGTTGCTATTGTGGGAACACAGAAGAAGTTAGTAATTTTGACTGGGCCACCCAGGATCCACTGCATACAACTATGGACACAAATGGAAACTCAAATAACAGGAATTAAGGATTGGTCATAGTTAATCTCCCTCACACTACTATTTTCCCAATCTGGGTGGAAAACAAGCTGCTAAAATATTCGATACACTAACTAATGGTAAAGCTTAGACATAAACTTGAGAGCTGTTATCTGATTTGTCAATTAGATAATGTTGTTTCTCTTGTCCCTTTACTCTCATCCTCTGGGATGAACACCCAACCCCATGGAGTCCCCAATGCCCAGTCACTAGTCCACTCACTGTCCAAAGCACCTGCCTTTGCCCCTATCCAGATTTCCAAGGTGCCCGGGTGTTCTCCAGTCCCCAGTTTTGCCTCAAGTCTACCACACAGTTTCCCCACTTCCCCACCACTATATGGCATTGGTAAGCAGTATCAAAACTTAGCCAAAATCTGTTCTATATGCTTTGGAGAGGCAAAAGGAGAGGTACTAATTTACCACATATGCAATTTCCATCTGCAATGAATGGGTAAATTACTGCTTAATCCATTGATCTTGCCATATCCAGATGCTGAAAGAACTATCAAGTATCTAAAGATTTTGAGTTTCACAGATGAATAGGCTTCCCAGAATTCAGCTTTGTATGTACTATATGTACTGTGTAGTATATTTTGATTATATCCAGAAAATAATTTTGCTCTAACAGGATAGTCTATATAATTTTTTTAAAAAGTTACCATGGTAAATTTGTAGGACCACTACTAAAATCACTTTACTATTATCACAATGGCAGTTATGTCTATTTATTCAATCATTTATTTAATAATGTTGGTCAAGTTCTACTATGTGCAAGGAATTATGGGCCCTATATAGGAAACAAAATAGTGAAGTCCTGGATCCTTTCAATCTAAAAGGAAATATCAATAATACGGCATATGTACAAATAGTTTCAGTGCAAGGCACAAAACAAAAGTATAAAATACAAGATGGAAAGAGCAAGCTTTTTCAACTTGGGTAATCAAAAACTAATTTATCAATTCCAAATTATGGTTTACCAAAGTTTAGATCACGTTTAACTAGTAACAAATAGTTTATATACCCTTGAAATAAGAAAACAAAATGTCTGAACCGGGCAATTCAGCAAAAATATGACTTATGATGTGGGAAAGCATTTCAGCCCAAGGCAATAGGAAAGAATATCCATTTCACTCCAGAAGAGGGCAGAAGTTTCTACACAGGAGGTCAGGAAATGTGGAGAAAAGATTCCTCCCTAAATAGGAGCTTAAAATGAATGAGCATCAAGACCCCAACCAAGTTTACTATTTACTACAACATATTCAAATATTAAATGGCATGAACTGATCTACACTAAGTATAATTCCTATTTAAAGGATAAGGGTTTAGTTATTAAATCTTATCTTTTGGGGGAAATCTATAAGAAGAGACATTTTTAATGAAAAACTTCCATGTAAACTGTAGTTGATTTCCATTCTTTATATGTGTAGGAATATTTCATTCCAAAATTTTCAATGAAATCAACACTCCAAGCAAAACAGTTAAGCCATAAAAATACAATAGGGGTAGAGTTAAAATAAGCATATTATTTATTAAGCATTTTCCATTAGGTCCTGAGGCTGGTGAAAGTGGGGGCTGAAAAGGTGTGCTACATCCCTCCTGCTCCCTAGGATGGAAGAAAGCCTTTGCATCCAAGGAGACAAGACTGTGGGTAGCATCATGGTACCTTGAAATGGAATGAGAATGTATAATAATCAGCACTAAACAAAGAATAAAAAGCTAATCATAGTCTGAAACAAGTATTACTAAACTATTTTTTTTTTTAAAGCAACTTAGGTTTGAGAAGGTCAGGCCTGAGGAGACAGCAGAAGGAAAAGCATTTAAAGCACTTATGTGGGGAATCAGTAAGTAAAAGCACCCTAAAGTAAAAAGCAAACTTACTGGTAAAGGAGGAAGAGAGGGTCTTGGTGTGGAAAATAGTTAGAATTTTATTTTCTTATAGTAGTAGAGAAATATGTACTTATTATATATGTTGGAAAAATGAAAGACCCTCCCTCCCCACCAAGAAAAAAACTTAACTATTTGGAAATTTAGAAATATTTTCCAAAATGCTTTGATAAAACAAAAATCAAAACTGAAATACAAACTCTCAGGAAAACTGTGAAGAGGAAAATGTTTCCTACCAAACTTACGAGGAACAGTGAAGGTTATACTCAGAAGAAATCTGATGGCTTCAAATGTATTTCTTATACAAGACGAAAAATGAAAAAGAAAATTAACCTAGTGCTCACGTTTAGCAACTAGGAAAAGAACAATTAAATAAACAGAAAGTAGGAAGAAAAGATGAAAAAGGGTAAAGCTTCAATTAATGAAACAAATATCTCACATAGTAGAATGAATAAATCTAAAGACTGATTCTTTGACATGATTAATAAATAAAAGAAAATTGAGAGCAAAAATAAATATATAAGATTCAACTTGATCATGGTGTATGATCCCTTTTATGTGTTACTGGATTCAGTCTGCTAATATTTTGCTGAGGACTTTTGCATCTATATTCATCAAAAATACTACCAAAAATTTTCTTTTTTGGTAGTATCTTTGTCTGATTTTGGTATCAGGGTGATGGTGGCTTCACAGAATGACTTTGGATGTGTTCCTTCCTCTTCAATCTTTTGGAAGAGTTTGAGAAAGATAGGTATAAGTTCTTCTTTGTATGTTTGGCAGAATTCCCCCGTGAAGCCATCTGTCCTGGACTCTTGTTTGCAGGGAGGTTTTTTAAATTATTATTACAGATTCTATTTCACTTCTAGTGATTGGTCTGTTCAGATTATGTTTCTTCTTGGTTCAGTTTTGGCAGGCTGTATGTTTCCAGAAACTTGTCCATTTCTTCTACATTGTCCATTTTGTTGGTATATAACTGTTCATAATATTTTCTTATGGTATTTTGTATTTCTGTGATATTGGTTGTTATTTCTCCTCTTTCATTTCTTATTTTATTTGGGTTCTCTCTTCTTCTTGATGAGCTTGGCCAGAGGTTTGTCAATTTTGCTTATCCTTTAAAAAAAATAGTTCTTGGTTTTATTGAGTTTTTCTATTTTTTTAATCTTTATTTTATTTATTTCCTCTCTGATCTTTATTATTTTCTTCCTTCTGCTGACTTTAGGTTTTGTTTGCTCATCTCAATAGATGCATAAAAAGCATCTGATAAAATTAACCATCCATTCATGATAAAAACTCTTGCCAAAGTGTGTATAGAGGGAACATATCTCAACATGATAAAAGCCATTTATGACAAACCCACAGCCAACATAACACTCAACGGTGAAAAGCTGAAAGCCTTCCCACTAAATTCTGGAACAAGACAAGGATGCCCACTCTTACAACTTCTATTCAACATGGTATTGGGAGTCCCAGCCACAGCAATCAGACAAGAAAAAGAAATAAAAGGTATCCAAATCGGAATAGAAGAGGTAAAATTGTCCTTATATGCAGATGACATGATACTCTATACAGAAGACCCTAAAGACTCCACACAAAACATATTAGAACTGATAAATGAATTCAGCAAGGTACCAAGATACAAGATTAATAAACAGAAATCTGTTGCATTTCTTTATACTAACAATGAAATATCAGAAAGAGAAAGTAAAAAAAAAAATCACATTAAAAAAAATACCTAGGAATAAACCTAACCAAGGAGGTAAAAGACTTATATGCAGAGAACTAAACATTGATAAAGGAAATCAAAGATGATTCAAGGAAATGGAAAGATATCCCATGTTCTTGGATTAGAATAATTAATATAGTTAAAATGGCCATACTACCCAAAGCAATCTACAGATTTAATGTGATCCCTATCAAATGAAAATTTTCACAGAACTAGAACAAATAATCCTAAAATTTATATGGAATGATAAAAGACCCAGAATTTCCAGAGCAATCCTGATGAAAAAGAACAAAGCTGGAGGCATAATGCTTCTGAATTTCAGATAATACTACAAAGCTACAGTAATCAAAACAGCATGGTATCAGCACAAAAACAGACATATAGATTAATGGAACAGAATAGACAGCCCAGAAATAAACCCACACACCTACATCAATTAATCTTCAACAAAGGATGCAAGAATATACAATGGAGATAACACAGTGGTGTTCAGAAAACTGGACAGCTGCATGTAAATCAATGAAGTTAGAACACTCCCTCACACCATACACAAAAATAAACTCAAAACGGCTTAAGGACTTAAATGTAAGACATGACACCATAAAACTCCTAGAAGAGAACATAAGCAAAACATTCTCTGACATAAATAGTAGCAACGTTTTGTTAGGTCAGTCTCCCAAGGCAATAGAAATAAAAGCAAAAATAAACAAATGGGATCTAATCAAACTTATAAACTTGGAAACCATTAACAAAATGAAAAGATAACCTATGGACTGGGAGAAAATATTTGCAAATGATATGACCAACAAGGGCTTAATTTCTAAAATATACAAACAGTTCATACAACACAACAACAAAAAAACAAACAACCCAATAAAAAAATGGACAGAAGACCTAAATAGACATTTCTCCAAAGAAGAGAGACAGATGGCCAACAGGCACATGAAAAGATGCTCAACATCACTAATTATTAGAGAAATGCAAATCAAAACTACAACGAGGTACCACCTCACTCCAGTCCGAATGGCCATCATCAGAAAGTCTACAAATAACAAATGCTGGAGAGAGTGTGGAGTAAAGGGAACCCTCCTACACTGTTAGTGGGAAGGTAAATTGGTGCAGCCACTATGGAAAACAGTATAGAGGCTCCTTAAAAAAACTAAAAACAGAGTTGCCATATGATCCAGCAATCCCATTCCTGGGCATATATCTGGAAAAGATGAAAGCTCTAATTCAAAAAGATACATACATCCCAATGTTCAAAGCATAACTATTTATAATAGTCAAGACATAGAAGCAACCTAGGTGTCCATCAACAGATGAACTGATAAAGAAGATGTGGCATACATATATATATATATATATATATATATATATATACACACACACATATACATACAATGGAATATTGCTCAGCCATAAAAAAGCATGAAATAACACCATTTGTAGCAACATGGATGGACCTAGAGATTATCATACAAAGTGAAGTAAGTCAGACAGAGAAAGACAAACATTACTGTATATGATATCACTTATATGTGGAATCTAAAAAATAGTACAAATGAACTTACTTACAGAACAGAAACAGACTCACAGGCATAGAAAACAAACTTACGGTTACCAAAGGGGAAGGTGGGGAGGGATAAATTGGGAGTATGGGATTAACAATGCATGCTACCATATACAAAACAGAGTAAACAACAAGGACCTACTGTATAGCTCAGGGAACTATATTCAATATCTAATAATAAACTATAATGGAAAAGAATCAGAAAAAGAAAAAATATACATATAAAAGATTCAGAGTATAAAAGAAATCATAAGCACAGATGAGAACGCGATTAAGATAATTATAAAACAATAGTACTTGCAATTCTATGGTAATTTTCCTAGTTACAATGACTGCATAACAAACTACCCCAAAATTAGTGGCTTAAAACAACAGTTATTTTATTATGCTCACAGATTTTATCAGTCAGGAAGTCAAGGAGGGCTCATCTAGGCTAGAGTCTCTCATGTGACTGTACTGAGATGCCAGCTGGTTTGCAGTCCTCTGAACGTTCAATTAGACTGTGTCCAGAATGGCTTACTCAGCTGGCTGGCAATAGACGCTGGCTGATAGCTGGGAGCTTACACATGGCCTCTCCAGTATGGTAGGCTCAAAGCAATCAGACGTTTTACATGGCAGCAGACTTCTCCCAGAGTGAGCATCCCTGAGAATTGGATAAAAGCTGCATGGCCTTTTCTGAACCAACCTTGGAAGTTACCTAGTATCACTTCCACCATACTCTATTGGCTGAAGTAATCATAAGCCTGCCTAAATCCAAAGGGAGTGAACATAAATCCATGTCTTGATAGGAATGTCAAAAAACATTGCAGAAATGTTTTAAAACCATCACAGCAACAAATCTGAATGCTAGAGGAAATCAATAAGTCTGGAGCAAAACATGAATTCCCAGTCATGACCCAAGAAGAAGTAGAAAGCTTGAACAGATCAAATGCCATAGAAAAGACAGGAAAAGGGATTCAAGATCAGCCATTAATTAAATGCATCAGGCAGTTTCACACTTGAGTTATATGTAACTTTTAAAGAGAGAAGTGCCATGTTATTTAAACTAGAGGATCTCAAAGTTTAGTGAGCACCAGAATCACCTTATCAACTGGTAAACATGCAGATGCCTGGGCACCATCGCCAGAGATTCTGATTCACTTAAGTCTAGAGTATGGAACAAGGATCTGCATTTCCAACAGCTGATGTTGATACCATTTTTCCACAGATAAATTTTGAGTAGGAGTGATTTAAACCAGTTAGCAAACTATGGCTTGTTGACCAAATGTGGCCCACTGCCTGTTTTTATAAATAAAGTTTTATTGGAATACAGCCATGCTCATTCATTTACAAATTGTTTATGTCTACTTTTGCACTACAGTGAGAGTTGAGTAGGTGCAATAGAGACTGACCCACAAAGCCTAAAATACCTACCATCTGGCCCTTTGCCAAAAAAGTTTGCTAACCCTTGCCTAAACCACTGTATTATTCTACCTCATTATATTTTCCCTTTTCCAAACTTCAGCAGACTTTTGGTATCTTCTGTTGATACTAAAGGTTAAGGTGCAAAACAAATACAACAAATAGCTTTCATGTCACATGCATGCAGTTCACGACCTGGATCACCACGTTGAAAGGTTGTGAAACTGTCCAAGCTCGGTGAGGAAGAATGTTGTGATTGATTAGCGATGTCTTCCACGGGCATCTACTTGCTGAGCCTGATTATAAAGTATACAAGTTTTAAGAATCTTCTAAAAAAACTGTTGGATAACAGCAACAAAATTTGGAAAGAATGCACACATTTTTAACTACACCATTAACAATGTATCAGATTTTGTTCCAACTGCTGTGGAAGTTATTGTAATAGTATTAAATATTTCACATTCATAAAAAAGTGGAGAAATAAAATCATTTTGTGATTTTATTAGACTGTAATACAGACCAATTTTGTCATTTTTGTACACAAGATTTCTGAGATTGATGTCTGCTCTTGGAAGAATACTAATACTGTTTCAAATGCTATGAGCCTATATTTTATCAGTTGAAAAATGTTCCCGTTATTAAGATACCTTTCAAAGATCCTCTCAACTTTGGGGGTGATTTTCGCACATTAACACCATTTTCCCATGATGTTATTTCTAAAATAGTGACCCAGAACATACCAATAAGGGAAATGATATTTTAAGATTTGCATATTTACATTATTATTTTAAAGGAAAATATGTATTTTTTTTGTTCTAGGCAAAAAAAAACTGTACAAGAAAATATATGTGTATGCTTGTTGTTCTAGGCAGGAAAAAAAACTGCAGATGAAAATTTCCAATGTGGGCAAGAAACAGTTAAATACTAAATCCCAATAAAGCAGGAAGTAAGCAGGGCTGCCATGAAGTTCAAGGATGGTGGCACAGGAGAACTAACCACAGAGCAGAAGTCCTAGAGGAACCAGGCGAGGGTAACCAGGCATACCCAGACGTGAGTTTTTCTTACCACTGTATTATTCCTTGCATTAACAAAGCTTGGCCCACAGAAAAAAACTCAATAAACATTTGTGGCAGGAAGGACAGAACGCATGAAAGGTGAAAGGGAGAGAGGGCAGAAGTTCACACAACAAAGCTGCGGCTCCATTCGAATTACCAGATGGTGGTTATAAAGAACAGTTGGGGAAGGTAACTGGTAATAAATAAGTTTCTCCACTAAAAATGAAGACGGCCAGGTAATCAGCCTCCAGTTGCTAAGGGTCTGATGTGCTAAGATCTTGGCGAAGGACACAATGGCTCCTGACATATCAGAAGCAAGTGTTTCTCTTTCCAGTTCCTGTGCACTGACTCTAAATACTATAAAGACAACTATATACCCAGGAAGAATAAGGATCCTCTGAGACTTTTAACCTTGATATGCAAGAGGAAGTTTTATTTATTATGTGGGGTCTCTGGTCTACAACACTGTATTAACAATACCTAGCAAGATAAAGCGAGGAAGGGCAGAAGATCTACTGTGTAGCTGATGATACTTGGTATGCTGGGTGAAATGTATCAGCAAAACTAATAACTCCAAATTTTATATGGCATAGAAGTTTTTAGAACTGGGAAGTCCATGTATATGCCTGAAGACTGTGAATCTCCTGATAATGTATACAAAACATGTGTATGTGCATTTTTCTGAGAAAAGAGTCCAGTACTTTTACCAGAGTGCCAAAAGGTCCACAATCTACCATACCCCCTTCCCAAAAATATTAAGAATCACAACTGCAGTGATTCACAAACTAGATCATTTGTGGGACACAACATTCTAAAATTAAATATAAAAGAATATATGAGAGTATAACACTTGTCATAAAGGTATTATTTCTTCAAACTTGCTTCAGGTGTGTGTGTGTGTGTGTGTGTGTGTGTGTGTGTGTGTGTGTGTGTAGCAAGGTAAATTTTTTCATACTGAGGTCTGGGTCAAAATGTTTGAAAGCCACTGCTCTAAGGCATGAGAAATGTATATACACAACTCTGTAACATACTAAATCATCATCCATTGAACTTAGGTGATCTGTGGTTCACACAATTAGGTGATCTGTGGTTCCAGTGGGTATTCTACTGTTTTGAGTGACACATGATCCACCAAAACAAAATTACTATTATTAGAGAACTGCAATCTGCAATACTCAGAAATGAAAGTATATCTTACACGGTCCTATTGATCTTAAGGAGACCAAGGACTACAAAGAAGTTGCCTTTGAAAGGACCCTGCACACTGGGTGTTTCTGAGAAAATGTGAAAAACTGAATTAAGTGTTTAGGAATGAGAAAAGTGCAAATATTTTCCCTGGGATGACAGAATCCTCTAAGCATCTCAGAAATATATCAGGGAAGGGAAGAGTATGGAAATTCATCCCTAAACCTGGTACAGCAATGAGATCTAGAAAAATTATTATTCTTTTATACAAAAGAGTATGGTAAATTTGCCATGACAGCTTGGGTTTGGGGATGTCACTTTAGTCCCAATTACCAGTAACTGGTACTGTCCACTATTCTCTTCTAAGCCTCAATACAAGAAACATAAATGGTCCAGGTACTGAATTACTTGGCTTATTGTCTAAAATACTACTAAAGCAATTTGTAGATTTGAGTTGTCCCAATCAATGCAAAAATTTCAAAGGTATCACTAGATTCTGCACAGCCAGACCACTACCTTCCTCAATCTACAAAAGACTAAAAGTTACCCCTCTCAGATAGGTTCTGGCTTGTGGTTCAAGCATACCTGAAATCAAAAGTGAAGTACCATACTGAGATACTCCATCCCTCTTCCCCTGCTTACCTCCCAGAATGCTTGGAGCCAGGCTTATATCTCCTGGGCAGGAGACTAGAGCCAGTGAGGAATCACTGGAGAAACTGCCTGATACATGTGAAAAGGTGCACAGGTACTGACATACTGGGATTCTTCCCCTAATCCCAGCAGCCCCCAGGAAAAGAGCTTAGATCATTACCAGGTCACCTTTACTAGTTGACACAGAGCTTGTGATGCAATTTTAATACCTCATTCTCAAATAGGAAAACATACACAAGGATAGCTAGACATTTTATGAAAGTCTCAAATGTGAAAGAGAACAAAACAAATGGAGGAAAAGGAACTCAAAAAAAACCAGAGAGAAGGCCAGGAGCAAAATTATACCATATATAAAAAAAAAAATCCTCTGAGAGTTAAAAGATATCATATCCATGAAATAAGAAGCTACAATAAAAGAACATTCAGAAACCAGCAGAAGTCCTTCAAATCTAAAAAGTTTATTTTAAAAATTAAATAAACGAGTTAGAAGATAAATTTGGAAAATGTCTTAGAAAACATACCAAAATGACAAAAAGATGGAAAGGGGAGTGAATAGGTGAGAAAATTAAGGATCAGTCCAGGAGGTCCAACATTTGAATAATAAGAGTTCAAGCAAAAAAGAATATAGAACATGAAAGAGAAGAAATTATCAAAGAAATAATACATATAAACCTTCCCAGGAGTAAAGAACATGAATTTCCAAATTGAAAGAGCCCACAGATTTCACAGAAAAATTAATGAAAAATGATCCACATCAATAATCGTAAAATTTCTTGGAGGCTTCCCTGGTGGCACAGTGGTTAAGAATCCGCCTGCCAATGCAGGGGACACGAGTTCCAGCCCTGGTCCAGGAAGATCCCATATGCCGTGGAGCAACTAAGCCCACGTGCCACAATTACTGAGCCTGGGTTCTAGAGCCCGCAAGCCACAACTACTGAGCCCGCGTGCTGCAAATACTGAAGCCCGTGCACCTAGAGCCCATGCTCCACAACAAGAGAAGCCACCGCAATGAGAACCTCGCGCACCGCAATGAAGAGTAGCCCCCGCTCGCCACAACTAGAGAAAGCCCACATGCAGCAACAAAGACCCAACACAGCCAAAAATAAAAAATAAATTTTTAAAAATAATAATAATCATAAAATTTCAGAAAACCAAGAATAAAGAGAAGGAAGACTGGTGAGGTACCTTCACAATGCGGGGGGGAAGGGGTCAGGCTGATACCACCTGAACCTATCGATTAGTATTAGTCTCACTAAAGTGGGAAAACCAGACACTACATGTCTGATGATGTGATGCAAAGCTTAAGATGTGAGACAATAGAAAATATACAGCACCACTTATGAAGTATTATTGTTTAATAATTGAACTAGAACTTAATCAAGCATAAATCTAAATACTAGTGAGGTTTTTTTTATTTCAACTGTTGTATTTTTGAGTACTAAAATATCATTTGGTTATTCTTATATCTTCCATTTCTATGCTGCGATGTTCTATCAAGGGAAACAGTAAGGGTGAATCTCGTCATTTTAGCAGTCATAAGTATATTTTTATAGAGTACTTTGTTGCCACTAACTAAAGAAAAAAGCCAATAGCAAGAATTTTTGGAAAAACAAAGAGCTCAAGAACACAGGCAATTTCCCACGAATTTTGCAGAGTGACCCAAACCGACAAGATGTGTCCTGCACTAATGTCTGGTGTTCAACAAATGATGAATGAATGAATGAATGAACACGCATGTATGCACATCTCTACAGATGTTGAAAGAGGAGCAGAATGTCCAGCCCTTTTAAAAGGTGCTACGTATGGTCACCTTATCTTTGATAAAGGAGGCAAGAATATACAATGGAGAAAAGACAGCCTCTTCAATAAGTGGTGCTGGGAAAACTGGATAGCTACATGTAAAACAATGAAGTTAGAACACTCTCTAACACCATACACAAAAATAAACTCAAAATGGATTAAAGACCTAAATGTAAGGCCAGACACTATAAAACTCTTAGAGGAAAACATAGGAAGAACACTCTATGACATATATCACAGCAAGATCCTTTTTGACCCACCTCCTAGAGAAATGGAAATAAAAACAAAAATAAACAAACGGGACCTAATGAAACTTCAAAGCTTTTGCACAGCAAAGGAAACCATAAACAAGACGAAAAGACAACCCTCAGAATGGGAGAAACTATTAGCAAATGAAGCAACTGACAAAGGATTAATCTCCAAAATATACAAGCAGCTCATGCAGCTCAATATCAAAAAAACAAACAACCCAATCCAAAAATGGGCAGAAGACCTGAATAGACATTTCTCCAAATAAGATATGCAGATTGCCAACAAACACATGAAAAGATGCTCAACATCACTAATATTTAGAGAAATGCAAATCAAAACTACAATGAGGTATCACCTCACACCAGTCAGAGTGGCCATCATCAAAAAATCTACAAACAATAAATGCTGGAGAGGGTGTGGAGAAAAGGGAACCCTCTTGCACTGTTGGTGGGAATATAAATTGATACAGCCACTATGGAGAACAGTATGGAGGTTCCTTAAAAAACTAAAAATAGAACTACCATATGACCCAGCAATCCCACTACTGGGCATATACCCTGAGAAAACCATAATTCAAAGAGAGTCATGTACCACCATGTTCACTGCAGCTCTATTTACAATAGCCAGGACATGGAAGCCACCTGAGTGTCCATCGACAGATGAATGGATAAAGAAGATGCGGCACATATATACAATGGCATATTACTCAGCCATAAAAAGAAACAAAATTGAGTTATCTGTAGTGAGGTGGATGGACCTAGAGTCTGTCATACAGAGTGAAGTCAGTCAGAAAGAGAAAAACAAATACTGTATGCTAACACATATATACGGAATCTAAAAAAAATTAAAAAGGTTCTGATGAACCTAGGGGCAGGACAGGAATAAAGACACAGACATAGAGAATGGACTTGAGGACACGGGGAGGGGGAAGGGTAAGCTGGGACAAGGTGAGAGAGTGGCATTGACATATACACACTACCAAATGTAAAATAGCTAGTGGGTAGCAGCTGCATTGCACAGGGAGATCAGCTCGGTGCTTTGTGACAACCTAGAGGGGTGGGATAGGGAGGATTGGGAGGGAGACGCAAGAGGGAGGGGATATGGAGATATATGTATATATATAGCTGATTCACTTTGTTATAAAGCAGAAACTAACACAAAACTGTAAAGTAATTATACTTCAATAAAGATGTTAAAAAAAATAAAAAGATGCTAAAGAGGGGAGGAACTAAAGCTATAACTCCTAACAGGGAGCCTCTAAAAGTTAGGGGTCAGGAACTGTTTCGGGTGATAATGGTAGGACAATGAACCACTACTGGCCAATTAGCCATTCTGACAACAGGAAGGTATATAAAAGCTAAGAGAAATGTTTCCAAATATACTGATGATATAAACTGGTATGATTGAGTTTAAGAGTTGTCCAGGGACTTCCCTGGTGGTGCAGTGGTTAAGAATCTGCCAGCCAATGCAGGGGACACGGGTTCGAACTCTGGTCCGGGAAGATCCCATGTGCTGCGGAGCAACTAAGCCCGTGTGCCACAACTACTGAGCCTGCGCTCTGGAGCCTGAAAGGCACAACTACTGAAGCCCGCGCACCGCAACAAAGAGTAGCCTCCGCTCTCCGCAACTAGAGGAAGCCCACACGCGGCGATGAAGACCCAACGCAGCCAAAAATAAATAATAAATAAAATAAATAAATTTTAAAAAAAAGAGTTGTCCAAAATCTGTTCTCCCTTTGATGTTCAGCCATATCCAAGAAATGTCAGATCTAGCCAGAAGGATTTCACTACTGAATGATATGGCAAGTTCACAGAAAAGGCATTCTTATATTGATATCAAGCTCAGTCCTCCAGGGGCTTAATGATAATCTCTGGACACTATGCTGCATCTCAAAAATTTTTCTTTCAGTGGAGGTGATGGACCTCTCTGTCCCAGTCTAATGAGGACATTAATAATCATTTGGGAAACAGGGTATCAGTGAATAAGGTGGACTAAGACAGCTCGCCAATATGGTGGAGATTAAAAAGTGACTTGGAGACTCACCAAACCAAACTCTCAGCAAAAACGGGTTACATTCCACAAACAGGCGAGGATATTTTCACTTTTAGCCTAAGCAATGGAGCACCCGTAAAACATCAGTACCAGTAAGGGCAAACTACCCTAGGTTTGGATTACAACAGGACAGCAAAAGATCTGAAGAATCTACCTGCAACTGTTTCTTTGTCCCCTAGCAACTCATGCAATAATTACTTGACATTAATACAGTCATGTGATTTATTTGGCACTTAACTAACAGGAATATGTATAAAACAACTCGGGGAGGTTACCATATCTCTTTTATAGCTAACTCATAACTAAAGTAATACACAAACAAAGGCTAATATAAATTTTAAGCTTCTATAGATTAATAAAGAATATTTGATATATCATCCTTCAGTGAGCCATAAACTAAACATTATATGATCAATGTAGGTTCTAAACAACGTTTACAATGGAAAATAGACAAAGCAAATCAGGGCCCCAAAAGAATTCAATTCAGCTTTATACCTTTAAGATAGGAATGGGATTCAATTATATCAATTACTTGAGAAATGTGTACATTTTTCAATGAGCATATTATTTTAAAACTAACCTAATTTACTAATGAAAGAACAAGAGGCTTTTCATCTCTCCTTTTCCATAGAGGGTTTTTTCTTAACTAGTTTTCAGTTTCTTGACTCAGTAGTGTAATACAATTTTACATTTCCTGCTTTATCTGCTGAAGCAAGATAACTCACTAGCTATTGTCCAGATAGATTTTCATTTCACCCAGTCCATAGTTTTATACAAAGTGAATTTCCTAACTTCAGAGAACTTAACAACTATTCCCAATGAGAAACTCTTTAGGCAATGCCAGGAACCCCATGCAACCCCATGAAAGAAATTCTACTCAACTACAGTATGAACAACTCCTTACTAAATAGCTTTTTTCACAAACTTCAGTGCATTAGGTATGTTCCATGCATATCTTTCTATCATTGTATATTTTGAAATAAAAAAATATATAAAATGATACAGCCCTAAGTCAGTTGCTCTTTTACTTTCCATTTGTTTCAAATGTTTCACAACTTAAGTTTGTGATATTACAATCCCCTCCAGAAGACTTAAATAGTATTAAAATACTGCTTTCAATTTAAAGGGCTAAATATCTGGAAAATTAAGGTCACAATGTTAGAGAGTCTAATGGAGTATGGATTTCTGCTTGAAGTACTTCAACCAGAAACCTCAGCAATCTTAAATCTGTCTCTCCTGGATATAATAAGTTTTAAAGCTTTGAATGAAGTTTCGGAATATGTTTCACATCTTTCATAACTTTAGAAAAGGATGCTGCAGAGAAGCAAAGGGAACAGTTTCTACAATAACAGAATTTTTATGCAGGACCAATAAGCTACAGAGCCTTTAAAACAAAAGATGAATAGGATCATTTTTAAAGGAGGAAAATAACAAGCATTAGAAGGTTTCTTTGTAAGAATTTGTTTGTAGGTACAAAGTACTTTTTAAAAGATCAAGAAATAGTAGATTATTTGATCCCAGGTGTCATAAATCCTATAGAATCATGATTAAATCAAGTGTTAATTTTAAAATATATGGTTTTTATTTCAGTTATTTCTATAGGTAATACGGCTAGTTTCATATTCCATTATAAAACCTAAGTCATTTTTCCAGATAGGGCACTACCTGGGAAGTATTGAAAGACCAAATCACATGAAACATGTACAACATTTGAAATAGGGAAACAATGCAAAATACATTTCAAAAAATTTGCTTTTAAAATGTTCATTTAGAATAGTGGTTCTCAACCAGAGGTGATTTTGCCTTCCTGGGGACACTTGGCAATACCTGGGGATATTTTTAGTTGTCACAACTAGGGGAGTGCTACTGGCATCTAGAGGTTAGAAGCCAAGGATGCTGCTAAACACCTGCAATGCATGGGACAGGCCCACAACAAAGAATTATCCAGCCCAAAATGGCATTAGTGCCAAGGCTGAGAAACCTTGACCTAAAACAATACCAAGGACACTATCAGATGTGCTTGAACAATGAACAAATATTTGCTGAATGCATGAATGAATCTTAATAAGCAAAATTTCTTCATTTCTACTTTTTATAGCTTCTTATTATCTCTATCAATCTGATTCTGCCTAATACAGACTCTATTTCTATTCTCAAGATCTTTACCTACTCATTCATCAGATTCCCCTGTGATGTCAAATATGATGAAATGAAACCACATGTCTATCAAGGATCTTGCCGTGTGATATGGTTCCAAGGGAATCCAAAACAGGGACACTATACTGACCATTTAATTGTCATTCAAATTAGCAGATGAAAACATTTTCAAATGCTTTCAGTGATTAAGAGCTCAAAAATACATAGTTTTTAACTACGGGAATTAAAACACTATTATTTTATTTGGTCACATTTGTTGATAAACCAAGGTATTTCAAATTTATATTTCAAGACTAAACAATCAAAACAGTCTTCAGCAAAAACTCATCATGTGAACAGTGTAACTAGGAAAGGTTAAAAGGCCCATATGATCTTCCTAAATAGTAATTCACAATTCCCAGGTCAAAACAATCTTAAAGAAAAATTTTAAACTCTAGGGTCCCGAATTTAATCTAATATGAAAACTGCATCCAGAGAGGAAATCAGATTTTTAAGTTTTTTTAATCCAGATTTATATGTATCCTTAACTGGTATTTATTTAGAGATTTCTTTTTATTAACAAATACCTAGAATCATGATTGTATCTGAAAAGAAGAAGTACAGATATTTTTTTCCTTATAACTTAAAAAATTTTTGTTTTACTACACACATAATAATTTTGTAAGAAAAGTAAATGATATAGTCAAAGAAAAAGAGCCTTTGATAATTCACATACACGCCTCAATTTATATAGAATCATATTATTCAAGGGTTAAATTTTAAGAATAGAGTTAATCATAAAGATATGAAATTTCTAAATGATTTCTTTTTAATGAATGTGCCACTTATATAAGGGGGAGAAGTGAATAAAACTGAAAGAGACTTATAAAGAAATGCTTCTAGCCAAAACAATAATGTTAAATGAATTACAAATACTAAATCAATCATAAATATTTACACATTATTCTGCAACTATACTTTGTTTTACTTGTCCTTGGAGACAAATGTTTCTATGAGAAATCCTGTATATTTAAATATTGCCTGAGATAATGTTATATCAAAAAAAAAAAAGCCCAAGAATTACATCAACTAAAGCCATGACATGGTCCTATAGTCACAGATTGAAGAGCAGTCTAAAAGCTGTTCAAATGTTTATTCAGACAGAAATAAAGGGCACAGCTTCTCAAAGGGAAATGGCTTTTAATAAAAGCTTATAAACAGAAAGTTGTCCACCAGAGGTATAGGTCCAAATGAACCAATGAAAAAGGAAATTCTATGTGGGATTATTCCAAACTCATTTAAAGTCACATGCACTTGGAAAACCCAAAACAATCAAAATAAGTACATTATCTAGCCATGCTTTCAAATCTATTTCTCCCCGCTGGGTACCAACAACTGGAGAGGGTGTTCATTTGTTCTTTTCGTTCTTTTTTACAGCTAAATGAGCATGCAAACCTTCAAAAGAGTGGCAAAAATGGAAATGACAGCACCATTTATGAATCTAAAATAATCTCTGTGAATCAGTGTCAGTGAAATGGGCAAAAAGACATATAAACATCCCAAGTGAGTAGTATCTCTGTAAGAAAATCAGAATTTGGGATGACCAACGTTACAAAGGATTTTTGTATATATCAATCCCTTGAAGCATTTGTTTAGAGGCCACTAACAACTGTCTAAGAGCAATCTAGCAATCAACAACTAACTCATAAATCCCTTCCAAAATTTTTTATTTAGACCCTACCATATGCACGGGACTCTGTTAGGCACAGTAAGAGAAGCAAAGACTTGTCCATCACAGACTGGCCTCAAGAAGCTTACAAGTCTAGTGGGGAAGATAAGACATGACTAGAAAGAACTTCAAAACAAAATAAAAAGGGTGAAGTGCTTAAAGAGCAGTAAAAATAAAGTGTCTTAAGAAGTCAGAAGAAAAAGAAGTGACTTCCAGCTGGGGTGATCAGAGAAGACATTAAGATTAGGTGCTAACATCTGTGATAGGCCTGGAACTATACATGTGATTTGGACCATCTCAGAAGGAGGTAAACATTGTAAGGGAACAGAAACAATACAAGTGAAGGTGGACCTATGAGAAAGCATCCATGCTCATCCAGAAATTCTACTGGCTAACAGAGAGTACTGCAGAAAGAGGAGTAGTTAAAGATGCAGTAGGACATTGAGACTAGGACCAGTTTGGGAGGGCTGAGAAGTCTGAACTTTGTTGGGTAACTGGGAAGCTGGTAAAGACTTCTGAGCAGGAAAAAGCATCATCAAAGTTGTGCTTTAGAAAAATCAATCTAGCTGTAATTGATGTAGGTGAACATCAATCAAATGCAGACGATATAACACAGTGAATATAATGTAAGCCTGCAGGAATTCAGGAATTCATTTATAAAAATGTAATTTATATGCATCTTTTCAGTAACACAGCCCTATAAACTGTCTTGCTCATAGACTAGTACCTAATTATGTAAGCATCTAAAAAGGTCATAAGTACTATAAAATGATATCACAAAACCTCTTGCCTCTGCCTGGAAAGCCTTCCACCCCCTTTCCCTTCCGGTAAACTCCTTATCCTGTAGGTCTAGTTTAAATGTCACTTCCTCAGAAAGGCCTTTTTTAATCACTTATCCAAATTAGGTCTCCCTGTTTTTTCTCTTTCTAAGGAATTTGTACTTTTTCCACACAGCATTTATCACTATTTATATATTTTGGTCAGTAATTGATTAAAATCTCTCTCTCCCACTAGATTGTGAAAGGAAGGACAGTACTATTTTTGCTCATCATCATATTCTCCAGAGCCTTAAACAATGTAACACAAGGTAGGCATCTAACAGATATTAGGTCTATGAAGAATGAATGAATGAAAAAGAACAGATTTTAAGGTCACTACTGTAATGCCCTTCTTTGCTAAATTGGCCAAGATACTTTCTTTCAAAGGGAAAATTTAAAGAAATCTTAAATTTCAACTTAGAAGAATGCGAAATTCCTATCTTCTAAAACCAGAATAAAATTTCTGTCTTCTAAAATCAGAATAAAAGTCTATACTTCTATAAGGAAAACCTTAAACCAATTATTCAAGCCAGAATATACATTTCTACTTCTTATATCCTTACAGAAATAATTAATAAAGCAACTACTAAATGAACTGGAATAAGTAACAGAATCTGAGTACAAAGTAAGCATTATAAGTCATGTAAAAAAGGTGATCATATACTTGAGGTGACTCCTTGATCCATGCATATCACGTCAGAACCTCAAAGAGAACTTCAGCATTCAATAGGAAAGATTTTATGTTAACCTAAATAATCACTGGAGTAGATAAAACCCTCAAAAAAAGATGGCTAAGCTTCTTCACAAATAATTCATTTCCACATTAATAAATACATGGCTTTGAATCACATGCTACTTGTACCTTTGATCTCCAGGCCATAAACATGGTATAATGTTTTCTTCATATAATAATAAACTCATAGAAGATTAGTAATGTAATGAACCTTGAGTCACAGAGGTCTAGAGAAGTCCAAAGGAGTTCAACATGTGGCATTTGGGACCTAATGACAAGATGCAGCCCTTATAAAACTTTAGAAAAATCATCCAATTCATTAGTATACGTGAACTAGGAAGGCCTAACCAACTATCAGTAAGGAACTAAAGAAGTTGGCTGAACTCTGGAAATGCTGAGCTAACTTGGTACAATGGAGTACCTAGAACAAAGGGAAAGCATGATTTCCATCATTCTTTTGGGGCTCTTTGTGCAACTAAATTTTGCAAACCAGATGCACTATCTAAACTTAAAATGAAAAAAAGATCAGCAGAGATTTGTTCAAGGAGGTAGTTTTGCTATAAAGAGACACCTGCATTCCCCAAAATCACTACACTATGTAAAAATCACAGAATAGAAAACATAGGCCTTACGGACAAAATGCAGTTAGGGACACAACACTCAAAAATTTTGTCAGAGACATACACACACAAGATAGGAACCCAATACAAATGGTAGCATAGTTTCACTCATGTTAAAGGGTTAGGAAAATACATAAATATGGCAACTTATCTTGAAAAAGACCTGAAGTTTGCTTGTGGATGTGAAGATTTGAAAGGTTGTAGCTTGTGAATTAATTGTTAAGTGGTGGAAAGAAGGTTATCTGAAATCACAGGGAAAGGTGTAATGCCAGTTGTGGGTGGGTGTGGCCCATAGCACACAGTGAACTGAGGGAGCTGGTAGATATTCCAGGTGTGTGTACCTGTGTCCATTTTGTGTATTCCTATATGGCTCGGTTCAACTGGGTGCAATATTCTGTGTTCACCTGGTGCTTCTTGCTGACAAAAATCATACATAAGCAAACATGAAATTCACTTATGCTCAAATTGCTTCCTAATATATCAATCGTGTTGCAACAAATTCAAGTTTTCAAAACAAGCATTAATAGCAGAACTGACTTTATGGGTATTTAGAATCAAACAACCAATGCCAACTTGATACTGCAATCATTTCCCCACTGCTCAAATGTCTTGAGCTCACAACATTTTGAAGAATCACAGAGTCTCTAATAGAAAAAAGTCACAATCCCTAAATAGATCTGTATAAATCATATGGCCAAACTCTAGAAAACGTTGGAGTCTGCTTGGCTCCATGAAAGTACAATCTTCTTCATAAAATTATTGCCTTTAAAGCAATAAGTATATAGTGACATAAAATCTAAACATCACTGGTAAATATAGCATTTGATCAAATCTAGTTTTTACTCAGAAATTAGGATCTTCTTTTCCTGTCATCATCACTATTATCATTAGCACACCTTCTCACGTTTTTCTCTCGGCCTTCAGCAGTCACTACTATGATAACCAAGGCACAAAAGCCAACACATTGGCATAGTTCACAAACCTTAGCAACAGCACTGTTCTTGTCCCTGGTGCCAGTTTCTAGCTTGGTATCATAACAATTGTCATGTAGTGAAAATAGTATCTGTGAACAGATACCATTTCACTTTGTTTTAATCAGGAAAACCCAACCTCCAGGAGGAATGTCTGAGCCTCTACTTACAGCATTTATAAAGCATTATCTATTCCACAGGCTTGTGAGCATCAAGAGCACTCAGGTCAGTGCTTCACAAAAATCAGGGGCTTACTTAATTTTCATTAAATAAATGTTAGTTGAACTTACTTGATTTGTTTTGCTATTTACCCAAAATAATTTTAGTCCCCAAATATTAAATTCCAGTTTCAAAAGCAACATAGTCACCAGTCACCACTAGTCAAAGATTATTTTTGTTTGTTTTTAATTACTATAAAATTAGAAGATAATTGCTGTAAAAAAAAAATTGGAAGGGTCAAGAGTGTACCAAAAGTCCACAGCATCTCCATTCCTCACCTGAGAAAGAACTCATTTTAATGGCTCTCATGTAATATTCTAGAAATTTTCTATGCATATATGTAAGAATAAATTACGTATTATTTTTAGCAAATAAGATCATACTATATTCTCATATAACTTACTTTCCCCCTAAGTATTATAGCCCAGCCATTTTTCCATTATCAGTAATATACAACTTTCGTTTTAGTGGCTATATAATATTCCAAGGTATACAAGCACCTAAAATTATTTAACAAACTCATATCAATAGTCAAGTAAATAGTTCCCACATTGTTTCTATTATAAGCAATGCTATAAAACAACATCTTATTACATATACCTTTGTACTCTAGGATAAATATATTTGTAGAATATATTCTTAGAAGAACTGCAGAGATAAAATATATGAACATTTATAATTTTGATAAATGCCAAATTGTCTTCAAGAAAGGATATGAGAATGCCTATTTTATGACATCCTTTTCACCATTAGATATTTTCAGTTTTTCACCTTTGTCAAATCAATAAATGAAAAATGGCATCGCATTTTCATTTCTACCTCTTTAATTATAAGTGAGACTAAGTACCTTCTCAAATTTTTAATATTTTTATTTTTCTGTAAAATGTTTGTTCATATCAATTACTCACATTTATATGGGGTTGCTCATATTTTCTTGTTGACTTAGCAGTGATCCCTGAACATTAACAACATCAATCCTTTTTCTGTCAAATATTTTGCAATTATTCTTCCCCACTTGTATATTTGTTCATTGATTGTTATCATGGTGATTTTGCCATGCAAAGGCCCTTACTTTTTATGAAGTCAAATTATTAATCTTTTCCTTAATCGTCTCTGGGTTTAGAGTTATACTTAAGAAGACCTCTGTCCTAAGATTATAAAACTATTTTGCCCATATTTTCTCCTTAAAATAATTAATAAGTGATTTTTATTGAATGCTTACTCAGGCCCAGGCACTGTTCTAAGCACTTTGTATACATTATAGCATTTAATCCTCACAACAAGCTTAGTAGGTGGGTAGTGTCATTATCATCATGATACAGATGAAGAGTCTGTGACTACAGATGAGGTTTAAACTTATCTGAGGTTACACAGCTGGTATGTGGCAGTGTCAAGATTTCAACTCAGAGCAGTAAATTCGTCAACTTTAAGCTATATCTACTGATTTTCTCTGTCTCTCCACTAAGAAAAATGAGTTCACATACCTTTACCTCTTCTTTCTTCCCCACCTTATATTTATTATTTAATTCCTTTTTTCATTAATAATTGTACAGCCTTTACATTTACTTCTGTTTTCATAATATGCAGTTATTTAGATTTGACTTAGTTCCATATTTAAAGTTCCATATTTAAATGGATTCCACATACCCTGCCAATCCTTTAATAGATCTGCTCCTCCACTCCCAAGTTCTTTTTCCTTATTTATCACTTAACAGACTAATTTTATTCATGAGGCAATTTGTTGGGAACTAGATCCTTGAATGGTTGAAAATATCATTTGTTACCTTTATTTATACATAAACCACTGCTTGACTAGGTATCAAGTCTGCCCACATGTATCCCACCAAGCTCTAGAGACATTGCTCCACTGCCTCCTGGCTTTAACTGCTACCATGATATCTGAGGCCAATCTGATTTTCCCCCTTTTGGGTAACTTGCTTTTTCTGCCTGTAAGCCTATAATATCCTTTTCTTAACCTTGTAGTACACTAACTTTACTATTATATACTTACTTGGTATTGATCATCCTGTCTCAGTTTTTCTTGGAACTGTGTGCCCTTTTGATCTACAAATTACAAATTTCCTTCATCTCTGAAAGTTTTTTTCCTCCATTATACACCTAAATATTTTCTGTCCATTTGTTCTGCTTTCTTTATTAGGCACACCAATAATGCATATGTTGGATCCTCTCTGTCTATCTTTATTATCTGTATTATATTAGAAATTTTAGTTGCAAGCCTATGGGAGAAGATTAACTTGAACTAGCCTAAATAAAAGGAATATACTGAAATGACACTAGAGTACCTCATATAACTCCAAAGAGCAGCTGGCCCTCAGGGATAACTAGAACCACAGACTTGAACAACACCACCACCAGGCCTATTTATCTACCAGGAGTGTCTCAGCTTTTATTTCTTCTTATACATGTTAACTTGGCTCTTACCATCACAGACAGACTCGCTTCCTTCACGAGGCAGGAAACATGGTCAACAGCTCCAAAATCTCACATCCCATGATTCTCACTAGTGAGTGACTGCCCTGCTTTCCTTAATCCCAATTGTTAAAAATCTTATGTTCCCTTCAAATTATTTAAGTGACTATAGATGTATTTTTCCAGAATTTCTGTTTCCCAAAATAATTCTGAATCTGAAATGTATGCTTAGAGAAAAGCAGTTTAGCCAACTTTGGTTTGCTAATTTATTGCTTATTCATTTCTGTTCATTTGATTCTGGTCAACTTCTACAAAGCTCACTGTCATTTCTTCCCCCTCACTTCATTATACCTTAGAAGTCAAGTATAAAAGGGAACCATTCCCTTAGCCTTATTTCTCCCTCTATTCTAAGATATGGAACTGGCTCCCTTGAGGATTTTCAATTTTTCACATGGCCTGCCCCAAAGTGTAAACCTCAAAGGATGGGGCACTCAGGGCCCTCCACTGACTTTCTGAATTTTTAGAAGTAATAGTTACTATTAAAATTCTACTTTGGAAAATTTACAATCCATTCACTCATCAAACATGCATGGAATGTTAACTATGTGCAAGACACTCTGAGAGGCGCTAAAGACACATCAATGAAGAAAGAAACAGTTCTTCCCTGTAACTATTCCTTGTAAATAGTTACAGCGAGGAAGACAAACACCTAAACAAATAATCACAAGGGTAATAGATCAATAAGTGAGTAAAAAGGTGGTTGTTAAAGCAGAAATTAAATAGAGGGCCCAAGAGTTATGGATTAAGTTATTTAGCTAGAAATTCTCCAGGACTTCCCTGGTGGTCCAGTGGTTAAGAATCCGCCTTCCATATACAGATTGCCAACAAACACATGAAAGGATGCTCAACATCACTAATTATTAGAGAAATGCAAATCAAAACTACCATGAGGTATCACCTCACACAAGTCAGAATGGCCATCATCAAAAAATCTACAAACAATAAATGCTAGAGAGGGTGTGGAGAAAAGGGAACCCTCTTGCACAGTTGGTGGGAATGTAAATTGATACTGTCACTATGGAGAACAGTATGGAGGTTCCTCAAAAAACTGAAAATAGAATTACCATATGACCCAGCAATCCCACTACTGGGCATATACCCTGAGAAAACCATAATTCAAAAAGAGTCATGTACCACCATGTTCATTGCAGCTCTATTTACAATAGCCAGGACATGGAAGCAACCTAAGTGCCCATCGACAGATGAATGTATAAAGAAGATGTGGCACATATATACAATGGAATATTACTCAGCCATAAAAAGAAACAAAATTGAGTTATCTGTAGTGAGGTGGATGGACCTAGAGTCTGTCATACAGAGTGAAGTCAGTCAGAAAGAGAAAAACAAATACTGTATGCTAACACATATATATGGAATCTAAAAAAAAACAAAAAAAAAAGGTTCTGAAGAACCTAGAGGCAGGTCAGGAATAAAGATGCAGACGTAGAGAATGGACTTGAGGACACGGGGAGTGGGAAGGGTAAGCTGGGATGAAGTGAGAGAGTGGCATGGACATATATACACTACCAAATGTAAAACAGATAGCTAGCGGGAAGCAGCCGCGTAGCACAGGGAGATCAGCTTTGTGCTCTGTGACCCCCTAGAGGGGTGGGATAAGGAGGGTGGGAGGGAGACGCAAGAGGGAGGAGATATGGGGATATATGTACATGTATAGCTGATTCACTTTGTTATACAGCAGAAACTTACACACCATTGTAAAGCAATTATATTCCAATAAAGATGTTAAAAAAAAAGAATCATAAAAAAAAAGAAAGAAAGAATCCACCTTCCAATGCAGGGGATGCAGGTTCGATCCCTGGTAGGGGAAATAAGATCCCACATGCCGTGGGGCAACTAAGCCCACGTGCTGCAACTACAGAGCCCACACACCCTGGAGCCCGCTCACCACGACTAGAGAGAAGCCCGCACGCTGCAACGAAAGATCCCGTGTGTCGCAACTAAGACCCAATGCGGCCAAAAATAAATAAATAAATAAATAAATATTGAAAAACGAAAGAAAGAAAGAAACTTCCTGCGTTGCTTCTCAGTATGGGGAGAGTCAAAAGCCTCCTTGCGGCTAATTTTATTTATTTTGTGATGTCACGTAAGTTGCCTCCCTTAGTGACAGATTGCAAGATGAGGACGTACCCTATAACTGGGTATAATAGGACCTTTCTTGGGGGGTCCAACTTAAAAATAACTACCTTTTTTCTTGGTGTGCAAAACCCATTGGCCTTGTGGGAGTATTCCTTGGTATTCAAAGTTAGGGAAAACTGTTGGGATAAACCTGACATGGCACTTACCAAAGTCTTCTGTCAAGAAGGGATGCAAATGTCACCAAAAGAGTACTTGCTAGGCAGGAGCTGCCTGAGTTGGTGACCCAAGCTCAAGCCAGCCCAAGGGTTTATGGAGGAAAGGTGACTCTAGCCCAGCCTATGATCACCATGATACAAGATTATGCTCAGAGGAACAATGGGTAAACGAATGTAAACTAATGATACATTCTACAACCTGAGCAGGTCACCACCGTGCAGTAGATAATTGTGCAGGACCATCTTCAACATCAACAGTCTTTTTTAGCAACAGCTATATTGCACTTACCAGATTTCCAGTTCACTCCCCAACTGTTACATGAACCTTTAGGTTCTTAGACAACACACAAAGTGAAGGGAGAGTCCTCAAAAGGGAGATACTGACCTTTCTGGCAATAAAAGCATGTAGAAAATAATGCAATTAACTTAATAATTAAAAGAGATTTGACTACATTGGGATTTCTCTGAAAGAGTGACACTTGAGCAGAGATCTGAAGAACAACAAGCAGTTATCTTGTTGTAAAGAATACATTCCGAAAGAAGGATCAGGAAGAAACTTGGAAGATCTGAGGAAATTAAAGAGGGTCAGTATGGCTGGACTGTGAAGAAGGGCTACGCTGTTGACAGCCAAAGATGGTGAGGTTGGCAACGGGCTGTCTCCTGTAGGGCTTTGTAATCTACCTTAAGTATTTGAGGCTTTATCCTAAGAGCAATGCGAGGTAATAATTAAGCTTTAAGAGTGGCATGACCAGATTTGTATTTGTAAAACATGACTTTAGTTGTAGGATGTAAGAGAACAAGAGTGGAAACGAGTAGGAAAGCCAGTTGGGAAGTTATCTGAGGAAGAATGGGCGGGTGCAGGTGCAAGTAGGTTTACAGATTTAGTTGTAGGGAATTCCCATCAAATGTCTTCCTTCTCTATGATATAGCAAGCTGAAGAGACAGTTGACTTTGGGCATTCATAGGATTCAAGGGATGAGTAAATTCAACCCCAAAAGTCTCTTGGAAGAAAGCAGACACGCTGGCCTTACAGAATTCTGCTAAAGGCTTAGAAGGGAATTCTGGCACTTATGGATTTAGTGTTACATTATACTGCTAGGTTAAGGATTCTGTATTATTTTGTCAAAATAAATCAAAGTTTTACCCAAGAGATTAAAAGCTATATAAAGAAAAGAACTTTCCATTTGCTTGCCCTTGTACAGCAAGTGGAGGTACTCTTCCTAAGCATCACCTTCAAGCAACTTCAGATGAAAAAAGTGAGAGAACTTAGGAAATACTTTTACAGTTGACCATAGATAGACCCTGGCTAGACCACAAGAAAAGAGGGCTTTATTAAAAGCATTCTTAGCTGATGGTCCTTTCACCATTTACCAGTCACTTAGGTCAAAAAACAAAAGATAAATGCTATTCCCCAGGTCTAGCGCCACCATCAACATGGAGGAAATGATGAAAGCCCTAGATTACAGGGGAAATTCAGCAACGGGTGCCTTTGGGAGAAGAAAGCTGACATTCTGTCCTCATCCCTTCAAAAACATATCCCAAGCAGAAAGAGATCTAGGATCAAAGCTATCTTTAAAGGACTAAAAGGTCTCAGAAGCACTGCTGCCTGCAGGTGTAAAAATAAAGTGACAAAAGTATACTGACAGACCAAATTAGTGATCCCTAAACTTCCTTTTAGGTTGGCCCACTGCTCTTCTTATTAAGACTCTAGAAAGTCCTTGAGAGGGCACCTCCAGGAGTGTCATTTGTGAAAAACCAAGGCAACAGAAAGAACACCTAGTAAGATAATTAGTGGATTTTAGGAGAGGGAAAAAAAAAACAACAAAGTAGTGAGAAGTACAAAGGATAGATTCTCCACCATCTAATCACTGCCACATAAAGAATATAGGTTTTACTGTGATTTCCAGGCAAAGGTTAAAAAACTTCACATTTTTAACAAAAATATCCCCACCCCCATCTCCCTGGAAGTTATAACCCTCTACTTTTGTTGTAATTGGGGTTTACCTGTGGGGTTAATTTCCCACTGGAAGTAAGCCTATGAGCATCCCTACACTGCAGGCAGCATAAAACTGGGGCAGAAAAAAAAAATACCTTCTGTATCAGGAAGCAGAGTTTCATAGCTGGAGTCACAAAGCCCTGGGTTCAAATCCCAGTTCTACTATTTACAAGCTATATGTCTCTGGGCAGGTTACTGAAACTCTTTGAGCCTCAGCCATCTTGTTTGTATAATAAGATTATTATAAAGAGAACATGAGACATAAAGTGTCTTAGCACAGTATCTGACACACAATAGTACACAATAAGGGAAAGGTACTGTTAGAATTAGAAATCATAAATCCTTACCTCCATGTTCTTTCGTTCTTCTCTGCTGCCTTTGAAGAAGTCTTTGGTCTCAGATGCAACTTGTCTACCTGGAACCCCAATATCCTGTCTGCTTCTGCCTATTTATCTCTACCTACAGGACTCTGTTGTCCCTCACTCTACCAACAATCCCTGGACTTAACTTATTACCTATCCAGACCTATAAACTCTGCTGACTCACCCCTGCTGTGTATTCCCTCCCCAGCCTCCTCTTCTGCATGTTGCCTTTCATTTCCACTGTGACAAATCTGAAGTCAAGTCAGATTGTTTCCATTACTTTGAAGGCTGCCTGAAACGCTTTATTTAACCTACAGTAGCCAGAACCATTAACTTACATATAACTAACATCATTGATCAACTGATAAATCACTCTGTAGGCAGGACCACACTAAACTCCCAAAATAACTATATTTGATCCCTCCAAAATGTGACTCTCCCCTTTTACAATCACAGAAGTTGCCACAAAATGTTGCTTCTAAATGAAGACTCTTGGTTTCTGCATCTTAACTCAATATCTTAACTATTTTGAAAACTAGAAAGATGAGAAACAAAAGTCTCTAGGCTACTTTAAAAAAAAAAAAAATCTTAGACCTATATTGCTTTAAAATTACCAGAGAGTGTCTATTAGGGAACATTAAATAATTTCACTATCTCATTACTCTCAGGTTATAGTCTAAGTCCTTGATTGAATTAAATGAATCAAGAAAAGGAATTTGGAGTACTAGTAACCCAAGTTTGGTTTAATGTTTAATGTGTGGTTAGTTTAGAGGCAATAAAGAAAGGTCAAGGTCATTAGCCTTTTCTATGCTGGATATCATCTCACAGGACATCTTGATTAAATTCTGCAAATACAATCTATTGAGTCAATACAGGGTCTTGTAATAGTCATGTATGCTTTTACTACTGCAAAGATGACTCTTTGATTATATTTATAATTCAAAAATTACTCTATTGCCCAAGTCTCTTTCACAGCATAATTCTTTAACTTAGTATACTTGAAATTTTGTACTTCCAAGAACAGAAAGTACTGATAGATAATATACATAAAAAACTAGGTGACAGACTGCCCTCTAGTGGAAAGTAAAGAAATTACTGAAGATGCTTCTTTGACAGAGCTCTAATACAGAGTTACAGCTGTCTAACTTATGACATTATTTAAATGATGTTTAAAACACTGAATAAAATTTACTTGGGATTTATTAATCAATTCAAGCTATGCAGAATAGAATAGACTAAAAGCAGAGACTGGTTCATAGCTCATCTCTGTTACTTTCTAGCTGTGTAATGTTTGTCTCAGTTTCCTCACCTGTAAAATGGGAAAAATAATATTACCTACCTCGTAGGGCTGACATGAGGAGTAAAGGAGTCAACATATGAAAAGTATATAGAACATTGTGCTACAAAGTTAAGTGCTATAAAATTATTGGTCATTATTATCTGTAGCTATTATAGGAGGGATTATGGCTGGAGGCAAATCATAATTTCAGAGGATATGAAGAAAAGTGAAAGAGTCCTGGTAGGAACACACTTCTTTAGGGATTAGGCTGTAACATACTAGTAGAGCATCAGCTCAGTTTGTCCTCCCATTTGCAGAAATCCATGAGCTATGCCTGTATATAACAGAACACAGGGGGAACTCAGAAGCAAGTGAACTGTATGTGGATAACATTTTGTGGGAAATACGGGGAAGTTTTTTTGTTGTCCCAATGCAAACACGATGAAGAATACCACATACTCTTTTAAACCAAAAACACTTGCAGATTCAGCCCACCTGGATCTTTCAGGCTTTGGACTCCTTTTGTACCTAATGTCTACAGCATATACAATTAGTACCTTGCTGCACACTAATCATTAGTCTCAGATTCTCTGAATCACACATGTAGCACTTTTCTACAATCAATTTATTCACTGATTGGGCATATATTACAGAATTCTAACTTTTAAAAATAATATTCCGCTGCATCTAGAACAACATATCTAATTAACGACTAAAACAAAGTTAATAATATAATTTCCACCTCTTTTTCCAAGGAAAGCCCAAATCAGTAATTATTTTCAGCTGAAAATAATGCCCATAAAATTGAAAAATGATCTATAATTTCCAGGTACTTCTTTACCACAAATAATTGTCATCCAGAGCAAAATGGCTTGTTTTTCTCATAAAACAATATGATCACTCTAATAAAATCAATATAGTTCTTAGTTATTTCCATCACTGTCCTGAGGTGCCCTAATTCATTTAATTCAAATTTTTTATTCTGTGAACACTCCAAATTGAAATTAAAAGTTGCAATTCAGTTATTCAATACAAACACGAACCCATTAAAATGACATAAAAGTTCCTCTAAGATCTTATTCATAACATTTCCATGTATTTACTGCAAGCGAGTAAAAAGGACCAATGTATGTAATTGGAGTAATAAACTGCAGATAATGTCTTATATATGTAAAACTGCAACTCAGAAATAATTACAAAAATGAATACTACAGTATGGTTAGGTAAATTCTAGAAAACTTCACACCTACTGTAATATAATTCTCTCTGTAATTTAAAGTCACTAAGAAATGTAACACTATTAAAGCATATAGTATTTGAAGATAATTGCAAAAAATAGGCTGTTTGAAGTTTTTGGAAAATTCAAGTCTATTTGGAAATATAAAAGCAATAAAGCTACTCCATTACAGTATTTGATATTTCACTAAGCACAGTGCCATAAAAATTGTGTCCCTGAATATGTCCCTGATACCTGTCTAGAATATATAATGTAGCAGAAGGAAGATCAATTCTGATACTACAGAGGAAAAAACTCATTCTCTTACATATCCTTTGTAGACATACTTAATCAATGATGTGCCTGCTGTGTTGTCTTATTTTTCTTGTACTAAGAAAAACACTTTTATTTCTTAAGACTGAAACAGTGACAATACAGTTCTACCAAAGATGCCAAAACACACAAGGCGACTATGTACCCAAAGACCTAAAGAAAAGTATTTATTAGTATAAGTTTCCTTTTTAGAAATTAAAAGATTTTAAAGTTCAAATAGAACAAAGCCCAGTTCTCCTAAAGAATATTTTCTAGAGAAGGTCCACAGGATGACTTCTAAGAAACATTACAAGGCATAGATTTACCAAGGTTTGTTCTGTGAGTCTCAGCCTTGCTGCACATTCTATAGAAATTGACAAACGGATTCCAGAATGTGTTTGTAAAGACAAAGGTCCCAGAAAAGTCAAAACAATCTTGAAAAAGAAAAAAGCTGGTTTCAAGACTTGATATAAAGCGACAGTAGTCAAGACACTGTGGTATTGGGGTAAGGATAGACAAACTGATGGAACAGAACAGAGGTCAACTAATTTTCAACGAGGGTGGCAAAGTAACTCAATGAATTAGAAAAATCTTTTCAACAAATGGTGCTGAAACAACTGCATATCCATATGGAAAAAAAATTTTAACTTCAATTCCTACCTTCCACAACATACAAACATTAACTTGAAATGGATGATATGCATAAATGCGAAAGTTGAAACTAAAAAGCTTTTAGAAGAAAATAAAGAATGTTTTCATGACTTTCAGATAAGTTAAAGATTTCTTAGAAAGAATATAGAAAACATTAATAATAAAAGAAAAATTGATAAATTAGACTTCATCAAAATTAAAAACTTCTGCTCCTCAAAAAACACCAATAAGAAAATGAACACGCAAGCCACGGACTGGGAGAAAATATTTATAATACATATATTTAACAAAGGACTTATATCCAGAATTATAAAGAGCTCCTACAACTCAATTATAAAAAACATAAATAACCCATCATAAAAATGGTCAAAAAACCAATACCTTACAAAGGATATATGAATGGCCAATAAGCATATGAAAAAATTCACAAAATCATTAGTCATTAGGTGGATGAAAGTGAAAACCACAATGAGATATTCCTACACACCCTTCAGAAAAGTTAAAATTAAAAAGACTAACAAAACCAAATACTGGGGAGGATGTGGAACAACAATAACCTTCTCATGCTGCTGCTGAGAATATAAAATGGTACCATCACTTTAGGAAACAGTTTGACACTTTCTTATAAAGTTAAACATACATCTATCCTATGAACAAGAAATTCAATTTGGTACATCCTAGGTATACACCAAAGAAAAATAAAAACATATGTCCACAAAAAGCCTTATACAAATATGTCTTCAGCAGTTTTATTTGTGATGGCCAAAGACTGCACACACCCAAATGTCCACCAACAGGTGAATGGGCAAATAGATTGTGGTACATCCATACAATGGAATACTGCCCAGCAATAAGAAGGAATAAATGATTGATACAGACAACAACATGGATGAATATCAAAGTAAATACACTGAGCAAAAGAAGGCAGACCCAAAAAAAGCATACTATATGATTCCAATTACAAAAAGTTCTAGAAGATGCAAATCAGTCTTTAGTGACAAAAAAATGATCAGGGGTTGCCTAGAAATGGGGATTTGGCATAGAGAGGCAGGAAGAAGGTGTTAAAAGGGGCATGAGGGAACTTTTGAGAGTGATGGATATGTTTATTATCTTGATTGTGGTGATGGTTTCACAGGTGTGCACATATATCAAAATTAATCAAATTGTACACTTTAAGCACATACAATTTATTGTATGTCACTTATATATCAATAAAGCTGTTAAAAATACACACACACATATGCACACACTGGAGATTTCTACTTCCAGTCAAGATGGAATAAGAGGTGACATATTTACCCTTTTGCCTTAAACTGCTAGAAAACTGGACAAAATATGTGATACAACAGTTTTCAGATATCACACAACAGACAACACAGGGTTGTGTTAGCTGGGAGAAAGAAAACAAACACAGTGAGTTCTACAATTGTACCAGCTTACTGCCTAGAAGCAGTTTCCAGAATGCAGTACAAGGAGGAGGAACCTCCACTACCCCCCAACCAAAAAAAAAAAACCCCAGCAGTCCAACTTAGTTGTAGGAAGAAACTCACAAAAAGAGAGCTCCAGAGATTTACAGAAAGGTGCATGTGAGTCTCTGGCTAAGAGCTGACATGCACATGTGTGAGACCCAAACTACCCAATATAGATAAAGATGGAAGACTTTATGCTATGTGAAATAAACCAGATACACAACGACAAACATTGTATGATTCTACTTAAATGAAATACCTAGAACAGGCAAATTCATAGAGACAGAAAGTAGATTAGAGGTTAGCAGAGACTGGGGGAGGAGAAAATGGGAAGTTATTGCTTCGTAGTTACAGAGTTTCTTTGGGGTGATAAAGTTTTGGAACCACATGGCAGTGACAGTTGCACAATATTATAAATATAATTAATGCCATTTAATTGTATGCTTAAAATGACAACTTTTATGTCATATGTATTTTACCACAATAAAAAATTAATTTTTTAGGACTTCCCTGGTGGCGCAGTGGTTGAGAGTCCGCCTGCCGATGCAGGGGACACGGGTTCATGCCCCGGTCCGGGAGGATCCCACATGCCGCAGAGCGGCTGGGCCCGTGAGCCGTGGCCGCTGAGTCTGCGCGTCCGGAGCCTGTGCTCCGCAACAGGAGAGGCCACGGAAGTGAGAGGCCCGCGTTCCGCAAAAGAAAAATAATAATAATTTTTAAAAAACCCTACCCAAGGCTGAGGCAGTGGCTGGGGTTGGGGGATGGAGGGGAGAGGCAGCCTTGAGAAGAAAAAGCAGAACAACTCCCAGAGCTCATACGGGACTGGGAGCAGTTCCCGTCCACCCCAGCCAGAATGGAGAGACCTCAAAATACACAGAGCAGCAAAGAGCATTCTCAGAAGGGGCTCATCTTAGTAATAGAGACCAATCAGCCCTACACTAAAGGCTGCTCTGGACTTCCCTAATTAAGCTTAAACGCAAGTCTCAAAAGGCTTCAGCTGACTCCAAGCAACTTAACTGCATACCAGAACAAAATCCAACACTGTGCAAGGAAGTCAACTAAATCCATCAACCAACAGCATGAAAGTCACAATGTCTGCCATCCAATTAAAAACGGGCAGGCATGCAAAGATTCAGGAAAATGTGGCCCCAAAATGCAGAGATCATAGAACTAGCAGACAAGAATGTTAAAACAACTGTTACAAATATGCTGCACATGTTTAAAAGGATAGAGAAATACATGAACATGACTAAGAGAGAAATGGAAGATACTGTTTAAATGATCCAGATGGAATCTCTACAGATACAAAAATACAAGAAATGAAAAATAGGGTGGATAGGATTAACAGCAGATTAGATACTTACAAAGGAAAAATCAGTTAATTTGAAGACACAGAAAAAGGAACTATCCAAAATGAAGCACAGAGAGGGAAAAAAAAAAAGGCCACAAAGAAACAAAGCTTTAGTGATCTGTGGGACAATATTAAGCATCTAGTATACATATAAATGGAGTATCAAAAGGAGAAAAAGGAGGGCAGAAAAATAAATAATTGCTAAAATTTTTCCAAACATGATGAAAACTATACACCACAGAACCAAGAAATTCAACGAACTCCAAACTGAATGCCAGCTTTTTCAAAATAAAACAGATAAAAAGAAAAAACTGATATATTAACTTCACCAAAATTTTTAAAATTTTGCTCTGTGAAAGACCCTGTTAAGGATTAAAAAGACAAATTACAGACTAGGAGAAACTATTTTTGCAAATCACATATCTGACAAGCACTTGTGTTTAGAATACATAAGAGCTCTCAAAACTCAACATTAAAAAAAAATCCAACTAGAAAATAGGAAAAACACGAGTAGACATTTCACCAAAGAAGGTACACAAATGGCAAATAAGAAGATGAAAAGATGATCAACATTATCAGCCGTTAGGGAAATACAAATTAAAATCATGAGATATCACCAATCAGAATGACTAAAATAAAAAACAGTGACAATACCAAATGCTGGCGAGAATGTGGAAAAATTAGACCACTCATACAGTGCTGGCTACTAATATAGCCACTCTGGAATATAGCTTGGCAGTTTTTTTAAAAACTAAAAATGGACTTACCATACAACACAGCAATTGAACTCCTGGGCATTTATCCCAAAGAAATGATAAATTATGTTCACATAGAAACTTGTACATGAATGTTCATAGCAGCTTTATTAGTACCAGTCAAAAACTGGAAACCACCAATGCCCTTTAATGGGTGAACCATTAAACATCCATACCAGGGAATACAACTCAGCAATAAAAGGGAAACAAACCTCAAGGGAATTATGCTGAGTGAAAAAAGCCAATCTCAAAATGTAACATACTTTATGATTCTATGTTTATAACATTCTTGAAATAACAAAATTATAGAACAAATTAGTGGTTGTCAGGGGTTACAGAGCGGGAGAGGTGGGTATGGCTATAAAGGAGTAGCACAAGGGAGCCTTACGGTGGTGGTATAGTTCAGTATCTCGACTGTAGTGATGGTTACACAAAACTACCCATGTGACAAAAATGTCTACAGAACCATACACACACACACCCACAATAAATGTACAGAAATTTCCTGGTGTTGATACTACACTACAGTTATAAGATGTTAATATTGGAGGAGGATCGGTAAAAAGTGCATAGGAACTCCCTGGACATTTCTTTGCCACTACCTATAAATCTATTATATGGGAGGGAGATATTACAGAGACTAACTCAATCTAAAGAGTTAGCCAATCAGTAACAAACCAACATTTGCAGATGGCAGAGAAAATGTTTGTCGGATGGTGTACCAGAGGGCAGCAAGCAGCAACCAGGCATGTGAGATAGAGAGGATGAAGAGAGAGCTCTGAGAGGAGGGCTGAAGGGGAGCTAAAAACAAACAGCAGTAGCTTCCTAATCCTTCTCATTCTCTGTCGGCATTTAACCAATGCCTGGCAAATTCACACTAGTGATCATAATTTGCATGGACAACAAAAGAACAGTCTATATTCTGAAGTGATCTCTCTCATTCAAAGCAAGAATTACAAGCAACAATCAAGAAAGTATGTTCCTAGGCTTTTAAGTTTTCTTTTTTTTTTTTAGTACTTTCCAAATTATTTGATGTCCATGAAACCAACTGATGTTACAAGAGGAAATAAACCTGGAATGCATTTTCCAATTATAGATAAAACTCTTATGATACATTACTATATGACTAAATGTATGCCACAGATTAGTGTTATTTCAACTGCTTGATATGTGAATAAAACAGATATTAACTTTCTCATACTGAATAATAATAGCTAACATTTATTAAACATCTTTTATGTGACAGGAACTGGTCTAAATACTTTTGGAACACAGTCTCACTTAATTCTTATAACAATTCTATAAAATAAGCTCTAATGTTATTCCCATTTTACAGATTATGAAACCAAGATATAGAGAGGTTAGGTAATCTGCACAAAGCCACAGAGCTAATAAATGATAGGGACAGGCTTCAATCCAGGAAATCTGCCGCCAGACCAAACTCTTAAGAGTAATTCGATAAAATGAAGCCAGTGCTAGATGTTCTAGAATTCTATCAATTCACAAAAGACTATTGGATGACTTTAAACAACCCTGAATAGGATTTGAAAGAACTGCTCTACCTCCCTTAGATTTAATGTTCCAAACAAATCATTGGTGACTAAATTATCATAAAATGATTCAAACATTTCAGCAATGTACACCTAAACTCAGGCAGAGTCAGGGCACCAGAACAAATTAAAATTTATCATCAAAGTAAAAAAACAAAACAAAACATGGGCTTAGAATATATGTTTTCAGACTCATGAAATGCATTTCATACCATAACAGCATTTTATGTACAGGTACCACTCTGGGCACTGGAAACATGAAGGGGAAAACACAAATAAGGTCCCTACTCTCATGGAGCTTATATTTTAAGAGGGTAAAAAGGAAGAGAAAGACAAATAAGTAAACAATAAAATGAAAATAAGAGGACAATGAGATCAAGAGTAACTTGGGGGCCACTTTAGTTTGAATAATCAAAATAGTCTCTCTGAAAAGGTGATAGTTAAGTGGAAAGCTGAATTAAAAGCATTTTTTAATGTGTCAACTACACAGATTTAGTAACTCAGCATTTTAGTATATGAAAACTATAATTTATGCCCAGGGAAAGTAATCTACCTAGAAAACATTAAAGTGATTATTTTCCTATCAAAGAGAACCTTAGAACATCTAACAACGTAGAAGCAAACATTAAGAATCCTTTGCCCTTTTTCTTGTAGCTGTTCTTATTTTCAGACATCATGCATATGTAGGGAGAAAAATAATAAGGGACTTGTATATAACATTCTTGAAGTGACAATATTATAGAGACTAGATTAGTGGTTGCCAGGGGTTGGGCGAGGAGAGAGGGAGGAGGTTGTGGCATGAGGGATCCTATCTCTCTCTCTCTCTCTCTCTCTCTCTCTCTCTCTCTCTCTCTCTCTCACACACACACACACACACACACACACACACACGTAAAACTGGTGAAATCTGAACAAGGTACACAGATTGTATTTATGTCAATTTCCCAGTTGTAACATTGTACAATGATTATACAAGATGTTATCATTGGGCTTCCCTGGTGGCACAGAGGTTAACAATCCGCCCGCCAATGCAGGAGACACGGGTTTGAGCCCTGGTCTGGGAAAATCCCACATGCCGCAGAGCAACTAGGCGCCTGCGCCACAACTACTGAGCCTGTGCTCTAGAGCCCGCGAGCCACACCTACTGAGCCCGTGTGCCACAACTACTGAAGCCCGCGCGCCTAGAGCCCATGCTCTGCAACAAAAGAAGCCATGGCAATGAGAAGCCAGTGCACCGCAATGAAGCGTAGCCCCTGCTTGCCACAACTAGAGAAGGCACACAGCAACGAAGACCCGACGCAGCCAAAAACAAATAAATTTTTTAAAAAATGTAATCATTGTGAGAAACTGGGTGAAGACTCCAAAAGAATCTCTGTATTATTTATTACAACTGCATATGACTCTACTGTTATCTCAAAATAAAAAGTTTTTTAAAAAATATAAGGTGAATGTCAGAAACATATTTAGGAAGCAACAGAATACTGCAAAGAAACAGCTTTCAACAAATTTCATGCACTAATCCATTGATCTAACTTAAGAACTAATCCCCATATCCATTCTCTACATCTGCCTTTCTATTCCTGCCCTGCAAACAGGTTCATCTGTACCATTTTTCTAGATTCCACATATGTGTCCATAAAAAGAGTAAATTAGACTTTGAGGCTTATAGACCAAAAGTTTAGAAAATATGCATTTTTTTATATGAGGCATCTGTAATCTCAAATTGTGACCTAACTGTAAATGTACTTTAACCTTCATCATTTTCAAACCAGGACTCAGAAAATAAACTTATACAGTTAAAAGTAAGCAAGTCAAATGCACTAAGTAAATAGTGGCAACAAGAATTTCAAGTTTCCTGTATTTTGAAATTAAATAACGCTAATAATACATTTTTTGGGGAGAATACATTCTTGAAACTAGAAATTAAAGAGGATAATTTAATTTTAAAGTGAAAATGAATTTCAAAAGTAAAAGCTATTATTCTACATTCTTTTTTTTTAACATCTTTATCAGAGTATAATTGCTTTACAGTGTTGTGTTAGTTTCTGCTGTATAACAAAGTGAATCAGCTATAAGCATAAGTATATCCCCATATCCCCTCCCTCTTGAGTCTGCCTCCCACCTTCCTTATCCCACACCTCTAGTGGTTGCAAAGCACTGAGCTGATCTCCCTGTGCCATGCAGCTGCTTCCCACTAGCTAGCTATTTTACATTTGGTAGTGTATATATGTCAGTGCCACTCTCTCACTTCGTCCCAGCTTACCCTTCCCACTCCCCATGTCCTCAAGTCCATTCTCTACATCTGTGTCTTTATTCCTGTCCTGCCCCTAGGTTCATCAGAACCTTTTTTTTTTTTTAGATTCCATGTATATGCGTTAGCATACGATATTTGCTTTTCTCCTTCTGATTTACTTCACTCTGTATGACAGACTCTAGGTCCATCCACCTCACTACAAATAACTCAATTTTGTTTCTTTTTATGGCTGAGTAATATGCCATTGTATATATGTGCCACATCTTCTTTATCCATTCATCTGTCGATGGACACTCAGGTGGCTTCCATGCCCTGGCTATTGTAAATAGTGCTGCAATGAACACTGTGGTACATGACTCTTTTTGAATTATGGTTTTCTCAGGGTATATGTCCAGTAGTGGGATTGCTGGGTCATATGGTAGTTCTATTTTCAGTTCTCTGAGGAACCTCCATACTGTTCTCCATAGTGGCTGTATCAATTTACATTCCCACAAACAGTGCAAGAGGGTTCCCTTTTCTCCACACCCTCTCCAGCATTTACTGTTTCTAGATTTTTTGATGATGGCCATTCTGACCGGTGTGAGGTGATATCTCATTGTAGATTTGATTTGCATTTCTCTAATGATTAGTGATGTTGAGCATCCTTTAATGTGTTTGTTGGCAATCTGTATATCTTCTTTGGAGAAATGTCTATTTAGGTCTTCTGCCCATTTTTGGATTGGGTAGTTTCTTTTTTGATATTGAGCTGCATGAGCTGCTTGTATATTTTGGAGATTAGTCCTTTGTCAGTTGATTCATTTGCAAATATTTGCTCCCAGTCTGCAGGTTGTCTCTTCGTCTTTTTTATGGTTTCCTTTGCTGTGCAAAAGCTTTGAAGTTTCATTAGGTCCCATTTGTTTATTTATGTTTTTATTTCCATTTCTCTAGGAGGTGGGTCAAAAAGGATCTTGCTGTGATTTATGTCATAGAGTGTTCTGCCTATATTTTCCTCTAAGAGTTTTATACTGTCTGGCCTTACATTTAGGTCTTTAATCCATTTTGAGTTTATTTTTGTGTATAGTGTTAGGAAGTGTTCTAATTTCATTCTTTTACATGTAAGCTGTCCAGTTTTCCCAGCAACACTTATTGAAGAGGATGTCTTTTCTCCATTGTATACTCTTGCCTCCTTTATCAAAGATAAGGTGACCATATGTGCCTGGGTTTATCCCTGGGTTTTCTATCCTGTTCCATTGATCTATATTTCTGTTTCTGTGTCAGTACCATACTGTCTTGATTACTGTAGCTTTGTAGTATAGTCGGAAGTCCAGGAGCCTGATTCCTCCAGCTCCATTTTTCCTTCCCAAGATTGTTTTGGCTATTCAGGGTCTTTTGTGTTTCCATACAAATTATGCAATTTTTTGTTCTACTTCTGTGAAAAATGCCATTGGTAGTTTGATAGGGATTGCACTGAATCTGTAGATAGTTTTGGGTAGTTTAGTCATTTTCACAATGTTGACTCTTCCAATCCAAGATCATAGTATATCTCTCCATCTGTTTGTATCATCTTTAATTTCTTTCATCAGTGTCTTATAGTTTTCTGCATTCAGGTCTTTTGTCACCTTAGGTAGGTTTATTCCTAGGTATTTTATTCTTTTCCTTGCAATGGTAAATGGGAGTGTTTCCTTAATTTCCCTTTCAGATTTTTCTTCATTAGTGCATAGGAATGCAAGAGATTTCTGTGCATTAATTTTGTATCCTGCTACTCTACCAACTTCACTGATTAGCTCTAGTAGTTTTCTGGTAGCATATTTAGGATTTCCTACGTATAGTATCATGTCATCTGCAAACAGTGACAGTTTTACTTTTTTTCCAATTTGGATTCCTTTTACTTCTTTTTCTTCTCTGATTGCTGTGGCTAAAACTTCCAAAACTATGTTGAGTACTAGTGGTGAGAGTGGGCAACCTTGTCTTACTCCTGATCTTAGAGGAAATGGTTTCAGTTTTTCACCACTGAGAATGATGTTGGCTGTGGGTTTGTCATATATGGCCTTTATTATGTTGAGGTAGGTCCCCTCTACGCCTACTTTCTGGAAAGTTTTTATCATAAATGGGTGTTGAATTTTGTCAAAAGCTTTTTATGCATCTAATGGGATGATCATATGGTTTTTATCCTTCAATTTGTTAATATGGTGTATCACATTGATTGATTTGCGTATATTGAAGAATCCTTGCCTCCCTGGGATAAACCCCACTTGATCATGCTGTACGATCCTTTTAATGTGCTGTTGGATTCTGTCTGCTAGTATTTTGTTGAGGATTTTCACATCTATGTTCATCAGAGATATTGGCCTATAGTTTTCAATTTTGTGACATCTTTGTCTGGTTTTGGTATCAGGGTGATGGTGGCCTTGTAGAATGAGATGGGGAATATTCCTCCCTCTGCTACATTTTGGAAGAGTTTGAGAAAGATAAGTGTTAGTCCTTCTCTAAATGTTTGATAGAATTCGCCTGTGAAGCCATCTGGTCCTGGGCTTTTGTTTGTTGGAAGATTTTTTTTGTTTATTTTTGTTTTTTTTTTCTTTGCGGTACGTGGGCCTCTCACTGCTGTGGCCTCTCCCATTGCAGAGCACAGGCTCCGGACGCGCAGGCTCAGCGGCCATGGCTCACGGGCCCAGCTGCTCCACGGCATGTGGGATCCTCCTGGACCGGGACACGAACCCGTGTCCCCTGCATTGGCAGGCGGACTCTCGACCACTGCGCCACCACGGAAGCCCTTTTGGAAAATTTTTAATCACAGTTTCAATTTCAGGGCTTGTGATTGGTCTGTTTATATTTTCTATTTCTTCCTGGTTCAGTCTTGGAAGGTTGTGCTTTTCTAAGAATTTGTCCATCTCTTCCAGGTTGTCCATTTTATTGAAATATAGTTGCTTGTAGTAATCTCTCATGATCCTTTGTATTTCTGCAGTGTCAGTTGTTACTTTTCCTTTTTCATTTCTAATTCTGTTGATTTGATTCTTCTCCCTTTTTTCTTGGTGAGTCTGGCTAATGGTTTATCAATTTTGTTTATCTTCTCAAAGAACCAGCTTTTAGTTTTATTGATCCTTGCTATTGTTTCCTTCATTTCTTTTTCATTTATTTCTGATATGATCTTTATGATTTCTTTCCTTCTGCTAACTTTGGGAATTTTTTGTTCTACTTTCTCTAATTGCTTTAGGTGTAAATTTGGGTTGTTTATTTGAGATTTTTCTTGTTTCTTGAGGTATGATTGTTTTGCTATAAACTTCCCTCTTAGAATGGCTTTTGCTGCATCCCACAGATTTTGGGTCGTCGTGTTTTCATTGTCATTTGTTTCTAGGTATTTTTTGATTTCCTCTTTGATTTCTTCAGTGATCTCTTGGTTATTTAGCAGCACACTGTTTAGCCTCCACGTGTTTGTTTTACAGATTTTTTCCTGTAATTGATATCTAGTCTCATAGCATTGTGGTCGGAAAAGATATTTGATACGATTTCAATTTTCTTAAATTTGCCAAGGCTTGATTTGTGACCCAAGATATGATCTATCCTGGAGAATGTTCCCTGAGCACTTGAGAAGAAAGTGTATTCTGTTGTTTTTGGATGGAATGTCCTATAAATATCAATTAAGTCCATCTTGTTTAATGTGTCATTTAAAGCTTGTGTTTCCTTCTTTATTTTCATTTTGGATGATCTGTCCATTGGTGAAAGGGGGTGTTAAAGTCCCCTACTATTATTGTGTTACTGTCAACTTCCCCTTTTATGGCTGTTAGCATTTGTCTTATGTATTGAGGTGCTCCTATGTTAGGTGCATAAATATTTACAATTGTTACATCTTCTTCTTGGATTGACCCCTTGATCATTATGTAGTGCCCTTCATTGTCTCTTGTAATAGTCTTTATTTTAAAGTCTATTTTATCTGATATGAGAATTGCTACTCCAGCTTTCTTTTGATTTCCATTTGCATGGAATATGTTTTTCCATCTCCTCACTTTCAGTCTGTATGTGTCCCTAGGTCTGAAATGGGTCTCTTGTAGACAGCATATGTATGGGTCTTGTTTTTGTATCCATTCAGCCAGTCTGTGTCTTTTGGTTGGAGCATTTAATCCATTTACATTTAAGGTAATTACCAATATGTATATTCCTATTACCATTTTCTGAATTGTTTTGGGTTTGTTTTTGTAGGTCTTTTTCTTCTCTTGTGTTTTCTGCCTAGAGAAGTTCCTTTAGCATTTGTTGTAAAGCTGGTTGGTGGTGCTGAATTCTCTTAGCTTTTGCTTGTCTGTGAAGTTTTAATTTCTCCATCGAATCTGAATGAGATCCTTGCTGCGTAGAGTAATCTTGGTTGTAGGTTTTTCCCTTTCATCACTTTAAATATGTCCTGCCACTCCCTTCTGGCTTGCAGAGTTTCTGCTGAAAAATCAGCTGTTAACCTTATTGGGATTCCCTTGTATGTTATTTGTTGCTTTTCCCTTGCTGCTTTTAATATTTTTTCTTTGTATTTAATTTTTGATAGTTTGATTAATATGTGTCTCAGCATGTTTCTCTTTGGGTTTATCCTTTATGGTACTCTGTGCTTCCTGGACTTGATTGACTATTTCCTTTCCCATGTTAGTGAAGTTTTCGACTATAATCTCTTCAAATATTTTCTCAGAACCTTTCTTTTTCTATTCTTCTTCTGGGACCCCTATAGTTCGAATGTTGGTGTGTTTAACGTTGTCCCAGAGGTCTCTAAGACTGTCCTCTATTCTTTTCATTCTTTTTTCTTTATTCTGCTCCCTGGCAGTTATTTCCACCATTTTATCTTCCAGCTCACTTATCCATTCTTCTGCCTCAGTTATTCTGTTATTGATTCCTTCTAGAGTATTTTTAATTTCAGTAATTGTGTTGTTCATCACTGTTTGTTTGCTCTTTGATTCTTCCAGCTCCTTGTTAAATATTTCTTGTATTTTCTCCATTCTGTTTCCAAGATTTTGGATCATCTTTACTATCGTTACTCTGAATTCTTTTTCATGTAGGTTGCCTATTTCATCTTCATTTATTTGGTCTTGTAGGTTTTTACCTTGCTCCTTCAACTGTAACATTTTTTTTTGTCATTTCATTTTTTTTTTTTTTTTGATGGATGGTCCAGCCCTGGAGTTTGCATGCAGTTGGATAGAGCTGGGTCTTGGTGCTGAGATGAGGACCTCCAGGAGGCTCACTCCAATTGATATTCCCCGGGGTCTGAGGTTCTTTGTTAGTCCAGCGGTTTGGACTCAGAGCTCCCACCACAGGAGCACAGGTCCAGCCTCTGGCCTGGGAACCAAGATCCCACATGTTTCGTGGAGTGGTTAAAAAAAAAAAAAAAGAAAGAAAGAAAGAAAGAAAAAAGGAGCAGTACAATATTAAAGAATAAAAAACAAAATAAAATTAGAAAGATAAAAAATATATTAGGAAAAATAAAACTATAATTGAAACAACTGCAACAAGGTAAAATAAAACCGTAGCAGAAAAAATAAAAAAAGGGGGGGGAGGGGCAACAAGCCAAAAGGAGAGATCACTAACAAAGTATAAAGAATAAAATAAAATTAGATGGGTGCTTTGTGACCACCTAGAGGGGTGGGATAGGGAGGGTGGGAGGGAAACACAAGAGGGAGGAGATATGGGGATGCATGTATATGTATAGCTGACTCACTTTGTTATAAAGCAGAAACTAACACACCATTGTAAAGCAATTATACTCCAATAAAAATGTTAAAAAATAAAATTAGAAAAATAAAAGATTTATTAGGAAAAATAAAAATATAAAAGGATCAACAACAATGAATCAATAACGTAAAACAGAACCCCAATCTAAAAGAGGAAAAAAGAAAAATAAAATAAAGCCTTGGCTATGGGGGCGGGGTTTAGCCGGGGGTGGAACTTAGGCAGGGGTGGGGTTTAGGGTGCGGTGGGACCTAGGCAGGTGGGGGCTGACGTTTGACGGTGGGGTGGGGCCTAGCCAGGGCGACATTCAAGAGTGGGGCAGGACGTCTGCTTACAACCTGCCCAGAAGGGGAGAGGCAGTACTTGTTCCAGAGTTTAGAGGTAGGGCCCTGGGTGGTGGGGGGTGGGGGGGAGGCGGGGCTTGGGCTCTGCACGCCAGGAGGGAGTCTCCGAGGGCAGAGGATTAGGCCTGGGAGCCCAACAGGCTCCCTGGTGCCTAAGTGGACGGGGAAAGCACTGGCCCGTTCCCTTCCATTCCTTCATGGCCCTGCACCCCCCGCCCCGTCTCCCCCAGGGTCTCACCCGTTGCCGCTGGACCCCTAACCATGGGTGTGTCCCGCTGGGTGTAGGAACTCCTCCCCTCCCCCAGCCGGCCCTCAGGGGTGCCGTCCCAGAGGTCCGGACTTTACTTTTGCTTCCCCTTCCCTCCCTCTGACTCCCTCAGGACCCGCCTGGGTGGAGGGGGCCTAGGTGGGCAGAGGATCAGGCCTGGGATCTCAATAGGTTCCTGGGGGTCCAAGTGGGCAGGGGAAACCTGGCCACGCTCCCTTTTGATCCTCTGCCCTCCCAAGGGTTCCTAATTTCCCTCTTTGGGCATGGGATCCCTTCCCCTCCCCCAGCCTCCCCTCAGGGGCGCCAGTCCCGTCCGCCTCCACTTCTACTCCCCCTTCACTCCCCCCACACCCCATGTCCTACCTGGTCGCTGGGGGTTCCTCCCGTCCCCTTAGGTGTCTGTGGTCCCCCACTGGTGCCTGGTAGGTGCCCTAGTTGTGAGAAGACTCGAATTCCGCCTTTTAAAAAATTATTGGGAAAAAAACAGAAATTAAATAAGCCTAGAATCTCCTTTAAAAAAAAAAAAAAGAATCCTACCACACCATTTTGGCAAATTTATGAGCAGAATGTACCATGCAGGATAACTTTAAATAACTAATCAACTATTTTTATATAATACAAATCACTATCATCCATTACCACTCCTTGATTAACAATAAATGACCAAGAACAAAAGAACAGACTGCTGTAGCATCACCTGAGACTACTTAATCAGAGAGACTTAGAGAAGTATGATCCCATTGGTGGAATAATACTCAGATCCAACTCCTACTGTGCTACTGAACATTCAGTATTCCTGAGCAAGCTATTTAACCTCTGCACCTCAATCTTCTGAGCTGTAAAGTGAGAATCATCATAGCCGCCAATTCATAAACAGGGACGCTGAAGCTTAATGTAAGATGCTGCATCTAAGCTACCACAACCCAAGAGATTCCAGCAGTTCTTGCTCAAGCAAAACTTCCAAAAGTGCCAAAGTGAACCCCAAACTCTTACTGCTTTCCGTTTTATCTCCAAATATGTGGATGAACATCATGAGAAGTTGAATATTATCACTAGAACATTTAAAAACCAATGCCTGACTCAGAGACATAGTAACTTTATAACAATAGCTGATTTAATGGTTATTTTATAAATGTATTCATTTGTTATATCAGACTAAATATAAATATAAGCATTCCACAGAAGTGTCACAACCCATAAAAGAATGAAATAGTAATAAGATATATTGTATCACATCATAAAATTTGTTAATTCCTATTTTGTTTCTTCCTTCTCTAGCAAAGAGAATGTGCAGAACATACAAAGTGAGAGGTGAAGATGCAGACAGATAAAAAGAAGGGTATAGCCACTCTAGGCCCCCCTGAGCTATACGCTAAAGAAAAGCTGCAGGTGTAACCTCAGAGCCAATACTGATAGACTTTGAAAAAGTGTGGGAAATAAGAGAGGTCCTTAGATATTGACAGTCAAGTGTTATAAAAATGAGAATATCTGATCATTTCACCTTTACATACCAAGGAACACAGGTCATACACTGCTGGAAAACCTAAGTATCAAATCAATTAGCCATCTCTGGTCTAATCACACTTTCAGGGAGGACAGTTGGCTATGCCAAGAACTCAGATGTGTCAGAACAGAGGCTGTAGGACAGGAAGATTCATTTAGAAAATGCAGGAGGACAGGAGCCCAAAAAATCTAGTACAGAGTTAACAGAGAGTACTATAATAGCTTACATGATACAACTACAAAAATATGATAGCATCACTCTGTTACATGCAATAATTATCTATGAAACACAATACAAATAAACTAAGTTATATTTCTGGATAAGAGATTTTAATTTTTTCAACAATTAAAGTGACTTTAGTCTGCATTCTAAAGTTCATTAACTATAGATTCTAGAGCTAATAGCTAAGAAACAGAAAACAGCCAGAAAGAGAAATCAACAAAGATATTCCAATGCATAATTAATAAATTAGAATATTACAGAGCAAATCAAACTCAGTCTTGCCTCTAATTTCAAAAGCCTATATGACTTTTCACAAACTTCATTTATTATTTACTATTTATCATGCGCTACAAGCAGAATAATCTTAGATATGTTTCCTGATTCTACCATGTCACCCTCCTTAAACTTGTTTATCTGGGCATATTAATATATTTCTATATTCTTCATGATTATTTTAAAATATCTAGTACCACTCCTGAAAAATAGTGATTGCCTACTCAGTAACAGAAAAATAAAAGTACTGTGTAACATTATTGTTTATCTTCATAGTCACTTTTTCGCGGGGGGGGGCTGCTTTGGGTCTTTGTTGCTGCGCGCGGGCTTTCTCTAGTTGTGGCAAGCGGGGGCTACTCTTTGTTGCAGTGCGCGAGCTTCTCATTGCAGTTACAGTGTGCAACTCTTTGTTGCAGTGTGTGAGCTTCTCATCTGCTCTTGTTGCAGAGCACGGGCTCTAGGTGCACAGGCTTCAGTTGTTGTGGCACTCGGGCTCTGTAGTTGCGGCTTGCAGGCTCTAGAGTACAGGCTCAGTAGTTGTAGTGCACTGGCTTAGTTGCTCCGCAGCATGTGGGATCTTCCTGGACCAGGGCTTGAACCGGTGTCCCCTGCATTGGCAGGCGGATTCTTAACCACTGCACCACCAGCGAAGTCCCCTAGTCACTTTCTATTCTACCAGTGCAGAAGCTATGAAGATGTGAGTATGTATTCCACTCGCACGCCTCTCCATCTGACAGCTCTGCAGGTCTTTCCACACAAGCTTACTTTAGTTCTGTTCATTTCACATACGAATCTTTAAAATTCCCTTTTGCCCATTTTCTGGATATACTCAATGGCAACAGACCCATTACAGCCATTTTTATATGGCAAATTTCTTGAACAAGAATCATACCATAATCCTACCATAATCATAAAGGTCAAATGCATCACTGCTTCTCCAGGGAAGTCTTTCTATGCAGTAATGAGCCACTTTTCTTTAGGAATCAAAGTCTCACTCTGTTGAGTAAATGACTGCTCACATGCAGACGTTTCTCACTCTAAGTCTGTCAACTATGCCATAACCTTCTCTTTTCTCATTTTTTTTTTGAAATCTGCAAGCTTTTACATATATATGATTGCAGTGCTTGACGTAGAGCCCTGCTGATGGAAAAGCACTCACATATTTGTTGATTTATCATACACCTGTACTTGGAATTTTAAAAACTTCCATATTAGTAATAAATAGAGCTCTTCCTGTAGTGAATTTCACCATATTCAGAGCAATCCCTTCGGTTCTTGTTTATCAGGCACAGTGGACTCACACATGTACAAAATAACCTAAATTCAAGTTATTTATTATAGCATTGCTAGCAAAATATTGGAAACATTCAAATGCCCTTTGATAAAGCACTGGTGGTACATCCATACAATGGAATACTATGCAACAACTGAAAAATGAAAAGACTTTTTTTTAACTGGAACAATCTCCTAGATATTGTTAGGCAAAAAAAATCAAGGTATAAAAGAGGGGTGAAATTATATTTATATATAATATACTAAATGTTATACACTAAATATATTTATATATAATATACTAAATGTTATTATATATGTATATTTTATATATTTAATTTATACAGACTCATACATCTCTGAAAGGATAGTCATTGTAGGGAAATAAGTGTCAAGAGGACAGGGACAAAAGGAAGACTTTTTCACTATATACCCTTCTATTTTTAAATTATGTACCAAACACAATTATTATCTATTCAAAAAATAATTAAACTTTAAAAGAATATATAGTGTGGCAGTTACACGCAGAGGCTCTGTAGATAAAAAGACCTGAGTTTAAGTCCCAGCTCTACCATTAACTAGTGTGTGACCTTAGGCAAGTTCTCCAAGCCCCAGTTTCCTCATCTGTAAAATGGGGGTAATGACAGTTACTGTGAGAATCAGAGCAAATCAAGTATATAAATCACTTAGCACAGTTCCTGGAAACTATTATTATTCAATGTTCTATTTAAATGGTACTGCAGACTTGAAAGTCACAAAGATCATCAATCATTTTTTCTCTTATTCTCAGTGAGCAAATTTTGTTAGTTCCTCTTTCAAAAAGATACAGCATCCAACCATTTATGTCCATTGTATAACCACTAGAGATTGGCCCAGACACGGAAGTATTAGCTAAAGACTTTGAATTTCATAAGAAAGTCAGTTAGAAGCCCCTGCACATTTGCCACTATATACAGACATATCCATATAATCTCTACTCTACTAAATACCAAATGCCATCAATTTGTATCTGTATTCCCACTTTACTGTTTGTAAAGTATTTTCAAACACTTTAGCTCAATTCCTGGAATTGCATCTTGGAAACAGAAGGTCCATTAAAGGACATTCTAATTTTTCAACAACTATGAAACAAGCAGAGCAGGCATTTTTGTTCCTCTTTTGTAGATAAACATTTTTAGTTGAAGAGTAACCTATTAAATATGAATTTAAATGATTTTTATTTTTTAATTTTTTTTATTTTTTTATTTTATTTTATTTTTTTGCAGTACGCGGGCTTCTCACTGCTGGTGGCCTCTCCCGTTGCAGAGCACAGGCTCCGGACGCGCAGGCTCAGCGGCCATGGCTCACAGGCCCAGCCGCTCCGCGGCATGTGGGATCTTCCTAGACCGGGGCACGAACCCGTGTCCCCTGCATCGGCAGGCGGACTCTCAACCACTGCGCCACCAGGGAAGCCCCTAAATGATTTTTAAATAATAAATTAATTAAATGAAAGCCAAAGAAGAGGAGTGACGTGCCAAAGGCCACATGCTTTACAAGAAAAAATAAAAATGCCTAGATTTCAGATCTTCTCTTTTCAGCACTCATTTCACCTACAGTCTTGACAGGAAGTGTGTCTCTTACCAGGACGTCATCAAGCATACTGTTCTTCCCTTACCTAGAAGGCTCTTACCTATGCCAACCAAGACTTTGTTCACAGAAGCTTCCCTGGATCTGGTAGCCCCAGGTCTCTGAATTCTATCTACTGCCATAGCAAACAACTTAGGCCCACACTGATTGTATCTACAAGGATGACCTACAAGCACCTCAAATTCAACATGTTCACAGCAGTAACATATTCACGGCAGTAACTACCTTGCCTCGTTCCTCCACCCTCAACCCTTGCCTGGACTTGCTCTTCCACCTCCACCTCCTGGGACCCCTAGTTCAGTGAATTGTCCCACCGTCACCCACATGGGAAACCATACATCTAAGAGTGATGCTACTCTCCTCCCTCTCCCTAAATCCACCAATCCTGCTTCTACCTCTAACTATCTATAGAATGAATCCGCTTCTCTTCAGAAAGGATGTAGAGTAGGAGAACAGAGAGAACTGGAGAAGAGGGCCCATGCCTAGTCCCCCAGACTTCCAGGATTGGAGAGCAGTGACTGAGAGGTCTGACCCAGGCACCAAAATAGCATGGTTCAAATCCCAGCTTAGGCACTTACCAGCTCTCTGCCCTTGGGCATATTACTGAACTTATGTCTCATTTTTCTCATCTGTCCAGCTGAGAAAATACTAGTAGCTATATCATAGGATCATTATAAAGTGCAAAAGAATTAATATAAAGTGCTTAGAATAATGTCTGGTACACTTTATAGTATACACTACTATTTCCAACAGAAGCATTTTTTTTTTTTTAATGTCATAAGGTATTTGTTCCACAGTGGTGTAAAATCCAAAAGTTTTTCATCAAGACAGAAAATCAAAACAGTCCAATGTCCAATCAATCTGAGTCTCCATCCCACTTAAAGTTTTAGTCACGTTGTGCCTATGGCTACTTCCCTACTGTACAACTGCAATACCTCTTACCTAGATTACTATATCGGCCTCCAGTTAATTGATCTCTTTATTTCTAGCCCTCTCCAATATATTCTCCAAACTGCAGTCAAAATGATTTTTCTAAAATGTGTATCTATGTATGCCGTTCTCCTACTTAAAGCCCTTCAATCATTCCCTATTACTTTGAATTAAAGTCTAGATTTTTTTTAACATGGCTTAAAGAGCCCAATGTGATATGTGTGATATGGTCTCAAGTGTCATTCTTATCTACCTTCCCACCCCGCCATCTAGGCTCCTGTCATCACTCCTTCCATTCCTAAAATTCTTTCAGGTCCCACACCTCTCAGGTCCAGGATTTTAGATATATTATGTCCTCTGCTTGAAACACCATGCCCCATCACTCTACCTCTTACCTGGATAATTGCTACCTACCCTTCAGTCTTAATTTAGATGCCGCTTCATCCAAAAAACACATCTCCTGGCCCCCAAATCTGGATTAGGTGCCCTTCCTATGATTCAAGCAGTACCATATATTTCCCCTATCAGAGCATTTTTCTCAACTGCCTATTTGCTTATCTATATTCCCCCATCAAACTATAAGCTGTACAAAGGTAAAGACCACATCTTTCTTTTATCCTAATGCTCACCACAATGCCTGCCACGTGGCAGGTGCTTCATTAAGTATCTGTTGAATAAATTAATATCACAAATGGGGCTCCAGCAGGTTCATGAATATTTTGCAAGCAACATTAAGTGGAAGGATTTTTTTAAACTAAAGTAAATCAAGTAAATAAAATACTAATAAATACAGAAGTTGAAAGTCTTACAGAGACACTCAATATGACATAGAATCTAATCATTATGACTGTCCAGTGACCAGGTCAGAACCTTTGGGAAACAGCAAAAGAGACCTCTCTGAAGAATATAGGTAGAAATAGTTTCCAGTAATACAGAGGCAAGAAATCATGAGCAACAATACATCTCCTGCTAAGCCTCTGGAAACCAAAAAAAAAAAAAAAAAAAAAAAAAAAATCTATCATAGGAAATCTTTTAAAAATATAAAATACATGCTTCAGTTTCCTGGCCAACTGTAAGTTCTACCACAATGAACTGGAAAATCAACGCCTAAAATCCATGCAGATTAAGCACACTGACAAGTAAAAAATTAATAAATATTCAATCTCACCTCTACCTTAACAGTCAATTTTCAATTCTCTTATTTTTCCCACCTCCATACACAAAGTAAGATTCTCCATCCTCTGTACCTGGGAGCAATTTATACACAGCTCTGGTATTACTTTTATCACACTCTATCGTATTACTTAAGTACCTCTCCTCCACCAGACTCTCAGGAAGACAGAGGTGTATCTGTCATCATTGTATCTTTAAGGCTATCACTGCACATAGTAGGTTTTTGGTGTTTGTGGAAAGGAGAAAAAGGAAGGAAGAGAAAGGGAGAGAAAGAGCAATCTATTTATTCAAGTATGTCGAAAGGTAGTCGTTGAAGTGGTAGAGAACTCCCACAGATGTAAGGAAAAGAAGCCTGAAAGAAGTTAAATTTCTAAAAGTTAACATGCAGATAATTCAGTGAACTTTAATATTAATTAATAACAGAAATAAGGACTACTCATTCTCATCCAATGGCAGTCTACAAGAAAGCTTACAGAGTAAGGAGCTCCATGTAGACTTCTTTATGTAGCCTATGTAGAAGCACAGAGCCCGCCCCCCCCCCAAAAAAAAGGAGGAAGAGGAGGGGGGAAGAGGAGAAGTGGGAAGAGAAAAATAAAAAAATTGTTCCATGCCCCACTCAGTGTCTAAGAAGTCAAAGTGATTCAAACACTTCAAAAATGGTTGTCCATGACCAATATTATTAATATTTTGAGAAAGATGCATGAGGATGTTTTACTATTGGGGGAGAGAAAAATGTTAGATATTCTCAACAGAAATTCATTGTCATATTTTCACTTAGTGACATGACTCTAAAATGTTCAAACATGAAGTGAAAAATTCATTTGTTCAGTGTTTGTAACAGATACTCAAATATTTGAAAAATCATTATTTCAACATTAAATATCACTATTTACATTACACAGTATGCAGGCTGGAGTTAGAAGAAAAGACTATCATGTGGAAGATTTGCTTTTAACAGAGTCAGACAATCTGTTCATTCCCCAAGATGCCAAGAATTTACCTCGCTCCCCAATAAACTTAAAGACATTCCCCATATACTCTAATACCAATAGCCTGGGCTGTGTAAGAGTTCGTGGAAGAGAGATGTAATCTGCTATCATCACATATGCAATGAAAAGTACAAAAGAATTCTAAAAGTCCTATAAAACTTGTATCTTTCCCACCAGGGAAACTCTCCCAGCACAGTGACTTTCTTTTTCATAATACCAAATCAAAGCTTTAACAGCATCCACGTTGTGCTTAGGTTCAGCCCAGAAAACAGACTTCTCTAAAGACTTTGGAAAAGAAACCCAACACTTAGATGGAGCCTTATCACTTCAGAAGAAGGTCTATTCCGAAAGAGAACCATCTGTCCCTGAAGGCTGAGCTCATTCCAGACAGAAGATATGTAACTTCCCCTTTTTTATTAATTTATTGGCATGATAACTCACATCAATTTAAAGGCAGTTCATCCACAATGAGCAAACTGTTTGAAAGCTAAATGCATTAAATCTTCTTTCACGGGGCCTGTAAGTATTTTTTGAAATCTTAGTGGTTTGCACTTAATACTTTATTTTAAAATCAGTTTAATCATATCCTAAAACCAGTATTTCTTCAGGAAGATGGATTTCATTTTACCTCCATATCTATTACCCCAGGTCAGAATTGCAATGCATTGTGATTCCATTTGAAACCACTAATACTGCACTCAAAAATCCAATCAGTAAGGGAGTCTGAAAACACAATTTTCCAAAATGACTATAGTGCTCCTACTTCCTATTCTTAAATATCTAAGACACTAATTGAACATCCATACTATTTTATTTATAGATCTTTCTCAAATATTCTCACAATAAAATCACCAGTTTTTAATTCCCACTTCCACAAAAGCTCTTTTTTTTGGCTTTATTTTGAAGACTTAACAACTGTATTTTTTAAATCAGTTTGATAAATAAGTGTTCAAAAAACAAAATGTTCTTATGAGACTCAGAAGTCTCTACAGCATATAGCTTGATATGCTTTACAACAGTAGGAACACAGGACAAAACTATGAAAGTATAGTAACACTCAATTATACAAAACAGATGTATGAATATGTGTATAAGTATACATGCGCAGGAGATATATATCCACTTTGTGAATTATCTACAAAAGCAATTTAATGTCAGGCAGCTTTTATCCACCATGTCTTCTTGGCTATGGTATGATCATGAATCTAAAATCAATCATATAAATCACTGAAGCAAAATCTAGAATGGAGAAGTAGCCATGTCATAGTATCAGGCAATCACAGAATCCTGGAATTGGAAAGAACATCAAAGGACATCTGATACAGCACGGAATTTCTTTCATAGATCTAATGGATGCTGACATGGACACTGTTGTAAGTTTTCCAACGACAGGGAGCCCATTCTTTACTTTCCCCAAGAAGCTCATTTCATCAGACTCCAGTGACAGGATGTTTCTCCTCATATCAAGCCAAAATTATCTCCCTATAAATCCTCCTGTCAGGTAGTACCTAGTCTGTTCTTACAGATATTCCTAGCCCATCTTTAACAGGTCTCTGTGTTCTAGATATGAAGGAAATGAACATGTTCCCCCTGGTCATATTTCCTAGAGGCTAGGCATCTTTTCTACATCCCCAATACCCTAAGCTGTCCTTCGTATCATTTAAAGACCCTTAATCATCCCAGGCACTTCAGTCTCCTCTTGGTGAAATTCAATTTGCCAGTATCTCTATTAAAAAACGGCATCTAGAACTAAAAATCATACTCCACAAATTATTACCAACATTTATTCACTAGGAAATAGATATTTGGGAAAGAGTCAAACCAAAGAACCCTCTGCTTCCTAGGGAGCAAGTCTTAACGTATACAATGGAAATGGCTAGATAAACAGAAAATATAAATCAATGCTATCCAAAAACAGTGATGAGAAAAGTGGCGGGGGGAGTTTAAAATAGAGTGTCATCAAGCTATTCATTCTGAAAGAAATTAAACCACACTAAGTCCACAACCTAAATTACCTGAGAACTGGTAATGCTAAAGTAATATGACCAAAACTTTCTAAATTTGCAATAAGCACGGTTATATATAGTCATAGCCTTTAAAATAAATTACTTTTAATCTCATCGAAAGAATCAAATGAAATCAAAATACTGGATGTAATTAAGACTGTTTAGTTTCCCTGGAGATTATACGAATCAGACATGTTAAGCATTCTAGGAATGAAACATTTGATACAATTAAGAAAATCCTATTGAAAAAAATTAGTCTGTAAAACAGAGATAATATGGGGCTAAGGAATGGCTTATTAATTACTTATTCAATTCTGAGTATAATAAATACAGCTATTACCATTTCAATTCACTAGTGGCTGAGCTCAGAAAGCTAAAACACTGCCACTCAATCTGCCTCCAGAATCTATTGATCTAATCAGTATAGTCACTGCCTGCTTCATTTATTGAATCACAGAATTATTTTAGGCTGAAAGGAATTTAGATGGAAAAAAAATGCTAGTAAGAAGGAGGACCAAAATTAAAGACCAAAATCTGGTACCTTGTCTTCTATACTTGAACAACCCTTCAAATACTTGAAAGAAGCTGTCATACCCTCCTTTCCCGCCCTAACCAATCTTCTTTCCAAGGCCAGTTCCTTCAATGACTTATAATATAGGGAGGATCTCAGAACAAAGTCCTATATAAGTGACCTCTGGAAATTCAGACATGTTCTTTCATGTCTGACGGGCCAGCTCAGACTGTGTCTTGAGGGGATAAATGAGTGGCTATCGGGAGGAGGCTGCCCCCAACAAGATGAAGCCTCTTGAGCCCCACTCTTCAACCCCTCAGTTACTCTGCATAAGTCAAGCAGGAGGGACCTGAGAGCCACAGCCCTGGCGCAGAGCCACTCAGTAAGTGACTATGGAAGAAGATCAGAAGAGAGGCTATGACTATGCCAACATCAGAAACACCAGGGGACAGCACCTCCAGTTCAGGGGCCTTCCCCTATACCTGGCCTTTCTCCAATAGCGCTCTCTCCACTAGGTCTCAGCCAACCTAATGGGTCTTTCCTGTTTCTGACTAAGCCCTGGGGCAAACAGGACAGAGACTCCTCCAGAGAGTATATAGCCACAGCGGGAGCCCTCCATGAGGATAAGGTCATAATCCCAAAGTAGACAGGCAAGTAACCTAGGATGATATTAAAGTGGCAGGATGCTATAACAAGAGAAGCAAGATGGCAAAAGCCCAAAATATTAGATGCTTGGGGGAAATGCTAAAGACAAAAGACAAAGAAAAGGAATTTTTTAAGCTAGGCTTAACATAAGAAGAATAAAGCCAAGACAGTTGTTAATTCTTAACTACAAATTATGCTTCTGTCTTCTCCATCCAAACTGACCTCAAATCTCAGCCCAGCATAACAGGCTCTTTGTAAAGCTGGGCACTGCTGGCCTGTCAGTCATTGTCTTCTACTATTCCCCTGGATATCAGCTTCCTTAAAGACCTACACTCTTCCCCACCTCCAGGCTTTTGGGCCTGCTGTTCATCCGGCCTCAGATTCCTTTCCCCTTCTGCTCATCCTCCCTTGACTGCCCCAAGCAGACCAGGGAGTACTCTCCTCCAGCTCCGATAGCACCAATCCATGTGTCTCTTCCAGCACCTCCCATGGGATATGATCATTTCTTGGTTTGCTCCCCTCCAAAACAGACTGTAAGCTGTCAAAGACTGTATCTTCATATTCCAAGAATCTAGCATAGTCTGGCTCTTAATTTAGTAAGTGAATGAATCAAACATAGGGAAGTAGGATAAGTAAGGTGACAATCATGTGCCAGGCTTTGTCTCATGTATGCCTTTTATCTCTTCTCTACTGACTAATGACAGACATACAGAGAACAGTGCCTGAAACACACGAAGTGACCAATGAAAACCAACTGAATAAATCAAGTGAATAAACATGAAAAGAGCTTTGACAGATTCAGCAAAGTGATATAGTCATGAGTATGAAGGTCCCTTCCAGTGCTAAGATTCTAAGGAGTTTTAAAAAACTGTACTTATACAAATTTCCCAGAAGATTTGGAAAAGAGAAAAGGGAAACTAGCATTTATTGAGGAGCTACAAATTTGTTAGGCACTTTATATATGATATTTGATTTGCTTTTCATAATAATCCTGGGAAATTGGGATTATAATCCCCATTTTACAGATAAAGAAACCAAAGATAGAGATGCAGAGACAAAATTTGAACTCAGGTGAACCTGACCCCAATCCTAATCTTTTCCCACACTGCACACATGAATCCCTGGGAGAAACACAATTCTCCCTTCCCTATCACTCCATTCCAAGGAAAAGGAGTTCTGAAACAAGCCGAGGCTCAATCAGGTCATGATTCCAGAGGGTAGAGCTTTCAATGGGAAGTATGAAGAGGTGAAAAAGCTCTACCTTCCCTTGAGAATACCCCTCTTTTCCTTGTCGAAAGGTTCACAACTCTTCCCATGTTCCTCCCATGAGTCTGGAAGGAAAATTGTAGGACCTCTCCAGCTTACAAAGGGCCTCTCCAACGCCTCTTTTACTCTTCCCGTTCCCCAACAGGTCAAGTGGCAATCAAGTTATAATTCAGAGGAATGACGGCAAGGAGAGAGCTATGTGGGTCTACTTGAGGGGCCTTAGATTAGAGGGGGAAGCAGCCCTGAAGCTTACACATCCCCTGCAAGCCTATTCACCAAGTTATAAGCCTACATACAAATGGTAACCAAAGTCCTAACTAGCAATACAGGTATTTCTTTGCCTAGAATGTCTTCTGTAGGATGGTGGCATCTAACTGAGGTGACAAGGAATCAGCCAAATTTTGTTTCCCCAAAACATGACTCACAAGTTGACTTAAACAAATAACGTGAGGTATACAACAAATGGTCCTGGGACAACTGGTTATCCTCAAGCAAAAGAATTAATTTGGACACCTACATCACACATATATAAAAATTAACTCAAAATGGATCAAGGCCTAAATACTAGAGCTAAAACCACAAAACTCTTAGGAAAAAAACATATGAGTAAATCTGACCTTGAATTAGGCAATAGTTTTTTAGGTATGTCATCTAAAGCCAAACGACCAAAGTAAAAACAGATATATTGAACTTCATAAAATTAAAACTTTTGTTCCTCAAAGGACACTACCAGGGACTTTCCTAGCAGTCTAGTGGTTAAGACTCCGTGCTTCCATTACAAGGCGCATGGGTTCAATCCCTGGTCGGGAAACTAAGATCCCACATGCCACAGGGCGAGGAGGCCAAAAAAAAAAAAAAAAAAGATCCTACCAAGCAAGCAAAAAGACAACCTACAGAATGGGAGGAAATGTCTGCAAATGATATGTCTGATAAGGGTCTAATATCCAGAACATATAAAGAACTCTTCCAACTCAAGAATAAAAAGAGAATCCAAATTAAAAAAATAAAGGAGTTAAATAATACTTCTCCGAAGAAGATATACAAATGGCCAAAGATGTTCAACATCATTAGTCATCAGGAAAATGCAAATCAAAAGTATAATGAGGTACCACTTCACACCTACTCAGATGGCTATAATCAAAATGATAGACAATAACAAAGGGTTGGGGATGGTATGGGAAGACTCCTCATACATTACTGATGGGAATGGTGCAACCACTTTGGAGAACAGTTTGGCAGTCTTCAAAAAGTCACACATAGAGTTACTGTATGACCAGCAATTCTACTCCTAGATATATACTCAAGAGAAATGAAAAGATATGTTCACACAAAAACTTACACACAAATATTCATAGCGGCATCATTCATAACAGCAAAAAAGAAAAAGAAGAAACAACCAAAATTGCCATCTACTGAGGAACGGATAAAAACAATGTGGTATATCCATATGATAGAATTTTATTTGTTTACAGAAAAGAATGAAGGACTAACACATACTACAACAGAAATGATGCTTGAAAACATCATGCTAAGTGAAAGAAGCCACATGCAAAAGGGCCCGTACTGTATGATTCCATTTATATAAAATGTCCATAATAATAGGCAAATCCATAGGCAAAGAAAGTAGATTAGTGTTTGCCAGGGGCTGGGGGAGGGGAGATGAAGAATGACTGCTAACGGATGTGGGGTTTCTTTTTTGGGGGCAATGAAACATTCTAGAATTAGATAGTGGTGATGATTGCAAAACCTTGTGATATACTGAAAACTTAATTTTACACTTTAAAAGGATGAATTATATGGTATGTTAATTATATCTCAATAAAAAAAGGTGAGCTGCAAGTATAAAAATGAGCTAAGTGTACACATTATAACATGTACCATCAAAGAGATAAAACAGAAAAGCAATTAAGTTAACTTGAAAATCACTGCTGGACATTGGTGTTTACTTTCATAATAACAAATATGAGAAGTATTGCATTTTATTGCCATAAACTGCACAGCAACATAAAGAAGATTGAGAGGAAAAATTAATTTGATTCCATGAAAAACGTCCAAGGATAAATATTTGCTTTCTTCCCAATATCTCAGCTGGTTGTAAGCTGAGCTCCCTGGAGCAGATATAAGAGCCTCTATGTTAGATTTGCTGACAGCAAACAGACTTGAAAGAATTCAAGTATAAGAAACTGAGCCTCAGACGCCCTGCCTTTGGTAAATGGTAAATGGATTCTCTCCCAGCAAGCTCTGTCACTGCAGACAAGCATTCCACCATGATAACGACAAAGTAACAGAGTAGAACTTTCAATTACCAGCATCTCAACCTTAGAGACTGGATGAACATCTTCCATAAGGCTTTTCTCAGATTCTCTGAATGAATGTGTGAGTCCAAATGACCAGTTTTTCCAGGTGAACACAGTTCATGTCAAGAATATTGAATCACAAGCAAACTTTGTACACATACAATGTAAAAGTAAAAACATAAGACAATATTATAGAACTATGCCTGGAACATCGTAGGCACCCAATAAATACTTGTTGAATAACGTTTATATAGTTAATAATATCTACTACATAACTTAGATCAAATACTAAGGCAAACAGTAGCAGTATTTCTAAATCAACTTATCTTCATTAATAAAGTTGTTTTTTTCTTGCTTTATTCCTGATGTTATACCACACCCTTATTGAGAGTCAAACTGAAAAGTCAATGGTTATTAAGAAAGATAATTAGTCTATCATAAGTAGAAAGGATATTCTGATTAATTCTAAAAGTTACTGCCTCTCATCTTACAAACCTTCCTGAAATAAAACAACTTCGGGTTAATAAAACTGCAGAAATTTGTGACGTGGTTAATCTTTCATGCACCCTAAGATTTATTTTAGTTAATAAACTAAGAAAAAGATATATTGATACAGTTTAATAATAAGTTGTTTACTCTTCACATTCTGGAACCCTAAGACAGATCAAGCAAAACACAATTCACCTCACTGATCCCTATTGGAGCTCAGTAGGAAGGGAAGTTCTTTCTGAAGCACATATTAAAGCACACTAACTTACCAATGCCTAGAAGGTCAGCAATTAATTCTACATTACATTTTCCCTTTTTTAAGCCTCTTTTAAAAACAGGGGATTAATTTCTCAGAATGTAACAACTGTGGGTGCTTGAAATACTATATAGAATCATCAGATGGGTAAAAGAAGTAGAAAATCTCTTCAGAGATCACATCTTTTCCTCTTTCAGGACACTTCTGAAAGTCTCTAAGGATACCATTCTACAAGTTCACGATCTATGACAGACTGTCAGAAAAAGTCTTCGTCAGTTTCTTTTACAGCAGTATAAGCTCTTTTCTTCTATCTTCAAGGAGACATAAAGATGACATGAGTATCACCCTTTACATCATCATCTTTTAGGTTTTTTATTGGAAATCACACTACTCAACTCTCTCTCACTTTCATTAACTCTTCCTTGATTTGCTGACATCACAAAATAACATTTTTAAAGAAAATGTAGTTTGTTAACTGGTCTCTGCATGAAAAAGACTTTCTAAGCATAAAAAGCAATGAATCAAAAAAGAAAAGGTTAACAAGTAAACAACATAAAATTGTTTTAATTTCTATAAATGAAAAGCCATCATAAATTAAAAGAAAAGGTAATTGTAGGAGAAATGCCCCAATATGACAAGCAAGGGATAATATTCTTACTCTATAAAAAGTTCACACAAATCAGCGTCTGGCCAAGACAAGTGCCCCCTACCCTGTCCCGCATTCCCCTCCTCATCCGTACAAGAAATTGCTAGGTCCCTACAAAAAAAAAGAGGTTACAGCTTCTTTCTCCCAGCTTTCATGATCACTGTGCCTTTCTTCTGCCTTAGTCCTTTGCCTCCTACCCGGATGCCCTTTTTCTTCTCAGCCCTGTTAGCCAGGAGATTCAGATAAACAGCCTGATCTTGATTTCAGATTTTCCCCAAGATCCAGCCTCTGAAACACTGCTTTCTACATTGCTCTGTAACCTGCAGGCAAGTAACAACTCACCCCAGGCTCCAGGGATACCTTATCCAACTAATTCCAGCCAAAGCCCAACATATTGGCTTCTGCCTGCGCTAGGGAGGCAGAAATCAAACAATTAAACAATTAAGAAAAAAACTGAGACTCCAATATAAAAACCATCAAAGAGCTTGCGCAGGCAATCTAACAGCTAATAAGATTTTTAATGCTGTAACACATTAATAATGGAAGATGTGAGTTAAAATGAGGTACTATTTTTAATCTGTGAAATTTGCGAAGATTTTTTAAAAAAATAATAATGCTAACACAGGTGCTGATAGCAGGATGGTAAACTGGTATCTCTTTCTAATGGTGGCAGCATGTGTGAAGAGCATTCCTCTGCCCTTTGACCCTGCAATGTCATTTTTAGGAACTGATCTTCAGTAATCAAATATCTAGTCAAAAGATTTAAGTATAAAGATATTCATCTCTACATTTTTGTACGTGAAATGTAACTATCCAACAGTAAGTAAACTGCAAATAAATTATGCTTTGTCCACAGTGTGGATTATTATGGAGCCAATAAAAATGATATAGTAAGAGCTGACTATTCTATAGCACTGATTAAGGACCACTGACTGTCCTAAGCAGTTAACATGTATTCAGTCATTCACTCCTCCAACAACATAAATGGAAACTGTGAGCTATGTAGGTGTTAGTATCATCTCCATTTCACAGCTGAGAAATCGGAGGCACAGAGAACTTATGTAATTGGTTCAAGGTTACACCGGCACAGACTCACATGCCCTTTTCTGAAATTCTAAAATCCAAAAAGCTCTGAACACCACGTGTTCTCATAAATTTGTGGCAAATTCATTTGTTGGCAAAACCTGACCTGAACTGAAGCAAAAGTATGTATAGTCTTTACTTACCCCACTTTGAGTGAAGTTATCTTGCTAAAGAAAACTTAATGCATTTGATTACAGAGTGCTGCCCCAGACCCCACTAGAAGGGATGCAGTTTATACACCATGTTGTCTTTCTATAATCTGAAAAATTCTGAATTTTAAAGCACAGACAGCCCCGCGAGTTTCATATAAGGAATTGTGGCAGAGCTGAAATTCAAATCTATGCATCTGCTTGGCTCTGGAGTCTGTGCTCTTAACCACCATGGTTATTTTGAGAGCCTGTTTAATGGCATGGGGAAATTCTTATAATTAAAATATTTAAGTATTTATTAACTACATACTATGTGTCAGACACACAGACAAAATTAAAATTGGGACAGTGCTACTAAGGACAGATAACTGGTGTCAGAAGAGCCTATACCCTAAGGGGGCTTGTCCTAGACAGACTGGTCAGTGGCAGTTTTCCTGAGGAACCATCTGATCTGAGAAGTGAAGAATGAGCAAGAGTTAACGAGAAGAGGGAAGAGCATACCTGGAAGGAGAAGAGCATGCTCAAAGGCCCTGTAGTAGGAGGGAAAATGGAGACAAAGGATTCAGAGTCAGTGTAACTGGAACACAGAGAACCAGGAGAGCCTAGTGTAAGATAAGGCTAGAGAGGAGGTAGATGCTACAGGACCTTATAGGTGGAGTAACCATTTGTCCCAGTTTGCCTTAGGAACAGTCCCAGTGTAAATAATAGCACTCTCTTTTACTCTCAAAGGTATCCTGGTCTATATGATAAAATATATGGCCATCCAATTTATCGGCCACATTAAAGAGTCGTGCTTTTATCCTAAAAGCGATATGAAATCCTGATGGATTTTAAGCGGCAGGGGGGCAGAAGAAGGGTATCGTAATGAAATTTTAATTTTCAAAAGATTAGTCTTGCTACAGGGCAAAGAACAGACAAGAATACTGAAAGGATAGGGTGAATACCTTTAGACCAGTTTGGAGGCTACAACAGGAGACCAGGCAAGAGACAATGGCAGCTTGGTCCAGGGTGACAGTAGTAGAGACAGAAAGAAGTGGATGGAATTGAGTTTGGTTTGAACGTAAAATAAACAGACCTTGATGATTTCCACACAGAAAGAGTGTCCAAGACTTCTGGCTTGCAAACTAAATGGATGGTGTTGTGATTCACTAGAGATTTACATGAGCTAGAAATTTAAATATGTGAGGCATCTGCATAGCAGCTGTAATTTGAAGCGGGGGAGCCTGTAAGAGTGCCTAAAACAAGAAAAGTTTAGGTTCAAAACCTGCTGATGTTTATTTCCATTGGCAGAGCCCTCTTCCGATGCAGGACCCCATTTTCTGGTTGAATACTGGAGCTGTTTGGTGGTTAGACAAAAGAGAAGGTCCCCCTTGCCTGGTGATATGGGACAGGAGGAATCAAACCACGTGCAGCATGTAAACACCCGTTACAACTAAACCCCAGGTGCTTGATATTTACTGTTCACAACGCAGTCTCACATACAGGCTCCTTGGAGCCCACGACACTTGGTGAGAAAATGTGGTCTGCATTTACGGATGAGGAAACTGAGGTGGAGCGCTTAAATTACCTGTCTACACAGAGGCTGCTCTTACGCCATACTATCTCCTCAAATGTGCCATCCACTGTGTGCAAGCAACTACACTAAGTGCTGTAAGAACTACCAAATAATGAGGTCCTACTATGTGCCAGGCTCTAGGAAATTAAAAAGAGAGAGAGAAAGGAAAAACAACGCAACTTCAGAACTTTTAAGGATGTGTTACACTTACCCTAGAGTAAATTCGCTTTAAATTTCAAAAAGGTTCACGTCCCAAGGTGGGGTCGAGGTGAGAAGGTGGAGATGAACCGGGCAGCCAGGGACCACCCCAAACACCGACTCAGGGGGAAATGAGGTCCCAACGTCTGGGCCCCGGGAAACACTAGGAAGGGACGGCGGGGGCCACCGGCCGACTGGTCAACGGAGGCCCAGCTGCCCGTTCGCCTGCGCGTTGCCATAGCAACGGCCAGGTCGGCTTTACCCCGGAGCCTCCCGCCCACTTCCGCGGGGTCCGCCCTGCGCCGCAACGCCAGGGGCCACTCACCCAGGCCGTCGGGCGGGCTGGCTCCCAACTGGCGCGCACACTCCGCGCTGGTGGTCGCCAAGTCCGGAATTCCGCACCTGGAGAAACTTTTCGGCCGGCGGGGCAGCCTTAGGGAGGTGGACGGGGGCCGCGTTGGGACAAAGCGCGTCGGCTTGGCGCGAAGCCCTTCTCCCTGCGGCGGGGCTGGCGAGGAGGGTTCTCCCAGGTGCGTTCGGAGGCGTTCCCGCGAGCAGCTCCTCTTAGCGATGGACCTGAGAAGCCTGTCTCGGGGACAGAGAAGCAGACCTGTTACACTTTATAACAGTCATATCGCACTACTGAGGTGATGTCCAGGCTAGTATTCTCGCTCAGGCCCGAGGCCTCGTGTTCCAGCTGGTTGAAGCTGGGGCTGTAAGCCTCGCACTGCATTGGGTTCCGAGCTGGCCTAAAAGTAAGGGAAATGAGTATCAGTGCTGGGGGAAAGGCCCCCGGAGTGCAGGGTGTTTGTGCCCACGGAGGCGCTGAGAAGGCTCTTGAGAGATCAAATGACAATTACCAGGAATATGTTTTAGCCACAAATCTCCGTGGAACCATCTGAATGCGTGCCCCCCTGCAATAGAGGCTAGAAATGCGGGCTCCAGCTGTATGCTAATGTATTTCTGACCTGAACTAGTAATGGCTTCTGTGGACACGGGTCTTGCTCTCTAGCAGCTGCCGCGGGGGTGGGGGGACGAGGGGTGGGCTCAACTCTCCAGATCCTAGCCTAATTATTCAGGCAGATGTCCTCTAAAATTTATTTGATTAATAGCCAAGAACTTGGTACAGCAGGTCGATTCATTCTATTGCTTAGAGGTAGAAGTCCACCTTTGGCAACGGGTTCCTCCTGTCAGCTTCATCTGAAAACTCATAATGGCCGTGGTAAGCAACCGGTAACTTCAGTTTTGCAAATTTTTCGAACACAAAAATAATCCCCACCATGTCCTGTACTCTAGAACTTTGGGGTATTGGCCAGACTTTGTTTTGAAGAAGTACAGAACTGTGGTCTAACAAGGGTCTGGAATAGCCTGCAAGAATTTTCTCTCTGTCTCTCTCCCCCAACCCTGCCTCTATCCAAACATGAGTGTTAGTGCCACAATGTCCGACAAAAGAAGATAAACTCTACCATCTGCTTCACTGAGCTGTGAAGTGTGTGGATCTGCCTTTAGTCAGCAGCTAGGTAGTCTTACACTCCACAGCCTTACCAAGAAATAACTTTGAACTGTCCACTTTCTCATGCCTGTGAAAAGCCTGGTGGAGAGAAACTACAGTTCCGGAGAATTGTTTGAAAGGCATGCAGATGACCCCCTCCTCTACATAGTCTCTGGGTCAAGTGAGTTCCAAACCTGCTATAAATCAGAGACATCCGAGGAGTTCTGTTTGTTTTGCTTTGTGTTTAAATACAGATTCACAGGACACGCTTCCAGAAATTCTGATTAAGTAAATCTCATGAAACCATTTTTAAAAGATCTTCATATGAGCTTGATACAAAGCTAGATTGGGAACCACTGGGCTATGTTTTATCCTGAATTAAGCCAGACCATCAAAAAGCTGTTTGTACCACTTTTTTTCACCCTTACAAAATTGTCTCTACCAAGTCATGCTTTACCCTTATGCCATCTGCTTATATTGAGATGCTATTAAAAAAAGATACGCATGACACCTCTGAATTTACTGGAGGGATTATTTTAAGAATGATGTTTTTTACATCCCAGTAGCAGAATCCTACCATATTGCCCAGCCCAGGGTTTTTCAAGTTTTTTGGACGATAATCCACCAAAAGAAATATGTTTTACATTATCACCCAGTACACAGGTACCTACACATTTAATAACTAAAACAAGTCTTATAAAATATTACCCATTCCACATGCATTTTATCACTTTTTAATGCTGGCTTCCACCCGTTAAATGATTTATTGATGAGTTGCAAGTTGCATTTTAAAATCAGCAGTATAGGGACTTCCCTGGAGATCCAGTGGTTAAGACTTCACCTTCCAGTGCAGGGGGTGCGGGTTTGCTCCCTGGTCGGGGAGGTAAGATCCCACATGCCTCGCGGCCAAAAAGACCAAAACATAAAACAGAAGCAATATTGTAACAAAGTCAATAAAGATTTTAAAAATGGTCCACATCAAAAAAAAATCTAAAAAATTAAAATAAAAATATAAAATCAGCAGTATAGCCAGGTATCTTTTTCTGGAAACTAGCCCTAATCCTCAGACAAACTAGGCCACCTGTCCACAGTCTATTGCTCCAATAGCAGTACCAGAGCCAATGCAATCACATCTTTCTCCCAGGAATTTGGAATTAGGACTGAGAGATTTTAGTTTTTCTAAATCTAGGTAGCTAACATAGAAACATAGAATGCTGTAATATTGAAAGTCAGAAGCTATCCACAGACATGCCTTCCCATCATGTGGCCTGGAGAAATGCAGAAAACCAAGTTGCAGGAAAAATGTGAAAAGAACAGGAAGGATGAAAGAGATTCACAAAGAGGAGAGAAGAGACCAAAAGTGTTGTGACAGCTTTCCATCCCTGATCATTTTATTTCTTGAAATGAGCTGCATTCCTACCTTTGAATTCCATGTAATATTCCAAATCTTTACAATAAGATGCACTCTTTTGCTTATGCTGGTTCAAATGGTTGTTTCTGTTATTGCAACCAAGATGAACCTAATTATATTGGTTTTATATGGCTTTTGTAACAAATTACCACAAACTTGGTGATTAAACAATGTAAGTGTATTATCTGGCAGTTCTATAAGTCAGAAGTCTGACACAGGACTCAATGGACTAAAATCAGTGTCAGTAGAGGAGAATCTGTTTCCTTGCCTTTTCCAGTTTCTAGAGGTTACCTACATCCCTTGGGTTCATGGCCCTTTTCCTCCATCTTCAAAGGCAGCAATATTGCATCTTTCTGACCGTGCTTCTGAGGTTACATCTCCCTCTGATTCTAGCTAGAAAGGTTCTTAGCTGTTTTTTTTTTTTTTTTTTTTTGCAGTACGCGGGCCTCTCACTGTCGTGGCCTCTCCCGTTGTGGAGCACAGGCTCCGGACGCGCAGGCTCAGCGGCCATGGCTCACGGGCCCAGCCACTCTGCAGCATGTGGGATCTTCCCGGACCGGGGCACAAACCCGTGTCCCCTGCATCGGCAGGCGGACTCTCAACCACTGCGCCACCAGGGAAGCCCAAGGTTCTTAGCTTTTAAGGACCCAAATGATTAGATTGGGTCCACCCAGAAATTCCAGAATAATCTCCCCATCCCAAGGTCCTTAGCTTAATCACCTCTGCAAAGTGCTTTTTGCACAGAAAGTAACGTTCACAGGTTCCAGGAATTAGGACATGGACATCTGGGGGAAATGTGGGGGTGGATCCACACTAACATACAATCACTCTATGCCTTAATGTATTTCAATCCTGAGTGTCAGGGAAAAAAATCTTTTGCTCCTTGAAAAACTGATTTCCTTATAAAGAAAGAAAACCATGAAATTGATCACTTTTCCCTTTTCACCTTCGCTTCTAGGAAGACAGGAACCAAATGTGCAGCTCAACATTAATAATTTTGTCAAACTCTACTGCTTGCATATCAGTGTTACAACTTTCTTCTGTTCTCTCTCTCTTCCCTCATTTCTACCTTTTTTCTTCATTGTATTGACTGTATTATTTTAAGCTGCTTCAGATATTTTGACTTGTTGTTTCCTCTGCCTATAAGGCTCTGCCCCCATACCTCCACAAGGCTGGTTCCTTTTCATCATCTATATCTCAGCTCACATGCCACCTCCTCAGAGAAGCCTTCCCTGATCCCCCTATCTAAAGTAGTCCCTCCCACAGTCTATCACATTACTTTACTTTGTTGTCCTAGAGCACTGAACACCATCTAAGACAAGCTGATTTATTTTCTTTCTTCCCTCACTGGAAGTTAAGCTTCAAGACAGTAGGGACCCAGCCTCTTTGTTTATTGCTTTGCTCCCAGTACCTGGAACAGTGGCTGACAGTTAGTAGCTATTTAGTAAAAAAAACATGGCATTAGTAAATGAAAGAATGAATAAAGGAAGCACAGAAAGAAGGAAAGAAGAGATTTTGTAGAACATGTTGATATATAGACGGATAGATAAATAGGTAGATAGGTTGACAGATAGACAAATATTCATTTCTGATATGCAAATGTCACCAATATTTATAGGGAAGAATCAGAGAAATTACACAAGGAAGTAAAACATAACTCCCTACAATATGTTCATAGAGCTACTGGGTTTTCTTGGGGAACCCTTTATGTAAATGCCTTAGACAGAAAGTTTCTTGAAGTTTTCCAGTGGCTCAAGGCAGCTACCTTAAATATCCCGGCTGGTTACCATGTCTGAAGTCATCAGTTCTCAGTGAGGTGATGGATTGCAATACCATGACTCCTAAGAACAACAAACTCTTGACACTGCCAAGGGAGCTCAGTCTATTCCAGGGCTCATTACTGCACAGCAATCGGCTCTCATTCTAGTCCAGTAATTATCAACGTCACCACTGGCAACAAGTGTTATATGCTGTTTACTTAAACACTCTATGGTAACGTCGTTGTTACAATGCAATATCAAATTGCTTGACATTTAAGAGAGATCAGAATCGAAGTCTGTCAATATAACAAAACATAGAAGCAATTAGATAGTTTGTTCCAGGGTTTGTTGACCCTGTTAGTAAAAATACCAAAGTCTTGGAGGGAAGAGATGGACTTCAGTTTTCATAAGTCAAGAAGCAGTTGATTTACACATTAATTACAATTTATCTGTTATTCAAAAGACTTTTAAAAGACTCTATATCACAAAAACATCACTCCATATTTTTTCTGTTCTATAAGATAAGTTATGATATTTTTAAATCATTATGTGTTATATTAAGATTTCTTAAATTGGGGGACATGTCTTTGAAAAGTGTATAATGCAAAATGTAACTTTATCCTAATGATAGCTCTTTGATTATTGGTAGGCTCTACCAATTTATACAAAGTCTTTCCACTTTTCTCTTCTCCTACCTTGACAAAAGTAAAACTGTACCTTATCCCCACAGCTCAAAAAGAAATAAATATTTAGCAATTAACTCAGTTTTTCTGATCAACTGTGGATGTCTGACCCAGCCCCCTTTTCAGATAAAACTAATAGAGTTCAGGTTAGTACATGCCAAAACTAAATTAATGGTTCATAGAGTGGAAGACTTGATATTGTTTAGATGGAAATACTCCCCACATTGATCTACAAATTCAATGCAATCCTTATCTAAATTTCAGCTGCCTTTTTTGTAGAAATTCACCATCTGATCCTAAAATTCATATGGAGATGCAAGAAACTCAGAGGAGGCAAAACAGTGTTAAAAAGAAGAACAAAGTTGGAGGACTCACACTTCCTGATTTCAAAACTTACTACAAAGCTTTAGTAATCAAGACTGTCATATTGGCATAAGGATAGACATATAAAACAACAGAATAGAATTGAGAGTCCAGAAATAAATCCATGCATCATTGAACAACTGATAAGGGTGCCATGGCAATTCAATGGGTGACAGGATAATCTTCAACAAATGATGCTAGGGAAACTGCAAGAGAGTATATTTGAACCTGTACCTCACACCATATACAAAAGTTAACTCAAAATGGATCAAAGACCTAAACATAGGAGCTAAAACAATAAAACTCTTAGAAAAAACACAGTTATAAGTCTTCAAGACCTTGGATTAGGCAATGGTTTCTTAGATATGGCATCTAAAGCAAAAGCAACCAAAGAAAAAATAGATAAATTGGACTTCATCAAATTAAAACTTGTGCTTCAAAAGACTATCAAGAAAATAAAAGACACCCACAAAATGGGACAAAAATATGTGCAAGTCTTATAAGTGACAACAGTCTAGTATCTAAAATATATTAAGAATTCCTACAACTCAACAGTAAAAAAACAAATAACTCAATGTAAAAGTGGGCAGAGAATTTGAAGACATTTTTCCAAAGAAGATATACATAAAGCCAATAAGCACATAAAAAGATGCTCAATATCATTTTTCATTGGGGAAATGCAAATCAAAACCATAATGGGGTACCAATTAATACCCACTAGGATGGCTAGAATCAAAAAGACAGGCAATAATATAAGCTGGTGATGATGTGGAACAATTGGAACCTTCATACATTGCTGGTGGGAATATAAAATGGTAGAGCTGCTTTGGAAAATAGTCTGGCAGTTTATTAAACAATTAAGCACAGGGCTTCCCTTGTGGCGCAGTGGTTAAGAATCCGCCTGCCAATGCAGGGGACACAGGTTCGAGCCCTGGTCCGGGAAGACCCCACATGCTGCAGAGCAACTAAGCCCGTGTGCCACAACTACTGAGCCTGTGCTCCAGAGCCCATGTGCCACAACTCCTGAAGCCCGGCGCCTGAAGCCCGTACTCTGCAACAAGAGAAGCCACCGCAAAGAGAAGCCTGCGCACCACAACGAAGAGTAGCCCCCGCTCACCGCAACTAGAGGAAGCCCACGCACAGCAACAAAAACCCAACGCAGCCAAAAATAAATAATAATAAAATTAAAAAAAAAATTAAGCATAGATTACCATATGACCACTACCCAAGAGAATTGGAATTACATGTCCACACAAAAAACTTATATACAAATGTTCATAGAAGCATTATTCATAATAGCCAAAAATTAAAACCCAAAATGGCCATTAAATGATGAATAGATAAACAAAAAATGGTATATCCATACAATGGAATTGTATTTGGCTACAAACAGGTACATGCTACAACATGGATAAACCTTGAAAACATTATGCTAAGTGAAAGAAGCCAGATGCAAAAAGCCATATCTTGTATGATTCCATTTATATGAAATGTCCCAAATAGGCAAGTCTGTATAGAGAAAAAGTAAATTAGTGGTTGCCAGGGACTGGGAAGAGGGAATGGGGAAAGACTGTTAACAGGTAGAGAATTTCTTTTGGAGGTGATAAAAATATTCTAAAATTAGACAGTGGTGATGGTTGAACAACCCTGTGAATATACTAAAAACCATTGAATTTTACACTTTTAAAAAGTGAATATTAGGTATATGAATTATGTCTCAACTTAAAGAGTAAAGTAAAAAAAGCTAAATAATACTTTATATTTCATGGTTTCTAAAACCCACACTGTTTTCACTTTTTAAACTTCTTTGAAATTGGGTTGCATAATTGATTACATATTACTATTGCTGTCAGCCAGGTAGCAGTCCTGACGTGTAAAAGTCTTCCTGAAGGACCAAGAGAGTGCCAGCATCTTGGTGTCTTAGTTTTCACAAAATACAGGTGATATTCACTCACCTAATGTCATCAACTCTGTTCCAGGCACTGTTCCAAATGCTTTCTGTATTTTAACTTATTCAACCCTCACAACAGCTCCATGAGATAAGTACTGTTATTATCCTTATTTTACAGACAAAGAAGCAAAAGTACAGTGTGCTGGAGTGATTTGTCCAAGATCACACAGCTGGTTCGTGTGAGTCCCATCCAGGCTGTTCTGGTCCAGAGTCTGTGCTCCTAACCATTAGGCTTCACTGCCTCACTTACCTGTGAGTGCAAGACAGCCATTACTGTCAACGGTCTTCAAGGATTCCTACCAAAGTTGGCCAAAAGAGTAACGAAAGCTAATACTGAGTCTTGCAGTGGTTCAGTGATTAAAAACACCATTCATTTGGAAGTTTGACTGGTTCATTCAAACATCTTTTGGCTATGTCTAAGGGAGTTCACAGCCTGGAACTTCATTTACAGAGCTCAGATAAGAGGGAGTAACCGCTTCCTGCTTGACTTACAAGGTGAGTAAAGGGAGCTGGAGCTTTAGTCCAGACCTTCCTCATTTTTCCCAGCTGACTGCAGAGACTGACCTCCTTCTCCTATGAGCCTGACTGGGTAAGGGACAGGGCAGACCAGGTCCCAGCACGGGGATGGAGGGATGAAGTCTCTAACTCATGTGCGAAGGATGTGGAGCCAGAGGAAACACCACCAGAAGCCATCTCAGGAAGAAGTGCAGGATCAAACCTGAGGCAAATATTCCACCTCCCTATTACCTGACATCCAACCTTGCTGATTTAATGCAAAGTCAATCGTTGGAAGATTGGAAGGACTCCTGAGGATTCAAGGGTGTATAGCATTCCAGGCTCAGGAGAGAAAATGGATTGTATCACTTCCAAGAAACTATAGGCAGAAAGAAAGGATAGCTAAGCCCTCCCTGTCCCCATTCTGCCAAGGCTCTTGCCACACTCACCCCAGCTGAGCCCCTTGGATACCAGATGCCTCTTTAAGATGACTGGGGAAACCTAGCCGAAGCCAGATTGCTTCCAACAAGCTGACCCCACAGACACACTCAGTTCCTGGAGGCCAGAGTGAGGATGGAGACTAAACTCAACGCCCTTCACTGCCACTCCACATCCCCTTACAGAGGCTAGCAGTAGCATTTTCCAGCCATGAAGTAATTTCACCTCCTCCAGCTTAGGCCTCGGCCTCAGAGTCCGGAAGCCAAACACAATCCTTTCAGTAGAGAAAAGACGGAAGCAAAGAGGACAACAGAAGACACACCCCAATAAGGCAGGGTACCAGCTCTGAACTGTTGCATAATGGAAAGAGGAATGGGTGGGCAGAGGAGGTGCCTGGAATCACCATCCTTTAATTCATTGTTTTCTCTTCTTAAATTTTCATTTGGTAAAAATTTCAAACTTACAGAAAAGTTGTGAAAATAAAAATAGAAAGAATACCCATATACCCTCTAAACCCAGATTCACCTATTAATATTTTACCCCATTTGCTTTATTTGTATCCTGTATATATTTTTTCTATTTTTTCTAATTAGATATTTTTCTAATTAAATATATAAATATGTTGAAAAAATACAATGTAGATAAATTATATTAAAATATATATTTACATATTTAAATTATAAAAAAAATATTTTTTGCACCATTTGAATGTAAGTTACATACACTATGGCCTTTTACTCCTAAATACTCCAGTGCATACTCCCTAAAAAAAGGGTAATTTATTATATAACCACAGCACAGTTATCAACTGTAGTATATTTAGCATTGATAAAATACTGTAATCTACTGTCCATATTCCAATTTTGTCAGTGGACCCAATGATGTCCTTTAAGCACTTTCCCCCTTCCACTACAGGACCCAGTTTAGTCCTGGATATTGCATTTAGTTGTCATGTGTCTTTAGCCTTTTTTAATGTGGAACATTTTCATAGCTTTTCTTTGTCTTAGTGACATAGACATTTTTTTAAAATCCAGCCCCCTATCCCCTGACTTTAACATAACGTTCCTCATTTGGGGTTTGTCTGATGTTTCTCCATAATTAGGTTCAGAGTATGCATTCTAGGCTGCGATATTGGATGGGTGATGTTGTGTCCTTCTCAGGGTATCACTTCCGGATGCACGTGTCCACCTGTGCCTCACTGGTGACGTTATTTTGATCACACAGTCAAGGAGTTGTCTTATTTCTCCTCTGTTTAATTACTGTGCATTTTTTTCTCCCTCACAACTAATGAGCCATCGGTAGAAAGGCAATTTAAGGCTGTGCAAATATCCCGCTCCTCATCAAAATGTCTCCCTAGCACACTTTCCTGACTTTGCCAGAGAGCTAAATGAGCATCGCTGGCGCCACCTATGGGGCTTCTGGCACACTGCAACAAAGGGAATGGGCTGTGGATCCTCCCTCACTCCTGCCACTTGTCTGGTGCCCAGGAGCTTTTTTGGCCTTAGACATTTTGAAAGAAGAGCTTTTTGAGACTTGAGTCACAAGGCTTGAGTTCTAGCTCTGACATCGCCACCAACTCATGAGGAAACTGGGACAAGTCCTTCCCCTTCTCAAGACTTCAGTGTTCCCAGTAAAATGGGAAGTTGGATGACAAAGACCTGATTTCATTCATTCATTCAACAAATATTTGTTGAGCAACTACAGGCACTGTTCTAGGATCTGGGCAAGATTTCTGCTTTCAGGGAGCTTACACCATATGAGGGGTGACCTAGACAATGTAAGAAAACAAATTAAGGAAATGGATAAATACACATAGTAGTAAGTGCTATGCTGACAATAAAACAAGATTGTGAGAGCGAGTGCCTGGGGTCCACTTTAGATTGGGTAGTTAGGAAAAACTCTCGGAAGAGGGGTTTTGGCTAAGACATAAAAGATGATATTTGAAATATACCATGATAAAAGTTTAAAAATACATATAAAAGTATTTGTATAAGTATAAAAGCAGTACAGCATTTTAACACCAAAGTTTGGGAAAAAGACAGAAAAATTATGCATAATGCTACCACCCTAATATATTTTAGGATAATAACATTTTATATATTTGTATCTTTTTTCTTTTATTTTACATATAATTGTTTTGCTTTTTTCAATTTAGCATCGTCTCCTAATTATTTTCCATGTTGTTATTCTAGATGCAAACATTGCATGCCTCATATTCCATTTGTTAAAATTATTTGCTCTTTTTCCCTCCCAAGAACAGTTCAATAAACATCCATGTCCCCTTCATCTAGATTTACCAATTGTTAACTTTTTGCCACATCTGTTTCACTTCTCTCTAATAATGTAATATGTAGTTTTTCTACCCCTGAGAGTTAGTTGCAGACATCATGATCCTTTGCCCCTAAACACTTTAGCACGTACCACCTAAAAACAAGGCCTTTTTCCTCTGTAACCACAGCTCAAAGTATCGCTCTCAGGAAGCTTAATATTAATACAAATTATCAGCCCATATTAAAATCTCCCCACTTGTCCCAATAATGTCTTTTCAAATGAGCTCGATAATTATTTTAACTGATATCTCTGCTTTCTGAAATACTTGAGAGGTTTCTCAAGCCAGAAGAAGTTTAGAACTTCTTTCTCCCTTTATGTATCTTCTGACTCTGTTGGATTCCTAATTCAAACAAAGGCTTTGAGAGTCTTTGTCTCGGCTCAAGTATGCCTATAGACTCTTTAAATATCATTTTTAATTATATCATATTAATTATTTAACCATCTTCTATAGGCTTTTCATTGTTTCTAATATTCTACCATTACAAATCTTGATCACACCTAAAAAGTAACATAAAAATTAAAGATAAAAAGTAATAATAATACTAAAAATAATAAATCCTAATATCATCAAATATCCTGAGTTTTCATCTTTTCCCAATCATCTCATAATATTCTTTAAACCAGGATGCAAATAAGTTCCATACTTTGCAATTGTTTTATATGCTTTTTTAAGTCTCTTTAGTCTGTAGGTTTCCCCCCCATCTCTTTTTTTTTTTTCCTTGGAATACATTTGTTGAAGAAACCAGGTCATTTGTTCTGTCATTGCTCACAGACTGGATTTTACTGATTGTATCCTTGTGATGTCATTTTAAATGTTCCCCTGTTCTTTGCTTTTCCTCTCAATTGGGAACTACATCTGTAAATTGGTAGTTAAATCTAGAGACTTGATTAGATTCAGATTCTATTTGTTTGGAAACACTTCATAGATGATGTTGTGTATCAGGAGACATGTAATGTCTGGATGTCTCTGTGATATGGGTAACCTTGGATGGTCACTGCCTAGATCCATTCATTCACTGGGGGTTGGAAAATGGTGATATTCCAGTTTACCAACCCTTCCATTATTAGCTTGAAAACTTCTGAAAGAGATACTTCCCCTTGCAAACAAAGAAGAACAAAGAGCATTGCTCACCACCCAGTTGGACAAGGATTAAGCTATCAGCCACAGCATTCTTAAGATGCTTTTCCCCCTACCTCTCCTTCAGACTTGCTGCCTGTATTTTAAAGAACAGGATGTGTTCATGCAATAAGAAGCAGAGAGCTGAGTTCTTCCCTAGAGAGAAAGCTCCCCAATCTACTCTTCCCCACCCTGTGTCTTAACGATGTTGGAGTCTGGGGGTGAGAAGACCATGAAGCATGTTCAACCATCTCCACTCAAAAAACACTCCAGGACACAATTACTGGTAAAGAAAAGTGCTATCTTTTAATTTGTTCTAGAATGTGTAGGTCCTATTAAGATCAGTGACACTTCCCCTTATCATGTTCCTCCCTCATGCCCCCAACCACTTTCGATCCAATGGCCACTTCTAGAAAAGGCCTAGGAGGAACTCACCCTACATAGCCAACGAAGGGGTGCAGTTTGAGGAATGGGTATATGGCTCCAGAAGCAGCACCAGCTACTAAAGACTTTCCTCAAAGTAGCTCATTTTGGCCTGTGAGTCCCTTTGCCCTGCCTTGGTCAAGACTCCCTAGCTGTGAACTGCTCCAGTGTTCCCTTGTTCCCTGTGTGGCCTGAGCTTTAGAATTAGAATCACCATTACCATCTTTAGAGCTGTAGAGCCTCTGAGAGAGCACTGTTTTCACCATCCTTCCTCCCCACAACTTTATAGATGGGGAAACTGTACCCAAGGTCACACGGTCCACAACTGTCAGAGCCAAAATTTTGATGTTCAGCATCTCAAATCAGATATCTTTCTACCATACCCTCCTGCCTCCAAGAAAACAACCGGCATCTGCTTCTAGCTCCAGGAACAACTGGAGCAAGCAGGTGGTGGTGACCAGAACAGACGGGAAAGACCCGGCTAAAGGGGCCAGGCTGACCCCAGCTGAACCCCAAGCAAGTGATGAATCACAGCACTGCCCAGTTTCCCTCCGTCAGAATGTTATCAGTGGCAGACACCCACTCCTGCCAGGATTCTCCTCCTGGCTAGCAGAACTGAACCATGCATGGAAACATGCTTACCGAGATTCCAAGACCTTAGCGACCAAGGCAGGCTCTAACTGGCATGAGGATCCTGGTGATGAGCTGCCCACCAGCTGGGTAATCCAGCTTACCAAATTCCTTCTTGGTAAGATCCAATCCACATTCTTGGGCTGATTTATATAGGGCCTCTTAGCAAACATGGCTAAAATCTGTCTCTGTGCTGCACTGGGAGAGACGGACAGAAAGAATCACAGATGGTGTCCTCCCAGCAGAGCTCATACACATGCTTGGCATGAGGAGAACTGAGTCCAGGAGAAGAAATGAACTCAAAGAGAACAGGCAGACACAGAGGGCAGGGAGCAGGGGCAGCTGTGCTCCCTCCTGCCTATCCTACTCCTGAAGAGGAGAGACCACAGAAAGCTGCAGATGTGTCCCCCTGTCAGTATTTCAAGGAAGGCTCAGCCTGTGTGGCTGAAAGGTAAGAGGAATCCAGAGAATTGTGGAGTCATGAAAGCCAGGTGAAGAGGGTTTTTCAAACAGCAAGTGGCAGACGATGTGAAATGCTGTAGAGAGTTCAAGACAGTTGAGGACAGAAAGGTATTCATTTGATTTGGCAACTGGGTGGTCACTGGTGACTTTTATGAAAATCTATAGAGGATTGGAAAGTGATGAAGAAGAAATCAATGAACAGATTTTTTTTTTAAAGAAACTTGGCTATTGAGGAAAAAACTGTAAGTGCAACAGACTCTAAGAAATTCTGTTTTAATCTTGGGGAGAACTTTGTTTGTTTGTAAGCTACGTGGAGGTAACCAATGGAGAGGGAGTTTGAAGACCCTGGAAAATGGGAGCTGTGGGATATGCAATGGAGCAAAGTCTCGGAAGACATAGAGCAGGATTCAAGAATAGAGCACCAAACAGGAGCAACTGGAAAGGCGCTGAGGAGGCATACAGACACAGAGGGATGGGAGGGGGAGAGGAGCATACGGACAGCCAAGTTTTTGCTTTAGGGCCTCTCTTCTGTGAAGCGGGCAATGAGGCCAGTCATTTGCTGACAGCAAAGATGAAGGGCATGGATAGAAAGCAGAGTAGTAACAAGTCAGAGACACACCAATCAATACTGAGAGCCCAACTGAGACTGTCAACTCTGAATTTTTCATGCTTAGGAGCCCAGAAAAAGGGAGCAAAAAATAGGTTGATGCAGAAAATGGAGAATGGTTGATAGTTTCAGCAAGAGTTGGAGGAGATGAGGAAGTTCAGGATGCTGACAAAACCATCAGTGTGTCCTGGGCCATGGGTTTAGGCTCAGGAGAGGAAGAAGTCCAGGAGAAAGCTGAAAGACTGGGAGAACAGAAAGCTAAGGTCTTGGAACTGGGCTAAAGGAGCAAGCAATTTATTTAATAGCAGTGGAGGAGTGGGAGAAGAGGAAGCATAGGGGATGGTAATCCAAAAAGAGCAAAGTCTCAGTTCAGGAGTTCAGAAGAGAAGACTATAGGTGACACCATGGAGTGAGACAGAAAGCAGAGCAGAGCCCAGGAACAAACAAGGAGAGGTGTAGGTCTTAGAGGCAAGGCAAAGACCTGTTGCCAGAAATGGGTACAGAGAGCCAGAGTCCGCCAGGGTTGATGGTAGGGTCTTCTGTGGAGCAGAGCCTACAGAGGATCTGGTGGCTGCTGTTAGGGAGGGGGTACCTGCAAAGACAGGCAGGGTGTGTAGTTGGCAATTGCTGGAAGTTAGGCAAGGCCAACCTACCCGTTTTCTAGAAGAGTGCACTAAAATCTCCTTTGCATCAACTGAAGCCACTCCATTCTTCTGTTTCTCAGTATACCCAAGAAACCCAATTCCTCTTCTAGGACTGCATTCTGTACCATAAGAATCCAGAATTCATTGTATTTCCATTTCATGACTTTGTCAATGACCAAAGGACTTAACTGACTCCACAATGGGGCCATTATGGGAATAAGTCAAAAACGGGATTAGCTCAAATGTTAGCAAAGAGCCAGTGAAGTCAGTCACTCAGCTAGTAGCCTTTTGTTCAACTTCTGAAACATCATGTTGTTTTCTGCATGCAAAAACAAAACAAAACCAGCAGTTAAAACACTGGTGCTAAGTACACAGGAAAAGCCAGGGAGAGGGCACTGTTGTGGGGTAACCAACGTAGGGATGGATGGTGGGCCGGGGCTTCACACCCTTGGAGGAAAGGACACCCTACCTCCCACCCCTCCCCCACTGCTCAGGTGCCTAAAGGGAGCTTCTCAGCATGCAGGGTCTCTGCAGTGGGAAGGGAATATGTGACTCTCTACCACATTACTAAGGTCCCCTGGCCCAGCAGGCTACACTCAAGCTGGGAACTTCACTGATAGAAGTGAAGCCAAGCACTTAACTAGGTATTTTCCTTCATATTTGTGGTTTCTAGCTGGTCTTGGGGAAAGATGTCAGTTGGGTTTGAGCCTGTCATAGCCCTCACCCAGCTGCCCAACACAAAACACTGGTGAAGCTCATTCAAAGAAGGTGTGAAGGTGGGCCACACAAAGGAAAGATGACCAAGAGGAGGAATTAATGAGGTAATTACAGAGAGAACCTTGCCAAGCCAACTAAACAGAGAAAAAGATTTTAAAATTGAAAAGGAAGTGGTCAGAGCCCAAACCGTAAAGTCATGTGAGCTCCAAAGAGTAGAGGGTTACATGCAAAGATCGCCTGGCTACTGGATTATTCAAGACCTAGTTACCTCAAACTAGAAAACAGGATTATGGAAGTTCATCTGCTTAGGAGAGCTTGGCATGTGCTGGTGAAAGAATGGCAAGTCAGTGGGCACAGTCTGCTTTGAAGTGAAGATGCTCTCTCAGCCTGGGTGGAAAAGAAACGAGCAGTTCCATCCACTCACAAGGAGAGAAGAAATGTTTTCTCTGATCAAAATTATCCCATTAACAAGGGCGCTACAAATAAACTGCATCTCTTAGCAAAAGTAAAGCCATGACCTATGGCTCCCTTGAAATTAGCTAAGCCATGACAGGACCAGGGAGAGCCGTCCCCAGGCCAAGCCAACATCAGCAATAGGTTCCCTCTCAACCAAGCCCTTGCTCGTGAAGTGGCCTGACCCCCAGCACCTGCCTATGCCTTTTCCTCCCAAACACCTTGCACAGACCACACCAATCCATCCGAGATGCAGCCTGGAGCTCCGCTCCCATGCCTGTGACCTCCAGAACACTTCTCTCTGCATTCTAGGAGAAATAAAGGCCTGAAGTTGCTTCAGGGTCACCAAAGGACACCAAAGAGCCTTCTCGCCTCTCAGTTTTCCCCTTTTCCACGCCAGATAGAACTTCCACGAATGCTTAGGTCTGGCTCCTGCTGGTCCCTCTGGCCTTCTCCAACCTCCAGCAAAAAAAGGGCTGCCAGCAGAGTCTTGGTTTTTTTTTGGGCAGTGGACAGCCTGAGGGCAGGCGAGTCAGAGGACTCACTTCTGATCTTTGGCTCTGTGAAGTGGAGAAGCTGAGAATTAGGATCTCTACGCAGGAGGAGAGACCCAGCAGAGAGAGCTGGTTGTGGGTCATTCTCCTTGGCCTGGAACCTCTGTATGTGAAGCAGACAGCAGCTTCCTCATAGTTTTCCCAAGCAGAACTCAGGGTCTGGACCTCTGAATGGACATAATGAAGGGGTGGCCGCCAACAATCACTTCTAAGAAGCAGGTTCTGACACCAAAGCAGTGGCACAGATGGCAGGCTCTGAAGTCAACATCTTCTTAAGCCTGCCAGTGAAATCGGAGCCTAAAGATGTAAGTGGTCTCTGCACAGCCACCCAGCCCCATCAAGAATGCCACACCATCCAGAGCTTCACAGCGGCCACCTAAGTCAGCATCAGGAAAGGGGGCATGAAAAACAAATACCCTGAAAACCGTTAGAACCCGAATAGGCACCAGTTGAGACCTATGGCCTCTAGAAGCCTCATTGCCCTGTGCAGGGCAGGTGCCTCTGTCCGAGCAGGCCAAACAAAGGCAAACAGTGACAGTCTTTGGCTGTGCTGGGCCAGGGATCACAGGCCTGCCATATGTCAGAACCTCTCTCCCTTCTTTTACCCTCTTCTGGGCCCAGGAGGAGTTCAGATATATACATTGCTCCTGAGCCCTGCACACTGAAAGGTGAGAAATGTCGGCCTCCCTCAGCAGAAAGAATTCACCAAGGAAGTTTGGTCCTTCCGAGCCTAACTGGGCTTGGTCTTGTCAAGTGGACCCTACACGACTGATCGTTCTGGTAATAGGGAACACCCCCCTCTTTGCTGTTTACTCTCTGTAGTGGATGCACTACGGCTCCCAAATAAACGCTGTAAGATGCAAACGGCAAAGAAGGGCACTACAAGCTCAACAAGACTTGTCTCACATCCACAATCCAAAGAGAATGAGCTGAAAGGTGGGGAGGAGTGGTCAACAGGACGGGGCGCCAGCTGCCGGAGTACTTGGTCTCCTTCCAGCCCTCACACCTGGGAGATGCTGTTGGCCAGGCGGAACGACACTCTTTTTGCTCTTTCATTCTCCTGAAAGAAGAAAAAAATATTTGGCATCAGAATGGCCCAGTGTAGGGTTTATCAATGTGAAAAGACCAACTGTCCAGACGGGGATGCCCCAGAGCCAAAGTGTTTTATTCCACCCCAGGAATGCAACAGCAAAACTCACTGAAGCCACTAACACTGTGTGCCAAGTGCTGCAAACCACCGGGGATGGCTAGTCAGATCCTGGCACACAGTGGGAAGGCAATACGTTTCAGCAGAATTAAATAGCACTGAATCGACGTTTCAGGTCTGCACAGGTGAGACCAGACAAAAGGTCAGATTAGATGTCTTTCCTGCAAGCAAAACCTCTCCTTCCTTCTCTACACCAAGGGGCTGAAAAGACTCTCCCTTTCTCCCAAACCCAAGTTGAGATCAGGTACTGAGACCAGGTCCTTCTCTTCTTATGGGCATCACAGTGTGGGGTAATCACTGCACTGAGCTGGTCCTGCTGCACTGGTCCTGCTGCTAATTTTCTGGGTGACCCTGGGCAGGTACCCCCATGTCTCAGGGTTCTGAGCCTCAGTGGTCCTTGGAGCTGATGAGCCCTGCACTGCCTTGCCTTTGTCTGAGGCTAAGGGGTTGGAAGTGAGGGCTCATTGTCACCACTCTCTTGTGCCACCCGAGCAGCTTCACTTCAGGTTACTCTGTACATGCTGCGTGGGTGCCCCCTGCCAGCCCAATCACCCACCCACCTGCCTGCCAGCTGGTAGCACCTCCTTACCATATGTCGCCGCCGCCTCTTGGGCTGGATGCCCTCCTGCATGCAGTGGGGCCATGGAAAGCCCTGGGGAGTGGAATACCCACTCTCACTAGACACCTCTTCAGAGTCTGAGTCCTCCTGCCTTGGCTGAGCAAACCGTTTCTCCGGGTAGATCTCCTTCAACCAGCCCTCAAAGAACACTTCCAGGCAGCGGCCTGCCTCTGCAACCTCTGAGTCGGGCTGAAGGGGGAGGAGAGCAGTGATGGTCTGGCCCCCTTCCACCAGCCCATCTCTTCCTGGCCCCTCAAGAGCTATACAGAGAGCGCAAAGCCTGGCTGGGTCTCTGGGATGTCTGGAACTTTACATTTTCTCCTCAGGGCCCAGGATAACCAGTTTAGTATCAGCTCTTAAAGCAGACGTGACCCTGACAGTTACCCACAGATGGCCAGTCACTAGCAGCCCCCATATTCCTCCTGAGTCCACGCTGAGGCCCCGATGTGGGAAAGAGCTTATAAACATTCACTGCAGTAGGCCCCAGGAGGTCTGCTCCCAGCTCCTCCTGGCAGCCCAGGCCCGAACCAGACACTTCTGTCCAGCCATGACAGTCTTGGGGTCACTGGAAATAGGGGAGAGGGAAAACAGGGAAGACATACATAATTGAACTTAGCACAGTTCCAGAACATGAGGCGGACGTCTGATACCACCTCGTCCGGGGTGGTGTAGTGGGCTGGGTCCTTCTTTTGCAGCTTCCTCCGGATGATCGACAGGTCCATGGGTCTCTTGATAATCTGGTAGTAATGCCGGGCCTTGCAGGAGGAGAAGGGGAAGCAAATAGGAAGAGAGAAGTAGAGGAAAAAGCGAAGGATAAGAAGGAAGGAGAGATAGAGAATGAGTTGGAATGGAAATAATAGAACATAAGACAAAGGCAGCAAGAAGAAACGTGTGGAGGGAAAAGACAAAGAGAGAGGGAAAAGGAGGAGTGGTTTACATGTCAAGTCAGGTCTGACGCAGCAGCAGCTTTTGGTTGGGGGGCTGTAGTGGCCATGGCCCCCGGGTCCCCTACGCCATGCACAAATTACTCCTGCTTCCAGTGGCCACGCTCTGAGCCCACCCTGGGCACCGCCATGATCTGCTCCAGGCCCAGGGCGCTCTGAGCAGCAAGTCCAGTAGCCGGCAGAAGCAGCGAGGCTTTCCTTACCAGCGGGCTGACAGGCTCGTGGAAGGGCAGGCTGAGGCTGTTGCAGCACAAGGACAGTACCAGCTTCTCACACTTCTGCAGAAAGCAGAGTTGGCAACCGTGTTACTTTGTTCTGGCCCCACCTCAGTAAGGACTAACGATAGCGACCCTGATGGCTCTGTCCCACAGGGTACGAGTCGCTATACTAAGGCACAGTTCAGCCTCCCAGGCCAGAGGAAAACAGCTGGCAGAAGAAAAATCGTAGTGAGCCCCCATAGGCACAGCCCAAAAGACAGGTATCCAGAGAGGCCTCTCGCCTCCCCAGAAAAGACTCAGCTCCCATGGGCACAGGCAGGCTGCCCCAGAGACCCCTCCCTACCTTCTGGTCATACGCGCTCAGGCCAGGAGGGGCCCGCACTCCAGGCTGGTTATAGCGGGCGTTCTCGCAGTCGTACTCCATCTCAGGCTGGCTCAGGCTGCGGCACAAGGTACACACCCAATCTCCCCTGAAGAGGCAAGTGAGGCCAAGTTAGCCCTCAGCACATCGCCCAGAGCCCCCTCCCTTGTCCCACTACCCCAAGACAAGCTTGGGGGGTGGTGACATGAGAAACTGAGTCCCTAGCCCTGCCCTGTAGAGAACGGCTTCCTAGCCACAAGCTTGAAAGAAATTTAGTAACTCAGGATTTAGTGAATCCAGAAAACTAGGAGTTACAAGAGGCTGGGAGAGGGGTAGAGGGACAAATCTGGACAGGAGGAAGCTGGGAACAGAGGAGGAAGGGAAGCATCCACCTGTCTGTGTGCAGAAGACACACAGCTATAGCGCCACGAAGTCACAGACCCGTAATTCATGCAGGCCCAGAGAAGGGAGGAAGCCCACCTGAGGGAGCTCTGTGGGCCTGGCCTGCGGTTGGCATGACTCACCCTGGGAAGCTGAGCAAGGCTGGCAAGTGGCAGGAAAGGTGGTACACTTTGGGGCAGCGGTCACAGCACAGCAACTCTCCCCCGTTGAGGCACACAGCACAGAAATCCTCATTCTCTATTGGTACTGGGGGTCCCTTCTTGGCTCCAGGGGGTCGAGGAATGAGCCTGTGTTCTTCAGGAGATGCACTCTCCACTTCTGGTGGCCGCTGCCCAGCCAGAGATGTGACAGTGACCTTTCTACCCCCCAGGTTTGGGGCCTGGATGGCATCAGACAGGTGGTCCTGGCTGACCTTGGGGAAGAAGTGAGTCTGAGCAGTCAGGGCACGGCACCAAGTTGTGGAGGGAGGGAGAGGAAAGATGACAAGCCCTGGGTACCGACTTATTCCAGGACCCCAAGACAGCCAAGCCCCTGGAACACCAGGACAGCTCACTCCTAGTGCGCAGCTCACAGACCACTTGTAGCAGGGTACAAGGTCTGGCCAAGCTACAGCCCCATTCAGAGACTCAGAACAATGCCAGAGCCAGAATTCTCCCAGTAGCAGAGAGGAAAGAGAGGCTCCTAGGCTGGGCCAAGGTTCAAGGAGAAGGCAGAGAAAAGTGGTACCTTAATGGACATGCTGGAGGACTCAGTACCACATTCAATGATCAGCAGGAAGCTCCCATCCTGCTCATTCTTCTGTGGCTTCAGCTTGAACACAGGCATCTCTCCTGAGGAGGCAGCACAGATCTTGAGCCGCTCCAGTCGCACATAGGGAATCTTGGGCTCACTATTGAAGGGTCTAGGGCAAGAACGACATCCCTGGGTCTCGGTGGGAGCCTCCTCTGGCCCCAACCTCTAAGTCAGGCTCATCCATGATCCTACAACTGAATTGCTGCTCAAGATCTCCTCAGTCCAACCCTCTACAGGCCCCTATTCCACCCTGCTACCAGCTCTGCCTGGCCGGGTCCTGCCAACCTCTGGGAGCCCTTTGATCAAAGAAGGGGGGTCCCCGAAGAGGGAGGACTGCACACAGACTGCGTGCCTCACGCCGCAGGAGCCAGGACATCCTCCCACAACCATCCCAGACGCCCAACCACACACCCGACCCCAGGGTCTGGGGGTTGAAGAAGACAGCTGCAGGCAAACGTCTTCTTCTAGTTAAGTCATCAAGGATGCTCACTTCCTGTGCCAACCTCCCAGGACATGAGGTTGGAGGGTGAGAGAGGGAGGGTGGGCCCAGCGTCTGTTACCTGATGCTCTGGTTCCCTTTTGTACCCAGGCCTAGGGCTCCTTGTTCAAAATTCTCACACTCTAAGGCAAAAGACAAACAAATACACTTATGATAACACACCCTGTCACCCACACCTTCTACTCATATCTGCTACTCATGCTTTGGCCACACACCTGTCACACCATTGTTACCAACACTGTAATCACTCATAGTGGTGACAATCCTACCATATCTCCCCCTCCTGAGAGGGCAAGAAGGCCACTTTCTTTTAAAAAGATAAACACAGGTAACACTCAGAGGCTGCCTGGGGGTGAGGGCTCGGTCAGGTGCCAAGGGGCCAGCTTCTCACCTTCAAAATGAGCTCAGGAATCACTTGTTCCCCATACATACACTGGTGTCACCTGCTCTAAGGAGTCATTCTGTCCAACCCCTGCCTTTTCAGCACAGCCTGAGAATCCAGCTCACCCTCCAGGGGCAAGAGGCTCCCAGGAACCCTCCCCTGAGAAGTGCAGTCTGTGGCGATGGGCAGGGAGCAGTGTGGGGAAAGAGGAGGACACTAGCATTTACTGAGCGCCCACTCGGCACCAGGCACTGTCCTGAGCACTTTCCACGGGCAAGCAGGGTTCAAAAATTTAAGTGCTTAAAATTCGGGGTTACATTATTGTGTAGTTAAGAAGAACCAGTATGAGGAAAAAAACAGAAAGATTGCTTCATTTTCATCTATTAATTATGTAGGAAATAGACTGATCATTACAGACTAAACATTTATGAATCATACACTGAAATGAGAAGGCCCCCAATGCTCACTAGGCAGTTGCTACTTCCCAACTCCCTCACTTTCTCCAGAAGGAAGGAGCCTTAGCCTAGCCGCATTTGAGAAGGGGTGTGGGTAGCTCAGAAGAGAATCAGAGCCAACCTCCACCAGTCCACATTCCCTTTACTGTGAGGCACAAATCTACATTAATGCCAGGTGCAAGGCAAATTCTTGTTACTACAGAGTAAGTCATCAAATGATTTCACTGTAGTTATTTGTCCCAATAGCCTATGAAGTAGCTATGATTAGCCCCATTTACAGAGAAAGAAACTAACTCAGAAAGGTTAGGTTCAAACCTTGCCCAGGTTCAAACATAAAGAGATAGAGCAGGTCTGCTAACTTAGATCTATCACACTCCAAAGTCCGACATGCTCTTTCTCCTAAAATATTTTGCCAAGGCTAGCCCTTCTGGAATGTGCTTTTCCTGCTTCCCCTTACCTATAACCCAGACCCCCGAAATTCTGCATGGGGAATTTTACAAGGAGGCTGATTTCTGGCCATGCCTGGATCAGTCATGGCTACAGTGAGGGAAACAGAACAGACATCAATAAGTCAGTTCTGGGGGAGAAGTGAATTTAGCCCGAGAGAAACACTGCTCCCTCAGGCTCAGAGCAGCTCTGCTGACCTCTGTCTCACGGCAGTGCTGAGCCCATCTGCTCAAGCCTGTGGTCAGCACGAAAGGCAGGCTGCTGAGTCTCACCTTCTGGGCTCCGGTACTGCTGCAGGGCCACGGATTTGCTGACCACTGGGACCAGTGCAGGTTTTTTCACAGAGAGGTTAATTGGCTCCTCCAGTTCTGAGGGGATAGCCAAATCCTTGGAAGTGTCCGGACCAGGGGCTGTGGGGCCTTGTCCCAGAGAGTCAGTGAAGCGGGTAGAATCCTCACTTTCCATCTTTCAAAAGTGAAAGGCCAACAAGAATCAAAGAAATCAGACGTTTTTCCTGTTGGTGGTCACAGAGCTGTTAAGCTAAGGCCAGAATAAAGCCTTCAGGGGCTACCCTTTTGCCCAGCGATGAGCAGAGGAAGTTGAATGGCATCTCCCCAAGACCTACCTTACACAAGGCATTCCCCAGGGAGGGGTCAGCCCCATCCCCAGGGCGCAGGCTCCCTGCATTTCGGCCAGAGCCAGGACTGCAGCTGGATCCGGTTTCCGACTGCATGTTAGAAGCCGGAGGCACGCTCTGCAAAGGACAAGTTGCCAGGCTTGGTACAGTGTGGGTGGGACCAGACATCAGGCTGGGCCCAGTCTGAGAGTGATCATTTGCCAGGCTTGTGATGGCCTGGGAGGGATCACTCATCAGGTTGGGCATGGAGTGGGGTGTGCCACACACAAGGTTGGGCATGGTCGGCAGGTGACTGGCTGTCAGGCTGGGCATAGCCTGGTTCTGACCGCCCACCAGGCTGGACACTGTTGGTGAGGGGCCACTCAGCAGGCTTGGTACCACCTGGGGTGGGGCAGCTGTCAGGCTGCTCGCACTCTGGATCTGTGGCTCTAAGGTCCTCGCCAGCCTGGTAGATGACAGTTCCATCTCCAGTGTGTTGGAAAAGCCCATGATGCTCACAGAAGTGGAGTGCTGCAGGAGCGAAGAAGACAGGGGACAGTCAGGCTGTTAGCTAGGAATGGTGGGAGGGAGAGGACAGATGCAGCCCACAAGAGTTCCATGCTCAGATCTCACTCTGCCTCAGAGTCTCGTAGCTGCAGGGAACGCAGACAGCACAGGAAGTCCTATTTCCATTGCCCTACACCAAGGAGGTTGGTGGGCTATGACACAGAGGCAGGCACGGCTGAGGACACTAGTGTGCATGCGTGTGTGCATGTGTGTGTGTGTGTGTGTGTGTGTGTGAGAAAGAGAGAGAGACAGACTGACAGACGATGAGAGGGAGAGAGAGAGGGACAGCCTACCACCTGACCTGAGGGTGGTACACACTCACACGTACACACACACACTATCAGCCACATCCTTCACCCCCTTTCCAGTACCTAAGCAAAGGGTCAGACTGTAGGACTACCCTCCCACTTCACATTCCCCGCTGACTACAGCACTAGTGGCCTCTCTTCCCTTCTGGGGGTCCTACAGGATAGTTTCTGCTACATAAAAATGGGAGGAAGTTCAGAAGGCTCAAACCCTGATCTGCTGCAGACATTCTCTGAGATAGTGCCAAGGCTTGGGGAGCCCCAGTCAGTCCTGGGTAACCTGGGTCAAACTCCAGAGCCTTCTCACAGCCTTGTTCAGATCAACTCCAGCACCACCAGCATCAGATTGAAGACTTTGACCAAGAGATGTGAAGGTCTTTTCTAGCCCTGCTATACCTGCCAAAGACATTCTAAACCAGATGCAGAGAACATCAGAGCAGCTAAATCTTAATATGGACGATCTGGACAATCATTGGATGAGGCAATAATATTCCAACCCCCATAATTCCTTTCTCGTTTCTAACTGCTTGGTGACCTAGGCAGAAGAGACTTAAAAGCTTGATAAAAAGAAGTTAAAGACATAGATACTGCACTGAATCTATTTCAGTTTTTCATGTTGGAGAAAGAGATTTGATGGAGGGGAGACGGTGGGAAGACCTGTTCTAAATGCAACATTCAGGAATTTAAAAGTTTGATATCCTTGCCTTTTTTTAAGACAAAAGATATAATAATTTGACATCTTTTGAAAATTGAAGGGGAAACAAGGAGTAAATATCTCTAAGTTTCCAAAATCAGTGTCATAAACCTGTCATTGTTTTTCCCATGAATAAGACATTCAGATTTCCACAGGAAAAGAAATACTTCAAATACCCTCTCAAGTTTCCATATTAAGTTAGTAAAGCTAATTAACAGTGAAGAAAAGACTGTCCTCACATCAGTGAATGTCACCCTAGTCACCCAGTTCTTCAAGCTGAATCCTAGGAGGAAGACAACAGTAGAGCATCCTTCCTCCCTCACCCAAGCTAATACCAGACCTCATCAATTCCACCCCTTAAACATCTCTCAAATATTCCCACTATTCCTCTCTGCTGTTGGTGTCCTAGCCTGGGTTGCACATTCATATTTTTCCAGACTACAGTAGTGGTCTCCTCAGTGGAGAAATAGTTTCAAAACACAAATCTGAGCACATCAGTCCTCTGCATAAAACTGTACTGCGCTCCACTGAGAAAGTGCTCAACAAGGCTCCTAAGGCCTTGATGACCTCTTCCCTGTCCTGCTTTGCAGCCACAGTCCATACAACAGCTCTCTCCTCATTCTCTGAACTCCAGCCACTCAGACAATTTTTCAGTTCCTGAAACATGCAACCTCTCTCTTCAGACAGACCGCTTCTTCTGCATGGAACATTCTCCTAGCCCTGCCCCTGTTCCACTTACCTTCTGAATTCAGCTCACCCGTGAATTTTCGCTCTAACCCAGACCAGCTCCCTATTTTATGCTCTCATAACTCCTGGACCTTATTCTCATAGCCCAATCTGTGATACCATTTGGTTAATATCTATTTCTCCTACTAAACTGTAAACTCCATTAGAGTGTGGACTTTGTCTGTTTTGCTTATCCACTGTATTTCTAGACGCAAGAGCAGTGCTTGGCTGAATAAATGAATTAATGAGCTATTCACTAAGCTCAAAATGGATTAAAGACCTAAATGTAAGGCCAGAAACTATCAAACTCTTAGAGGAAAACATAGGCAGAACACTCTATGACATAAATCACAGCAAGATCCTTTTTGACCCACCTCCTAGAGAAATGGAAATAAAAACAAAAATAAACAAATGGGACCTAATGAAACTTCAGAGCTTTTGCACAGCAAAGGAAACCATAAACAAGACCAAAAGACAACCCTCAGAATGAGAGAAACTATTTGCAAATGAAGCAACTGACAAAGGATTAATCTCCAAACTTTACAAGCAGCTCATGCAGCTCAATATCAAAAAAACAAACAATCCAATCCAAAAATGGGCAGAAGACCTAAATAGACATTTCTCCAAAGAAGATATACAGATTGACAACAAACACATGAAAGGATACTCAACATCACTAATCATTAGAGAAATGCAAATCAAAACTACAATGAGATATCATCTCACACTGGTCAGAACGGCCATCATCAAAAAATCTAGAAACAGTAAATGCTGGAGAGGGTGTGGAGAAAAGGGAACCCTCTTGCACTGCTGGTGGGAATGTAAATTGGTACAGCCACTATGGAGGACAGTATGGAGGTTCCTTAAAAAACTAAAAATAGAACTACCATATGACCCGGCAATCCTACTACTGGGCATATACCCTGAGAAAACCATAATTCAAAAAGAGTCATGTACCAAAATGTTCATTGCAGCTCTATTTACAATAGCCAGGAGATGGAAGTAACCTAAGTGTCCATCATCGGATGAATGGATAAAGAAGATGTGGCACATATATACAATGGAATATTACTCAGCCATATAAAGAAACAAAATTGGGTTATTTGTAGTGAGGTGGATGGACCTAGAGTCTGTCATACAGAGTGAAGTAAGTCAGAAAGAGAAAGACAAATACCGTATGCTAACACATATATATGGAATCTAAGAAAAAAAAAATGTCATGAAGAACCTAGGGGTAAGACGGGAATAAAGACACAGACCTACTAGAGCATGGACTTGAGGATATGGGGAGGGGGAAGGGTAAGCTGTGACAAAGTGAGAGAGTGGCATGGACATATAGACACTACCAAACGTAAGGTAGATAGCTAGTGGGAAGCAGCCGCATAGCACAGGGAGATCAGCTTGGTGCTTTGTGACCACCTAGAGGGGTGGAATAGGGAGGGTGGGAGGGAAGGAGACACAAGAGGGAAGAGATATGGGAACATATGTATAACTGATTCACTTTGTTATAAAGCAGAAACTAACACACCATTGTAAAGCAATTATACTCCAATAAAGATGTTAAAAAAAAAATGAGCTATTCACAATTTTTTTAAAACAACAATGCATGACTGTTTATTCCACAAATTGTAAGCCAAATGAATAGCAGCTTAGTTCTACTAACAACTAAGTCTATAAGTTTCTCTAAAATAATACCTATTTTTAAAATAATTAGTTAATTAATTTATTTATTTATTTTTGGCTGTGTTGGGTCTTCGTTGCTGCACACGGGCTTTCTCTAGTTGCAGCGAGTGGGGGCTACCCTTTGTTGTGGTGCATGGGCTTCTCATTGCAGTGGCTTCTCTTGTTGCAGAGCACGGGCTCTAGGCACGTGGGCTTCAGTAGTTGTGGTGCGCAGGCTCTAGAACACAGGTTCAGTAGTTGTAGCGCACAGGGTCAGCTGCTCCGCGGCATGTGTGGTCCTCCGGGACCAGGGCTGGAACCTGTGTCCCCTGCATTGGCAGGCGGACTCCCAACCACTGCGCCACCAGGGAAGTACCTGCCTATTTTTATATAGCTAAAATGTATTGAGAATTTATTATACACAAGGCAATTTGCTAAGTGTTTTACATATATTTCCTCACTTAATCCTCACAACAAACATTAAAGGGTTGTGAAGGTTAAAAGAAATAATCCATGTAAACATTTAGAGGCAGTAGGTACTCAATAAATCCCAGCTGCTGTTGCTGCTATTATTGTTATTGCTATTATTGTCGTAGCCCTAATTTTATACCTGAGAAAAAATGAAGCTCAGAAGGGCATCTGCAGTTTTTTATGTTATTGAAAACATAATTTTATAAATCTCCATTTCTCTTTGTTTGTGTTCATGAACTTGCATCCAGGGACCTTACTAAAGTCACTCCGGCATTTTCTGTGCATATAAATTATGTCGCCTGTGACTACTGAGTTTTATTTCTCCCTTTGCTTACATTTGGTTTTCTTGCCTTACTCCACTAGCTAAGACTTCCAGTATGAGGTTGAATAGAAGTAGTGACAGTAGCCATCCTACTCTCATTCTTAATCTCAGGGGGATCCTTTCACTATTCGCCACTAAGTACGATATTTGACATAGGATTTTATAGATTTAGAATCCAGATCTCTGGCACCAAAGCCACACTCTTCATTCTGGTCTGCTTGCCTCTGCCCCCTCTCTGTGCTCACCCCCTTCCCTGATCTCTCCCACATTCTGTTCTTCCATCTCTTTGTCCTTCCTTCACCTGTCCTTTGTCTCTCTTGACCTTTTCTCTCTTCTTCTCCTCTCTTTTTCTTTCTTCTCATCTCTTTTTCTTCTCCCCCAACGCTTTCCCCTTATTAAAGCAGTTTAACTGCTTTAATAAAGCTTATATTTTCTATTCTTAATTTTTAGTTTTAAAAGTAGATGAGCTAAATACCCTTTATTTCTCCAAAGAAAAGTTTGCTTTTTATATGCTTCTTGGTATTTCAATGGTCTTCAATAAAAAGCCTTCAATTTGCTGTATAGTCTAAGTCCCAAGATAAGAAAGGTGAGGAGAAAAAGCAATGGGGGGGAATGCTCAAACCAAATGGAATAAAGTAGGCATAGAGCCCAGCTTAAGGGACTGAGGCCAGAGGCCAAGGGCCATCTCAAACATGCCCTGGCCTGCATCCCTTGGCGTCGTCTTGTTGTCCTGGTAATGCACTAACATAGCTCTCTAATATACTGTATTTCCTTATCTTTGGATAAGAATAACCAACGATCATTGTATTCCCTTTTGTAATATAGGACTGTCTAATCCTTTGAGCTGGACTCTTTCACCTTGTCCCTATCTGACACGTATATTTAATGCAGTCATCTCATCTACATAGATGACTCTCAGTGAGGTCCTTGGTGCCAAGCAGTAAGAGCACCAAAATCCCTCTGGGACCATTCTGAGTAATAATAGTCAGATGCTGTATGTCACAAGACATGCACAAGATTAAATCCCCAAACACAAAACTTTCCAGATTAGGGGTAGAGATCACATTTGTATAATACCGACTCCCCTTTCCTGATCACTTATTGCACATCATGAAATGTGAGTTAATACAGTGATAGAGAAGAGAGGGCATGCAGATTGAGCCATGGAAGAATTGTAGAAACTCTGTTGCAGCTTATTTTGAGCTGCGCCTGCTGGACCTGCTCCCACAACACCTAGCAGACGGCATGAGGTCGGTAACATGTCCTAAGATACTGAAGACTAGACTGGTCTCTTTCCTGTCCATATCTACAGCCAATCTCAAGGAGGCCAAGGCTATCAGTAAGTGGTGTAAAGAAAGCTCTGGTAACAGTAACAAGAACCTGGGAAACATCTATAGGGAAATTCTGAGAAGGGACTCAGAGAGACTGCTATGAGGAAGCCGGCGCCAGTCCCATATCTATAGGCTATGCAAATACAGTGGCATTTCTGGAACCCATTATGCTGTGTGTTAGTTATTTCGGATACTTCATCTGGCTCTCTGGAGTGAAGAGCTACAAAATACTAAAACAAAAGGTCCTTATTTCATGTACAGGAAGAAAGAGAGGAGTTGAGACCCTCCATCCGACCCTGCTACAAGGTGAGTAGGGGCAAGGGGAGGGCCAACTTTCAGGGCCAGGAAAGCAGGCTGAGTCTCTAGGGCCTGTAAGGAAGAGTCTTCTTGAGAACATACTAGGGTTGGAGAAGGACTTGGGAATGTGACCAAGTTGTCTGACATTTGGTGCCTCACACACAGGAGGAGCTCATATGTCAATGGAGACGATGCCACCTGCCCTCTCCAACACCCAGGATTGTTCAGAGGTCAAATGAGAGAAGGTGAAAGCGTATGGCCAGCTGGAAAGTCTGTATAGGGCAATCACTGACACCGCCAAGCTTAACTGGCACCTTGACTTCATCTTCACATATAAAACCTTCAGATTTCATGAGGGAAAATAAGTATTTTGAGGTTTGCAAGTAAAAATAAATTATTTTCTAGTTCAGGGAGGAAGAAAAGTCCAAAATGCAAAAAACATACACTGGTCATCAGCTCAGGTCATCTTTGACGTATGAAGGGAGCTCCCTCTTACCTCCATGACCTAGTATCTCCTTACTTGCCCCTAATTTTCTCTCCTCCCAAATTGTATGTCCCTGTCCCTTTGTTCTCCTTGTCTCTTATCTCTTTATCTCTGTTTGCCACCTGCCTGACCTGTGACCTGTCTGAATTGTATGACTTTCAACCTTTTCTCCTAGTCACCTATGTAGTCCTTTACCCATCTAATCCTGTTGATCTGTGCTCTGTTACCTGCTGCCTTTCCTCTCCCCATTCTCACCACCCAGATCTTTTTCCGGAGTTCAATGTGCCTAATATTGCCATTCTAATGACTGCCACAAGATGTTGTCAAAATTCAGAGAAAACATTGTTCTTTCATTTTAACAGGAAGGGAAATTGAGACACAGAGTGATTACCCAAATTTTCCAAGCTTATAAAGGAATCCAAGACTGGGCCCAGCCTTAGAAATCCGCTGGCTGGTCTTGATTTTGTGCCATTAGGTAGAAAGCTAGTGCCCTAGTATGATGTGATTAAGAAGTCAGTAAACAGACACTTGGTGCACATACCCTGAATTTAATACAAATTTCAGGTTGTTACAGAAAGATAATATTGCTGAGGATAAAGTGGCACAGATAGGGTGGTGTTCCACAGAAGTCAATTTTCCAGATATCTGAAACATATCTCTTTCGATAACAAAATGCAGTTAGCTTTAAAATATTATTTTGAAGGGGAGTATTTTTCAAATGCTTTGCACCCTACCCTGTCTTACTAAACAGAGCACATGATGCCTAATGAGACCAATTCTTAGTGATGTAAAAGAACTTTGATGAACCTCTATTGCTGGGGTGTTCTGCAGTTCATTGGTGCTTTAGGGAACTTCTAGGAATGTAGGGCTTAGCTTGTCCTTTCAGTGAATGACTTCACATCGTGGCACATTTCCAGGTGAAGTTTCTTGTCTTCTCCCCTGTTGTTAGCTGCCATTATAGAAGTTCTGCCTTCCTGCTTTTACTTTGCTTACTGCTATAATATAGGAAAACTAAAAATTTCCAAAGAAAACCATATAACTAAGCTTGCTAGATCAAGAATGATGACTAGGGGCTTCCCTGGTGGCGCAGTGGTTAAGAGTCCGCCTGCCGATGCAGGGGATGCAGGTTCGTGCCCTGGTCCGGGAGGATCCCACATGCTGCGGAGCGGCTGGGCCCGTGAGCCATGGCCGCTGAGCCTGCGCGTCTGGAGCCTGTGCTCCGCAACGGGAGAGGCCACAACAGTGAGAGGCCCGCGAACCGCCAAAAAAAAAGAAAAAAAAAAGAATGCTGACTAGATCAGGCTTATAGTCGCATATAGAATATAATGAGTGAGGTTAGTGACATCTGTTCTTGTTGCTGCTCCGAAGCTTTGCCTGCTCACTTCTGCTTTCAGGTTTTTGTTCTAGAAGTTAAACTCGTCAAAAACTCATCACCATGTAAATGTACAGTAGAAGAAGAGACCAATGTGTCATGTTTTGGAAACATACTGAAGGCCTTCACCCTGGCTGAAGAAACAGATAAGGAGACAAGGATGGAGGTAAATCGATTTGTGAATTAAATCCTTGAGATATTTGAGAATTTCAACAGCTTCAGATAAAGTAGACTGGTTTAACAGCAGGAGATCTTGACACAGCCGAATCAGACAGCTGAGGGGGGAACTAACTTTTCTTGCAAGTGGTTTCACAAGTTGATTTTTAATAGGAAAGTTGCTCTTGCTGATGGTGAGTGCCCCTCCAGCTCAACAAAATACTCTTGTATGAAGTAAGGCTATTGCTATAGATGTAACTATGTTGGTATCTGCTAACTGACCAAAGTCAAAAGGGAAAACAATCATTGCTGGTGAAGAGAGAAGAAATGAAGACTGCCCAGTGCCCTGATGATACAAGAAGATGGAAAAAGCAAAGAGGATCCCAGAGTCTGAGGTGGAAGGAAGAGGAAAAGAATAAGTGGATTCCAGTAAATCTGAAGTAAAAGCCAGAATGAGTAGAATTGTCAAAACCCAAATTTTGGAGACTAGGAAAATTTAGGCCAGAGGTATTTTTCCCAGGCTGGGTTAAGGAAATTTACGGCCTAGGAACAAGAACCTGTTTTCACATGAACCAAGAGACAGACAAAGATCTTGGGTTTGGTCTGTGAATAAAATCAGGTTAGAATGAAGGAGACAGGCTTCCTAGAGAGTACAAAATTCAGGGAGCCAGACCTGGGAAGTGTTAGCTCTGTTGGACAGAGCACATCTCTGTACAGTTCGGCACATGTTAAGTGGACACAGGCTATGCCCTAAGAAAGCCACACCAGGCCCTGGGAACATTCTGAGAAACGCTGCTGTCAGTGGCAGACTATGAGGAAAAGAAGGTTGCTAAGGCTGAGAACCCATGACCTGGTCCGTAGCAGTGTATTTGGAGACTGTGAAGGCGGGATGCCTAGTATTCACTTATGTCAAGGTTTAGAGTATGTATTTAAGCAAATCATTTTCCATCTCTGGGCTTTAATTTCCTCCTCTAGAGGTTAATGTAAATCCCACTGAGTTTTAAGAATCAAATCAAGAGCTCAGGCATCAAAATGCTTTGATAATGGCATAAACGCTATTCATCTGAGTCATTATCCTTGACTCTTCTGCATCACTCTTAATAATCTGGACCACAGGAATGCCTACTGCTTCTGTATCATTTGCTGAAAATACATCAAAGACTCTTTTCAAGCCTTAAACAGCATCTTGGTGGCCTCAAAGTCCTTTGTTGAAGATCTGGGGCCACATTATGAGCAGAAAAGAGGTCCCTCTTGCAAGTGAACTGGGGTTGAGATAGGGCTCTCTGTGACGTGTACAGCCTTGACTCCATGAGTGTTTTGAGGAAAGGAATGTGTGTATTTTTCAGCAGTTGACTAGTTAAGTTTGAAATGAAGCCATCAAAACGGCTTCCAGTTTCACTTGGGATTTAAAGGGGTTCTGTTGCAGAGTTGTCTTTCTTCATCATCTTTCTTCAGAGTGGCTGAACCAAGATTAAGAAGCTTAGGCAACAGCTAGTGCCAAATAAATGTCCAAGTTCATACAAAAACATCCTGCTGGAGGCAGGGAAGGTGGTGGGATAAAATGTTCCTGAGACTGCAGAGCTCAAGCCGCTAGAAAACCCATTCTAGAACTTTCACTTCTCATTTTCAGCAGCAATCTGTTTTCACCATCAGCTTATTTAGTACCAGCTCCTAGGTACTTGTGCACAGCTGCTCAGCTGTAACAGAAGTCCTCCATGTGGTGACACAAAGCAGCTCTGAGCATGACTAGGTCCCTGTGGAACACACAGAGTGGTGCCTGGAGCCACAGGTTCCTCTCATCTGTGGCCTCAGATAGACTTCTGACATCCCCCGGCACTCACAGGCCAGTACAGGCTGAGGAGTCGGCTGGGGGCTAAATGCCTTTACCAGATAAAGATAGCCAAGACCAAACTAGGCTGGGTCCTAAGACCTCTCCCCAGCAAGGCCTCAGGCTACTTCAGAGAGTATAAAGATAGGAAAATCCAGCAGGTGAGAGACCACATGGAGTCCTACTTCTCCCACTGCAGTGCACAGAGAGAGGCAATTTAACCTAATCATTGAACACAGGGCTGAGGCAGGAACCTGTGCTCTGGTCCTAACACTGCCAATAGTTGGCTGTGTAACTCTTAGGTGATCACTGAACCTCTCTGTGTCTCAGTTTCCACATCTTTCAAAGGGGAGTAAGAAAGTGGCTTCCTAAACAAAAAGATAAAGTGGAATAATCCTTGTAAAAACCTATGAAAAAAGTAGAAAGTGCTATACAAAGTATTATCAATCAATGATAAGATGCTCAAAATGTTGTTTGGTAACCTTGACCTTCATACCCCCACACTGCCCGATCCCAGATTCAAGGCAATGAATTCCCTCAAAAAGAAAGCCCTTCTTCTTATTTCAGGAGCTTTGTGTATAAGCAGTACCTCTCTCAGTCAAGTAGACCCAAAGGTTCCTCTGGGCCAGGATGGCAACCTTGAGGTTCCTTTTTCTGGGAGTCCAAGCCACAAAGAAGCCTACAAAACATCTGAAAAATGTCAGGCCACTTGCCCCTCCACACTTCTGCATGAACCCAGGTTAACGGCCAGGGGCAGCTCAAAACGAGAAGTTGGAGTTCTTAGGATCTTCTTTAACCCCACTGCCACCCTGCAGCCACACAGGAGGGCAGCATCCCCTCCCCTCACTGCTCAGAGCACCCTGTGGGCCACCCACACAGGCAGCACAGACTCCATGCTTGCATGTGGCTCACCTCCTTTCCTCTGTACTGGGTGGAGGAGCAGAACTGAGACTCATTAAATGAGCAGAAGCATTTTTAGCATGGCTCCCACTACCAGTTGAGCACTGGCAATGCCCATGCTTCCTACTGACCTCTAAAGCTAGCTGCCTTCCATTCATCTTATATTCATCTTATAATGTAACTTCCACAGGAGAGCACCAACAATTCAAGACTTAACGTTTTCCTCCCCCCCAAATATGCTTTTCTTCCCATGCTCCCATCTCAGGTGAATGGCAACTCAGTGAGCTAAGACACACCTCGGACTGTCTTTCCCTCACTTCCCATTGCCAGTCAGACTCCAAGCCCCAAAGCTCCTGTGATCTGATCTCTTCAAGTCCTTGCTGCCTCATCATTCCCAACATTTCCTGATTTCATTCAACTTCTATTTCTCCTCTGTACTATTTTGGTCTCTCTTACTACAACTAAAGTGACCTTTCTAAAATTTAATTCAAACCATGTCCCTCCTTGCTAGAAATCCTTCATTCACGCCTCACAACCCCCAAGACTGAATCCCAACTCCAGAGCATAATTTACAAGGCCTTCCAACCACTCTGGTTTCAATCACTCCCATTCTCCAGTACATCTCATGTTCCTACCGAGCCAAATCATCTGAAACCCCCTAAGTACCCCAGGCTTTCTCTCACTTCTGGACCTTCCTACTTGCCATTCCCTTTGACTATTTATTCTATCCTTTCCCCCTTCCTTCCTTTACCAGTCTAACTTCTCCTCCTTCAAATCTCAGCTTAAAATCATGTCCTCTAGGAAGTCTGTGAACAGTCCCTTCTCCCAGAGTTAGGTGCTTCTTCTATACAACCCAATGACTATCACAGCACTTTACCATGCTTTATTGTTGTTGCTTGTTTAACTATCTCTCCCACTAGAATATAAGCTCCAGTGTGAGACTCTTATTCACCAGTGTGTGTCTGACACGTAGAAAACTATTTGGCATATAATAGGAGATTAACCTACATTTTTTGAACATTGAGTGAATACACAAATGGGTGGATAGATGGATGGTTGGATGGATAGGTATCTACCCCAGGTGTAAGAATGTAAACCACTAAGAGCCACAAAGGACCAATTTACAGCATCTCTATGGCCTCTAGGCCAGACAATTTTCAAAAGGATAGGGCAGGATGGGCATAGACAAAAAGCCATTAGTACCAGAGGCCTGCTCAGACTTCAAGGGATTTCCAAGTTAACACTTCATTTTTGCCATCTCTTACTTTTTAAAATTCTCTTCTCAAGTATCATTGAGTTAGACTGATCTAAAACATATATGGCAATGGTGCTACTGGGAGAAACATGATGAAGGGTAGGTACACAGAACAACTAGTGGAACTGGAGTTGTATAGCCTAAGGGATGCTGCAGGACCGAGGGTGCAGGCTGGAAGGATACAGAATAGCTGACAGAGCTTCAGGTACAGGGCTGAGTGGAAGTACCAGGAAGGTTGAGGGGACTAGACCAGAAAAGGCAATTGGATAAGTGGAGCAGGGCCAAGGAACACACGGAGTGCTGATGGGAAGGCATGGCACAGCACTGAGGTTCCAGCTAGGAGGATGACCAGGGTAGGGATGAAGGGCAGGGGTTAGAGTAGGACAGGTGAGGAGTCATGGGATTCTGGGTTATTGCCATGAACGCTTCCACCAGCAGGTAGGTAGATGGACAGGAAGGGCTCCAATAGCTTATCTCCAAGAGATCCCAGTGCCCCTAGATGCTCAGCTACCTCTGCAGGATATCCCTGTAGAGCACTCACCCAATAAATTCCATTAATCCAAATTCTAAGGCCAACGAACTTTGGATTGTGGGACCACATAAAACATTTTCCCCATTTTCATTCATTGCAGACAGAAGAAAGTTCAGGCTTTGGATTCTCATTTTAAATAAACCTTAGCCCTCTTATGTACTAGCTGTAGGACCCTGGATCTCAGTTTCCTTAGCCATAAAATTGGGGTGCCCACCTCACAGTACTGTTGGGAAGGTTAAGTGAAACCACCCTGTGAAGCACCATGCACAGTTCTAGGTACAGAGTGAGGGTTCAATAAGTTGGCTTTCTTTCCCTTTCCCCTTCCTCTCTAAATGAAGCTCAGTTGCTCCCATTTTTACTGTATGTGGGTGGAAATGGGGCAGAGGAGGACCTTGCAGACTCATTAGGACAGAAGGCATGAGTCAGGGTTGTGTAACATCCAGGGATGGAACAGGGACACTCCTCCCCCCACCCAATCATCCTCATCCAGGTCCCTGGGGTCTTGACAGGCAGTGGGTCCCGTATGGTCAGCGAAAGCAGGCTCTGTTAGTACCTTTCTCACCACATTCGGAGAGGAGTGCTGGATGGCGCTGTCCAGTGGGGGAACACTGTGAGGAGTTTCTTCCCCAGATGCCTGGGGCAAGTTAGCAGTAGTATTCTTGTCAAGAGGGAGAATTGGCTTTGGGCCTTCAGATGCTGGGGACTCATCTGTAGCCTGGAGAAGAAAATAAGAACTTGGGTGGGTTTTACCGCAAAGAGTAGCAGCAGCAGCAAAGGCTAATGCCCACCCTGCACTGTCCGTTGTTACCACCTACACATTGTGAACTGCTTGAAATTTTTTCAGAAAGAAAGATAGTCTTATCTAAATTCTTCCTAATATGACAATCTTAGGACAGAACCCAAACCAAGAATTATGAGCTAACTCTGTCATATTCACCTTAGCAATCATAACACTTTTGACTTACATTTAAAGAGTTTATGGTCCTCTATAAACCCTAGACCCTTCTCTGCCATCATAAGGATTATTCCATATCCCCTCAAAGGAACTGAGCCTCAGAGGAAGACATCTGAAGCATGATCTGAAGCTGTCAGTGCTGAAGCATAAATGTGAGGCCTTATATTTTGTAATAAAGTAAAAGTCTGTAGAGCTGCTTTGAAGATATAAATGTGGTTACATGTTTAAAGGAGACACCACTATGAAAAAAGTGAGAGGGGAGGAGGAAGGGGCTGGAACAGGAAGCTCTGGGGACAAAGAAAAGCAGGAGTTAAGGATGAAGATGTGGAGTGCTGCAAAAATCCCAGAGGCGCAAACTGCGCCTCTTCAATTGTCTCTTAGCTGAGAAGAGAGAGGAGCAGCCTTCATAATCCCCCTAGGGAGAGAACAGGGCCTCCTCTGTGGCATTTCAGAGTCAGCAGCCCCGGATCCAAGTCTTGGCTCTACCACTCAACGTTTTAGGATCTCTAGGCAAGCTGCTTGCCTGCTCTGACCTCCACTTCTGCACCTAGAAAAACAGATGGTAATGCCTGCATAACAACATTGTTGATAGGACAAATGACATAGTGTATATAAAACATTCCTAGCTTAGTAGGCTTCGAATAAACTCTAAGTCTCTGTCTTAGTGTTATGAAGTGTTATGAAGTTGCTGTCCACTAGCATGTAGGGCACACCTTCACTGCCCTTCCCCCTGTCTGGGATACACAAGTTACAGCAAGGCAAGTGAGGTTACAAAGGCAAGAGACAGCCTCCCTTCTGCCCTGGCGCTAGCTAGAATCCAGCACAGCTCAGGAAGTTCCATTCATGGACAAGGTCCCTAGTGTCACCCAGGAGGACAGGGCTAAGCCAGGCCACTCTGGACAGTATGAAGCCCAGATCTATGTTGGGGCTAAGTACTCCGTTCTCTGGAGGTTTCCTGAGATGCGAGGTGGAGCCCGGCGCAGTCTTGAATTGTGAGGGCTGAGTTCAAGGCCACCCTAAAATGAAGAAACTGTGCTCTTGTGCCACCCTGTGACTGGGAGGCTGTGTTTCCTGCACTGTCCTAGGGAGAATATGTGTTCATGCCACCCTGAGGCTCACCTGCACTGTGTCCTCCTGGCTCTGGGACTGGACGGGTGCCGGCTGCCTCACAATGTAGTTGATCTGCCCCACGATGGTTTGCTGAAGATGCTGAGGCGATTTGGCCTGACTCAGCTGCAGGCTGGGCTGTTGAGCCTGAAGGAGAAGCTCCAGGTCCTTCTGCATTTCCTCCAGCTCAAACTTGTGGTGCATTATGTCCACATTCTGGGAACAGGCAGGCCCAGGAGGGCTCTCGTGCTGACTAGAAGCCAGATGCTGGGATGGAGGGAGAGGTGGGGGTGGCTGCTGTTGGGGCGGAGGCGGCGGCTGCTGCTGAAAGTGGCTGAGCTTCAGCTTCTGGTGGTGGCCCAACTGCACCTGGACAGACGGTGTCTGAAAGGTGGGTGGGGCGTGGGTTCCTTGCTGAACATCCTGCGGGGGGACGATGCACACGGGCTGGGAAGTCAGCTGCTGCCCCAGCCGCTGGGATGTGCGCTCTTGCTCCGCAGGGGGCTGGGTTTCCAGCCAGGGTTGAAGTAGCTTTGGTGGATGAGGACGGCAAGGCAGTTCTTTTTCCCTGGGCAGCAGCGGGGAGCACTGCAGTGACCTCAGCTGTTGGGGCACCGTCTCGGAGGGCTGCCTAAAGCTGTGGGCTGGGTGTATGCTGGGCGGCGGGACCTGGCCTTTGAGGGAGGGCGAGACTGGGGAGCAGTGGGAGCAGCACACAGAGGAGGAACACAGTGCTGGAGGCTGGAACTTGCGTGAGGGATGGCTGAGAGTCTCCTGCTGAGCCCCTGGGGACTGGTGGCTTTGATAAAAAGATGACGGTCCCTGTAAGCTTCCATACGCAGGAGTATCTGCTGGGGACAGTTGTCCACCCTCAGTAGTTATACAGCCTAAGAATTCAAAATAGAGAGTGTTTCCAAAGGTAATCTGCAGTTGTTCCCCCTCTGCTACCTCCCACTCCTGGGGCCAAAGGATAGCATTCAAAAAAACTTGTACCAGATGCAGAGATTAAGAAATTCAACCCCTGATCCCCAAGACTCAGTCTAGAATGCTTCCAGCAATTGGACCTATATAGACCTGCTTTTGGGGCCTGGGACACTTAGAAATTAGCTCAGCTTTTACCAGATGCTCAGTCCTGACTCTATCTCACTAGAGAAACCACGGGCTCCCTCAAAGAGCACCTACTTCTTTTTTAACAGAATAGCCCAAGAGAGACTCAGACCAAAAAAAATCAACACTGGGGGAAAGAAGGAGTGGCAAAGGAGATTCATCCCCAGGACAAACGAGCAAGTCTTCAAATACGGTTCTGGGGAACTGTGTGTTGGGCAAGTAGGATGGAAGAGAGTGGGGAAGCTCTAACACCAGGGCCAATGCCAGGCGCCAGTGCTGCGGACTGAGGCCCCTGGGCCCTCATACATGAGTAGATGATATCCATTGCTGTTTCAGGCTAACGGCCCCTTCAGCTCATCTGAGGCTTATTTGGGGAAGACCAAGTGTCTTGAGGGCAGGAGGTGTGTTTTATTCACCTTTGGTCACTTGGTGGCCAGGGTGGGGCCTGACTCAGAGCAGGTGCTCACCAAAGGTCTGTTGAATTAAATCAAAAGGGTAAGGGAAGCAAAAATAAACCTAAATATATCATTTATCGCTCTGTTAAGTTCAAAACACTTTCACTGAGAATAACAGCCCGGATGAAGGTAGCAGTTGGCCATTAGTTTAACAAACCTACCATTAGGTTGTCAACACAGGCACAACTTCAAGTTGTCTACATTCTGCCTAAAGACTGAATGCCAGCAAGTTATTGCAGCAGGGAAGAAAAACGCACAAGGTCATGAATTATCTGCTCATATCTCAACTCCAAAGGACATGTGTGACACTGTCTGTCTGTCTCCTCTCTGTGTCACTGAAATATCTCTGTTTGTGCCCACACACATGTGCACTGCCATACAGCATTCTGGAGAGTAGGGCCACTGTCTTGTCTCCTCTTCTAGCAATGAAAACAAGGGAAGAGGGACATTCATGCAGAATAGGAAGCTCAGATCTCAGCGGGTCCTGTTACAAAAGTCCTGTACTGCCATTGCTATTTACGCTATCAACTCTCCCCACCCCCACCCCAACCCTACCCTCATCACCCCCAGTCATTCAGGTTTGCTCTGGCAGTCTCAGGGAGTGCTTTCTCTTGGGCATATGCTGATCTAGCCAGTAAGCTAAGCAGTTGGTCTATATGTGTTCTTAGCAATCATGCACAGGCCCACAGAGTAGGCCCTGGGCTCACCAAGGGAAGCCAGCTGCTTGGTCCAGAAGTTAGGCTCCCAGGTGAATCTGATACTCCAAGGGGAACCAGGGTCTGTGTTACAATTGGTCTCCAGCAATCGCTGCATCTGAAACACAATCTGACAACAGCACCAAAGGTCATTTCTTTGGGCATCTTGCGCCTGAATGACAATGCCCTCTCCCTCACTCTTTGGACAAGTTGAAGGCCAAAGTCCTGGCTGTTTAGCCTGTGGTCCTCCCCCATATGCTTGCTTATTTCCTTACATCTTAGTATCTTCACATTCCTCCGCTTTCCCCCACCCCTACTGATCCCCTTCTTCTTACTGAGGCTTATGGAAAGCCTACATTCTTATCTCTTCCAGGCCTCAAATGATTTTAATTCTCCCTCAGAATATCACTTGGCTGGAAGCCTCTCAAGAGCGTTCCTTTCATTCTACCATAATCTCACATGAAAAGCCAATGGGGGCAGACATTCTCTGAGTTCCCCATAGCTGTCCTTCCATCCACTTGTAAAACTCCATTACATCCTACTCAACTGCCCTCTTCCTCCCTCATTCCTTTCATCTATCTCCTATCGCTAACTCTCCCATTTATCTAGGACTTTGGCAAGTATCCAACTGCCCTGACAACATCTAGTTAACCAATGTCCTAATCAGCATCTTGGCCTCTTACTTCCTTGATCTCTTTAATGTAAATCACCTTCACCTCTCTTTTCAGTTCACTCACCATATCTAGACCATTTTCATCATCTAGAACCATTCTACCTATGAGACCTTAAACTCCAACAACCTACCCCCTGATCATAACCAGCTCTCACTCTTTCTGAGCATGCTCTTCAGTCTCATTGGACTCCCCAAGCCCTGCTCCCTCAGTCCATAGGGTCGTCCCAGCTTTCCATCATTTTCAGTAACAATGTCACTAGTGCCCTAGTTCCCTTCCCATCCCCAATGTCTGACCTTGGGTCAATCCAGCCATCCCAAAGCCATGTTATCTGGGGTCGCTACACTGATCATTACCCTCAGGGGTACACTTCAGTCCTTCTTCTTGTCACTTCCTGTCTTGTCAGCTTCCTCTACCATGGTCCTTAATGACTACCCAAAATTTTTACTTCTCTCCTCAATGTCATTTACCCAATGCCTAACCCTCTCATTATCACCTCCAACTTCACAGAGGGTGAAAAAACCCATAAAAGACAATTTCCCTCAAACTTGTATCCCTCCTATCTCCAAACTTAACTACATTATATTGACACCTTCCTGTCCTCTGATCTCAGAGGAAAGGAGTGCCTCTTGTTTAAGGTCAACCAGTTCACTCTAGATCCCACTTCTTTCTGCCCTTCCAGTATGCTTCCTCTACCACACATCTCTTCTACCTTCAACCACTTCTCCCAAATAAAGATGTGCAAATGTCTTCCTTACTTTAAAAAAGTATTCCAACCCTGTCTCCTTCTCAAGCTATCTTCTTATTTCCCTTCTTTTCACTTCTGTCTCTACTTCCTCACCTCCCATCCTCAGCTTCCTCATTCTAGCTTTTGACCCTTCTACTTTGTGGGAATGTCTTCCAAAAGATTATCAGGGACCTCCTGATTCCCAGACCTCAAGGCTTCGCTTCACTACTCATGCCCCTTCACCTATGTAGCAATGATAACATTGATTACTTAAAATGTGAAACTCTGTTAATTTCTGTGCACCACACTCTCCTATTTCTCCTCTCACCTCTGATGCTTGCTTCTCATCTCTTTCACTCATCTTCTTCCTCTGTCTATGTGAAAATGACGGCATTTCCCTGGGCTCCAGGTTTGTTCTTCTCTTCTTCCTTCACACACTCTTCCAAATCACTGATATCCCAGTGACTCCCACATCTCTCTCTCTCTAACCCTGACTTTTCTTCTGACTTCCGGACCCATCTATCAAAGCAGGTTTGGGACAGCTCCCTTTAGATGCCCTATAGGCACCTTCGCTTCAACATATCCAAATATAAACCCCATCAACATCCTTCAAAATTCTTGCTTCTTTTCCTGGGGATCATCACCCTCCCAAGCCCAACACTTCAATGTCATCCTCAACTCCTCCTTTCCTCTTAGGTCCCATTTAAACCCAAATAACTTGCTATGGAATGTTCAGCACACTGCTAGTATTAATGCCTGGATCCATGACCTAAGACAGAACTACAGAACTTCCCAGCTGAGCTGCTTGGAGGAAGGCAGGTCTATTCCAGCACCTGGGTCCTTTGCACTGTGGGGTTTGGTCAAAGATGGTTTTCACTTACTAACCCAAAGTCAGTGATTGAGGAGTGGGAGTTCTTCTTACCAGCTCTTTGCTGAAAAGGAAAGGGATGCTGGTTTTGCTGCAGACAGCCCAATTAATGAAATTCTGCACATGCTCAAATTGACGGTTGAGAACCATGATGCTCTGCAACTGCTGCTCCAGCTTCCGCTTCCTTTCATTAGTAATGCCCTGGTTACGAAGAGAGAAGACAGAGTCCCTGATCCTGTTCTTGGACTGCAGGCCACATGCTTGGGAAGTCTGGTGGTCTGTGTGTATCAGTGTAAACACAGATGGAATCAGATGAAACTGCACCCCTGAGAGGAGGACATAGGCTGCTGAGGGATGGATGGAGGGAGGGAGGGAGGGAGGGAGACAGGGTAGGTAGATTTTATAGTACAAACATGGAATGGCTAATAAATGAATGAGAAAATGAATGAATGTCTGCATCTCTTGGGCATAGCTTGTTTCATATCTCTTTCAATGCTATAACCCTGCATAGTCCAGGAAGGCAGTTGCCTTACTGCCACAGCATTAATGGGAGTTTGATCTGATTCTCTAGCCCTTAATGAGCCAACTTCCCAAAATTAGACTGGACATTTTAAGATACAGGGAGCAGCAGAGAGCTATGGAAACTACACATCTGAATTCTAGCCCAGGCATCTCTGAGCCCTGAGACAAGGTTGATATGTGCCTGGTTTCTGCCCCAGGGAGAGAACAGAACCCATCCATCTGCTCACATATACCTCCAGCTCCTCTATAAGCCCACTGGCCTGTTTGTTCAGCTCGTTCATCAGAACCATCTTGGCCATTTTGATCTGGTTTTCCACCTTCCTGTGCTGATGCTTCACCTCAAAAATCCTGTAAACAACAGGATGAGACAGAGCATGGTGAGACCTTCCCCCCAGGCCTACGAGAGCCTACAGACAGCAAACGTAAGAGCCTACAGTGTGGAGGCTGCCTACTGAGATCAGGGCCCACCAGGTACCAAATGTGAAGAAACAAGAACCTTCCTCCACCACCCATCCTACTCTTTGTACAACCCAGCCCACTTGATCTAAGTGGGACAATGGCCCAAAGTTCAACGCAGTTTTCTCTAGGTAAACTGCAGGGCCACGCCCAGGTCAACCCAGTAGCTCACCAGTTCACACAGCACTAGAGGCAGGACAGAGAGAGTGAGTACAGTTATGACTTCATGTAAACAGCGTCACTAAACAATGTCATGCAGTAAAAAGAGCACAGGTAGAGACAGAAAGTAGACTAGTGGTTGCCAAGGGCTGGGGATGTTGCACGGTGAATGGGGAGTGACTACTAATGTGTATGGGGTCTCTTTTTAGGGTGATAAAAAGGGTCTTTCAAAAGTAGACAGTAGGGGACTTCCCTGGTGGTGCAGTTGTTAAGAATCCACCTGCCAATGCAGGGGACAAGGGTTTGAGCCCTGGCCCAGGAAGATCCCACATGCCGTGGAGCAACTAAGCCTGTGTGCCACAACTACTGAGACCGTGCGCCTAGAGTCTGTGCTCTGCAACAAGAGAAGCCACCACAATGAGAAGCCCACACACCACAACAAAGAGTAGCCCCTGCTAGCTGCAACTAGAGAAAGCCCATGAGCAGCAATGAAGACCCAACACAGCTAAAAATAAATAAATATATTCATATATTAAAAAAAAACATAGACAGTAATAATGGTTATATAACTCTATGAATATGCAAAAAAACTCACTGAATTGTACATTTTAAAAGGGCAATTTTATGGTATATAAATTATATATAAAGTCATTAAAGCCACTTAAAAAAGCCATTAAAAAAAAACAAACATGGGCTTTGAAGCCACATAGATCTAGCTTCCAAACCCAGCTCAGTCTCTGACTAGCTGTGTGATCTCAGACAAGTCACCTAACCTATCTGAACCTTAGCCTCCTCATCAGTAGAATGGAGATAACCCCAACTCAAAGAATTATAAGAACTGATCAAAATGATGCATGCATGATGCCCAACCCAGTGCCTGTCGTGATGATCTCTCAGTACATACTTGTTTCTCTTTCCACAGAAAATACAGATGATTTCACGTCATGTGTAGGTCTATATGGAAAACACTGGGAAAGGGGTGATAAAGGGTAGATTGCCACTGACTTGTACCCACATGATAAGCAGCACTCTTCCCCAATATCTACTCTGTGCCCTTGTCCTTAAGCACCTACCTTTGGCTACTTCATGGCCACTTTCAGAAGGCATGTACTTTAGCCCAGGCTCACTGTGATCATCCTGACCTAGCTTGGCCCCATGCACCAAGTGATGACCCAAAACCCCCTCCCTGGCCCTGAGACCTCTAAGGCCAGGACATATGCCAATGTCTGCATGTCTTCCTTATAAGTACTCCATCCTAGTACTGTGACCCAGGATGAGAGGAACAGAGCATTTCCAGTGCTGACAAGGGGCTAGCCGATGTTACCTGTCCTCAATTTGCTTTGCAGATGTCTGTAGACTAGATTTCTTATGTGCCACCTGTGTAGTCACACTTTCCAGAAGCATCCTCTGGTTTTGCAAAACTTCTTCAAGATGTCTACACCTAGAGCAGGAGGCAGAGAAAAAGCTGAGGAGGACTGAGTCTTATTCTGAGCACGCCAGCCAAGAGAGAATCCCCACAGTGCATTGTCTCAGCCAGGTCCATGGAGGCTGGGGTTACATGTAGTGAGTCAGAGACTCTTGGCCCTTCAGGCCTTCTCCAGAGAAAGCCCACAACAGGAACAGGGAAAAACTTCAGCCCAGGGGCTGAAGGTTGGCTTGAGCAGGGAGAGGATTCTGAAGTACTGGGAGCCCAGCGCTCTCATAGGTAGAGAGTCCAGAGCCCTCCCAGTTCCCCTTTGGGCAGCCCGCCGGCCCCACCTGTGCTCTTTGTGTTCCACCATGAGGCAGCTATGGCATGTGAGCACATCACAGGTCTCGCAGAATAGCTTGAGCACTTCCTGTGTGTGTAGAGGACAGTACAAGGCGAAGTCTCCAGAACCACCATTCACTCCTGCCAGAGAAGATGGAGAAAGTGGGCTTCTCTTGCTCAGGAAGACCTCTTAGTTTAAGTTCCGCTGAGCATCCCTCAGCCCTCTATGGACACAGGGAAGACACAGAGCTTGGAGGGAAGGTGGTACAAAGTAAGAGAGGCCTCTCTCTGGACCAGTGAGGTTCCAGGAACACAAGGAGGAAGGCAGGCTTAGACTGGCTGGATTTGCCCATCTGTCCAGAAATAACTGGCCATCAAGCCCCAGGCACCCCACCACCTGGTGAGCCTGAGGAAGGGGCTTGCTACCTGCTGCACATGGATCTCCTGCAGAATAGTGAGTCCTCTAAAACTCAACCTAAATCTCCTCATTAACCAGGATTCTGTTATGGTGAGGCTGAAACAAGCTACCCAGCCTTGCCAGGCTCCAGACCAGATCACATGGGTCATGAACTTTGGTTCCTGTCTGACGAAGGTAAAACCCTTCTCAGAGTTCGAGGGCCTTGAGAAAAGACTTTCAAGAAGACTGCCACTTAAAACAGATGGTGCTGGATGGATAAATGGACAAACCCTGATCCAGTCTGCTGAATTAATCAAGTAACTAAACAGAAGTGAGGGCCGTTTGCTTGAAACAGAGGTGAAGGATAGGGAACTCAATTACCTTCTGTGGTAATTGGAGACTATTCCTCCCTGCACTGCCTCACCCACCCTCACCCACGGCCCCGCTGCCCCCCACAGCAGGGAGAGCCTAGAGTGAGTTTACACTGTGATGTGACTCTGCAGGGGACAGCTTTCCTTCAGGAAAGGCTCTGAGACCACCCCTACTCTCACCCCCAGCAGGGAAACGAGGTCAGAGAGCTATTCTCCAAAGATTCTATGGTTTGCTACTACTTAAGTGCATGTGAGCTAGTGGAGAGGGTGAGGAGTGATACCTGGAGATCCCTTCTGGGTCCGGGGAAAGAGTGGGCCCCCAGGGGCAGGGCCGTGCCGGTGCTCCTCCGTGCAGGAGCTGCACAGCCAGCGGTTGCAGTAGGTACAGAGGATGTGTGCCGCCCTCTTCTCCTTGCACTCGGAGCAGTTCTAGAGGTAGAGAGTTCTGGAATTACTGACAGTATCTTCATCACTTGGGCCTGCTTTTATGAGTGGTAAATACTCTAGGCACTGGGGTCCTGCAGGGCTGTTCCTCCACTGTTTTGGAGTGCAGTCAATTCTGGAGAGCTGCCTGGGAGTGACATGCAGGGGCGTGTGAGGCATAGCGCCCTTTGTGACTAAGAGTACTGCCCTCAGGAGCTATTCACACAAGTCCCGTGCTGCAGCTGAGGATACGCAGATGAATAAGGCAAGGGTCTGCTCTCAAGGTACACACAGCCTGGACGGGGTGGCAGACATTCAGAGGGTAATGCTGTGATGAAAGGATGCACAAAGTGCTAAGGAAGCAAAGAGAGGTTTCCAGGAGTTCCATCCAGGAGCAGCCAGGAAAGGTTCCATAGAGAGGTGACATTTGAGTTGGATACTGAATGACCAGTAGAAGTTCACCAGGCAGACAAGGGAGGAAAATGGAAAGCACAGGCGAAAGCGAAAGCTGTAATGTGCCTACGGAGAGGAAGAAGCTGCAGCTGTATGAGTACACAAAAAGATGATCGTACACAGCCAGGAAAAAGTGAGATGGACCAACTCTCAGAGCTGTGTTTCCACTGCTGCGGCTTGCCAGGACCAAGAGTCCCTAGCCTTCTTCTAGTACAAATGTTCATTCATTGGTCAGCAAATATCATGCAGGGCTGATATAAAAGGTGGAGAAGAAGAAAAATTAGTCTGTCTGTGCCTGAATAATACAGGCCACCAAACTGATGTGGATCCTGACAGCTTTGTCCTCACACTGGGATCTGACAAACCCACAGCAAGAAAAAGAAAAAAGAGGAGAAATACAAGTTTTACTGACCAAACTATGAATTCTTTGAGGGTAGAGACATGGGTCTCTGTCTTCCTAGCACCCAGGCCCTGGCATATCAGACATTCAGTAAGAATTTAATACAGGTGCAAGTAAGTAAAACGGCAAATGAATAAAATGTAGTGGGCAAGGACACCCCAGTGGAGAAAGGAACAGAAGGGATACCAGTCAGTAAGTGATGTGAAATTTCAGAAACTCAGGCATTAGTTGTTAAATATAAGCATAACTGATGAACCCATTTAACCCAGGCTGGTGCATGAGTTTAAACTCAGTGCGCTGGGGTGGGTGGAGGGTGGGGAATAAAAGCTTAGTACCCATAGTTTTCAGTAAGAGCTATAAGAGAGAGAAAACACCCCAATTTTGCTTCTCCAACTGAAACATTTTGGTTCTCTTCTGGATAGAAGTATGGATGGATGGATAGATGGATGGATGGATGGATGGATAGATGGATGGATGGATAGATGGATGGATGGATAGATGGGTGGATGGATAGATGGGTGGATGGATGGATGATTAGGCAAACTGGTGGAAGGGTAACAAGTCAGATGGAGTGATGGGTGGACAGACAGGCTTATGGACAGGGGCCCCATAGATTTCTGAACAGGATCAGCTGTTTCTTTGCTTGTCCTGACTTACCCTGGCCATCTTGGATTGCTCAGAAGGAAAGCACTGCAGCAAAAAAATGTTCAGTTACATCCCTGGTAAGGTATACTCGCTTACACCCAGGACAGGAGATGAGCTCTGGGAGAAGGTGGGAAAGATAGCAAAGTCAGGGCAACACTGCAGATTATACATAACATAGGACCTAGACACAAGGCTTTCTAATACACAACACCAAGGTATGTACCAATACCACTTGCGCCAAAATGAAATATGTTTGATGCCATAGCCTGCACTTACCATCTAGGTGCTCCGGACATGACCATCCAATTAGCGGCCTGCCCTACAGAACTTCCCACATCCTCATCTTTGCCTGATCCTACATTCCTTTCCTCCCTACAAGCCATGTTACTAGAGGCCCAACCCTGCTCCACTTCGGATAATCAGGTGCCTTCCTGCTGCTCCCACTCTGCATTCCACAGTCCTGAGAGCCTGGTTCCCACTACTGGCTAAGTTCAAAGGGGTCAGTTTAGCCCTGGGCACAGCTCCAGCCATTTACATTCCTGTGTAGTAGAATTACTTTAAAGATCTCAAAGCTAGAGCTTCCAAGAAGGTTCTAGCCAGAGAAAGGCAAGGACTCCCTGCCTGCTCATCTAGGAGTATTCTTCTCTTGTTACAACCAATACCAGTTGGTCTGCCTCTGGGGCTCAAAGAGGTTTTGCTGGGCCTTCTCCACCCAGTCCATGTTGGGTGCACCACATATATGTGTGTTTCACCTGTGAACATGAACATCTTGTCCTACTCCCCTCTCCCCAGAGAAATGCAGCAGTCTCCAACACACTCATCAGCATGGTGGACTCCTGAACTATATAAGCAGCATGACACTGCCACCCTGGAGATTGTAGTACTTCAGGTCCACCCCACTGGCACTCAGTCCACTGGGTACAAGGAGATGAGCTTCCTGAGGAGGGCCAGGTGCCCGCGCCCAGGGATGAGGACAACCTGAAAAGCGGCTGGCTATGCCAGTGCATGCAGCAATATCACCACAGTCTTCTCTGCCCCATATCACCAAAATGATACAATGGCAGTTGCTCTAGACTTGCAGGCAGACAGACTTAAGCCCAAACACCAGGTCTACCACTCAGCGACCTTGGTTGGGCAAGTCACTTAGTCTCACTTAACTCCTCTGTGCCCCACATGTAAAATAGAAAGGAAAAACAGGAGTTGCTATGAGGACTGAATTAAACAATACTTGAGAATTCACATGATCCTCCATGAATGTTGACTTTGAATTCAAAAGATTTCTCATATCCCATTCATGGTAGGGCAATAACCTCAATTATCAACTCTCCCAGGTGATGAAAGTCAGATAGTCTGAGAGGGAGACTGAAAAAGTGGTCACAAATTCTCCTCCTCCCTGTGTCCATGCCTTGCAATCCTATCCATTAAAAGTGGAGTCTTCTCTATCCTTTGAAGCTAGGCTGCCCTCATGACCCGCTTTGCCCAACAGAATGCAGCAAAAATGACATTAAGTTCTAAGCCCAGGCCTCAAGTGGCTTTATATGACTCTGCTCTCGCTCTCAAAACTCTAAGACTGCCACGTGAACAACCCCAGGTTAGACTGCTGGAAGATGAGAAACCATGTGGAGAGAGGCCTCGGTTGTCTCAGGTATCCCACCTGCAGCCGTCAGAAACCAGGTAGCCCCAACTGACCCACAAGCTGAACACAGACATGGGTAAGCACAGCAGAGATTAGCCAAGCCCAGCCCAGCCCAGAAGAACTACCCAGAGCATCCCAGCCCAAACCCTCAACCTGTAGAATCATAAATAAAGCTTGGTTGTTGTTTTAACCACTAAGTTTTGGAGTGGTTTTTTATGCAGCAAAAGATAACTGATATATTCTGGAGAAATCAAAACCTACAAAATCATGCAAAATAATATTTTAGTACTCTTCTTTCCCCCACCTACCACTCCGCTCCCCCGCCCCGCAAAAAACCCCTCCCCTAGCCTCCACAGAGCCATGGACTTTAATGACAGAACTGGATCTGCAATCTCCTAGATACTCTCCTGCCTGTCAAGAACAGTGGCCCGTGGTGGAGAAGGATGCTCTCTACAGGTGACGTCATCCAGGGGAATCACGTGACTGTCCCTCCCTACCACCTGGCTGCCCAGGGAAGATCCTCCTCATCTACTCCCAGGTCAGAAATGCTGTTCTAATTGTTGGGAATAATTTCCACAAGGTTTCCGACTCCCTGGTACCAGATGCTCAAACATTTGTCATAGTCATACAGCCTCATTATCAGCATGAGAAAGAGAGAAATAACTGAATAGATCAGACAAGGCCTCATCACACATCCTGTACCTCCCCTGGCCTTAAAGACCGAAATCCTCAGCTTGTAACTCAAGGCCATTTCTGAGTTGGCCTTAACTCTCTCTAGTCTCATCTCTAGCTTCACCTGCCACACACCCTATGTCCTTGCCATGCCAAATACCTCTGCTATCCCTTAATGCACCAAACCTTTGCATAACTCTATGTTTGTGAAAGTGAATGTTCCCTCTCCCTAAAACACTCTTTCTTGCTGCCCCACTCCTTTTCAGATAAACTCCTATTCAACCTTCCAAACTTGTTCAAATGTTCTACCTTTGAGAAGCAGTGTTGATTTCCCTTAGGAAGAGTTAATTATTCCCTCTTCAGGGTTCCCACAGCATCCTGAACATCCTTCTAGTACAACAAATATCACATTGCATTTTAACTATCTGTTCATATGTCTACATACAAAAATAATCCACAATTTGATACTAAAAGATATTGCATGATTTTTATGTTTCTTGTGGGTTTGAGTATTCCAGGTGTGTTCCTTGCACTCACAGCCAAAGAAAGTAGTCAAAAGCCATTTGGAAGTTTTCGGGGTGGTGGAAAAAACCAGCCCAGGAAAATAAAGGAATCAGGTCTGATCCAGAGCAGAGGTGTGGGGCTTGGGAAAGGCTGTGAACTGGGAGATGTGGGTTCCAGGCCCAGGACTGTCACTAACTGTGCAACCTTAGGTAAGCGACCCCTTTTCTCTGAACTGTACTTTCTACACCCTTAGATGAGGGGAATGGGAATAGAAGGGAAGTATGGATTATCCAACCCTCCTCCTCTGCCTACTGCAACCAGGCTTCAGAAATATTCCCCTGGGCAAGATGGGAAGGGACAGCCAGCCACCCTTGTCAGCAAGTCAGGGACAGGCTTGTGGCTGAGGGAGGCCTGGATCTAAGACCTCCTCCAGTCTGAACAGGGGCTGCTGCAGCAGACAGCAGGGCTGGAGAACCGTGGCAGTGATACACACAGGTACCAGGGTGACTGTGGGGACCAGAGTGGACACAGAGGACATGGGCTCTCTTTGTGTCACAACTTTTGCCCAGAAATTCTTATCTTCCCTCAGAAGGTCCCTAACCCCCATAGAGCTGTGTCAACCTTGAGCTCTTTGTTTTTTAAAGAGGATTCCCCACTTTTCAATGAGGATACCAAAACAAAGTTTTTTTTAGACAATTGGAATACATGAACTCTTAGGGCTGTGGATATATATAAAATGACCTAACATCAGCTTACAATATTTAACATTAATTTAGTTTTTAATACATATTTAAATCACATATTACATAAAATATTATTTAGATATATTGCGTTTTTCTTTCTACTTGAATTATTCAAGCAACAGCATTGAGCTTTTATTTCATACAGAAGAACATCAATTCTGAGAAATGCAGGACCAGGGCCCAGGGGCCCCACAACCATCCCCAAAGGGGGTGGGCTTCTGTTTCCAGAATGAAGAACACACAGGCACCAGAGGTTCTCTGAAAACTGAAGATGTTCAATCCATCTGTCACAAGAGTGAGCACTTCTGGTCCCTGGGAGGTATGGGACAAATTATTCTTTTACCACCACTCCCTATATTAGGCACTTTACATGTCTTATATAATCGTCAAACCGTCTCTTAGAGGTAGGCATTGTCCCCATTTCATAGTTGGATAGACTGAGGCTCCAAGAAGTTGTCACCTACCAAAGATCATAGAAAGCAGAGGCAGAGCTACAATTGGAGCCCCAAGTCTGTCCACCTCTAAAACTCAGCCCTGTCCACTATGCTATACTCTTCTCTAATTCAAGTGTAAATAAACAAGGTAATTTTATTTTAATTAACTAAATGATTTGATTTTAAGTAAAATATTCCATAATAATGATCAAACCTGGACCCAGCTTTGAACTTGGAATCGAGAAGGAGCTGGAAGCCAGCCCCAGCTATGCTTAAAGTTTTAAGAAATATGATCTTTGAGAAAAGGCAAATGAAGCAGAGTTTTTCTGCCTAGAAAAAATAAATCTGGGGGCAGTTTCATTCTACAGATCAGTGGTTCTCAAACTTTGTTACATATTTGAATCATATGAGGTACTTTTAAACATCCTGATGTCCAATCCACACCCCATATCAATTAAATCAGAGTTTCAGGAGGTAGGAGCCAGGCATCAGTATTTTTTAAAATTCCCCAGGTGAGGGGACTCCCTGGTGGCACAGTGGTTGAGAGTCCGCCTGCCAGTGCAGGGGACACGGGTTCGGGCCCTGGCCTGGGAGTACCCCACTTGCTGCGGAGCGGCTGAGCCCATGCGCCGCAGCTGCTGAGCCCACACGCGTAGAGCCCAGGCTTTACAAGAGAAGCCACCGCAATGAGGGGCCCCCGTACCTGTTCGCTGCCACTAGAGAAAGCCCACACCCAGCAATGAGGACCCAACGCAGCCATAAATAAATAAATAAATTTATTTTTAAAAAAATTCCCCAGGTGATTACAAATGTACAACCAAGTTTGAGGACCAGTGCCAAAGAGAGAGTACCCCTTTCCCCTGTGGCTGAGCCGGATAGACCTGCTCCCTGTATCATGCAGCTGAGAAAGGCAAGCTCACCCAGTTTTAAAGAGGCTCCAACAAGTTAAGGAAGACTGTGAATGCAGCCGTCATGTATTTTCCTCTGGCAGAGAAGAGAAAAGGGCAGATGCCCAACAGACAGAAGGGTGTCCTGATACCTAGGTACCCTGGGGGTTGGTGGGGAATTGGAGGACACCTTTTGCGTCCCCTAACTCCCAGCTTCACGGAAGGACCCATGAGCAGGCTTAGGGTGCAGCCTGAGGTTCGGCACTACAACGACTGCTGCTGGGGCCTAGAGAGTGTGCTTAGCCCAGGACTTAGTGAGGCAGCAAGGGAGGTGGGCCAAGACTAGGTAGTCCACCCTTAGACATGAACGGCAGTGCCAAGGCAACCTGGGCATGGGGCTGGGGTGGGAGAGAAATCCCAAGGAGGTCTCAGAAAACTAGCATGGGTCAGCTCAGCACACCAGGTCGGGACACATGCACATAAGCCTGAGCTCAGTACTAAGCAACACTCTGAGGGTTAAAAAGCCCTTCATTCTAGAGCTCTTGTCCAGGGCTCCGTGAAACTTTGCTGCTGGGGCCCAAGCTCTGACTCCAGTAGAGCAGTGGCATCATCTGGAGAAGACTGATGCTCCACTGCCAGCTCCCACCTGTAGAACCAAAGCTGGACAAACCCAGCTTCCAGACCTAGCTTTTTCCACTGTTCATCTACCCAGTTCCCTCATCATAAAGATGGTGACACAGAGGCCCAGAAAGAGGGAGAGACATAGCTAAAAACCACAGATCCTTGTAAATCATAGGTGGCACCTTGAAACACTGAGCAGTCCCTGATTACCTCTGTCAGGGGTATGCCTCTATCAGACACTATGCAAGGAGAAAAAACACTCCAGTTATATTCTCTGGCAGGCTGGCCATCCTCACTAACCATTCCTGCCCTCCCACCCAAGGCAGCCCCAGGGTACTGGGCATCAGCTAAGGCCCCCACCACACAAGCCCCCGAAGCCTTCCTCTAGCCCATAGCTCAGAGCAGCACCACCTTTGAGAAACACGTTGCACCCACTCCCCAGATGCCCAGACCCTGCTAGAAAGACAGATTTCGATCCTAAGGTGATTCTGCTCCTGCCCCTGGCTGCCAGCAGGCTTACCTGTGGGGCCTGCTGCCCTGTGACTAGAGCAACACCTGGGGGAGAAGTCAGAAGAGCGACAGGTGAGATCACCACAGGTCCCAGAGGATGGTGCTTACCAAGTGCCCAGGAACACCCACCCTGCACTCTGCAGCCAGCTGGGCTGCAGGGCCTAAGCCTCAGGGAGCTGGGTGCGGGGTGGGGAAGGGGGAGCAGCCTGGGTCCTCTCCTCCTGTCCCTGATGCATCCTCAGCCAGGGCTGCATTTCTCCAGCTCACCTGAGACGCTTCTGCAAGAAAGGGCTTGGTTGACTCCTCCTGTTCCTGTTTATCTCGAAGGCTCTGCAGTATTTTTCCCAAACTGAACAGCAAGAGGGAGACCTCAAAAGAGGCGACTCTTCCTAGCTGCATCTCCTTCCTAATCCTCTGGGTGCCTTGGAACAGAAGCTCAGAAGGAAGAAAACGAGATTTTCAACTTTCAGGAACTAGCTCTGTCGCCCTCTGCATAGCTCAGGAGGCCATCACTCTCAGCCTTTTAGGACTCGATCCAAAAATCCTTCAGCCCTCCATGTTCCCCAAAATGACAGTGCTCATGTGTGGCTGGAACCTGCCCCGATCCGGCAGCTCATTTAAATAGAGCTCATCACAACAACAGTGTTGGTAGAGAAGTGAGTAGCTGCAGGGCCCTGGGGACCCCCTGTTTATACGTAGGAAGAATGATGCAATCTGGGTATCAAAATAGCAATCCAGAATGGAATAACAGGCTCACGCAGCAGCGGTGCCTGCACAGCCAGAGCTCAACTTGACACACTCTGTCAGCCCCACACTACTGCAGCACGCAGATGCCAGGCACACACTCTCACCACAGCATTTTAAAAATCAGCAGGAGCCCGAGAGAGCCCTCCATGCCCCCGGCACTAAAGGAGGGTGGGGGTGAGGGGGCTTCGACAGACATTAAAGTCTGTCTCCTACACACTCACCTGCTCCTGCCACTTCACCTGAAGTCCTTATCCTGTGATGTCACAGTCAGTTGCCATAGTGACCAATTGTCCGTCACAGCGGAGGATTAGGACTTCAGATGGAGAAGACACATTTATAATGCACAACGGTCCTGAGAGGTGTCCCTCGGCAGCTAACTCTACCCCTCCCCCCAGGGAGATACAGTCACACACAAGCTGGGAGAGAAAGAGGAAGGAAAAACAGGGTCAGGTTAGAGGAAAGATATTAGGATGGGGCAAGACTACGAGTCCAGTATAATTGCTAAAGCCCAGAGTACAGGCAAATTTCAAGAGCACAGAGGGGAAGTGACAGGGAATGAACTTGGAAAGACTGGCAGTAAAGTAAGTGCCTGAAGAGCCCTGGATTCTAAGCCAAGAGGCTTGGCTTGACATTTATCCTAAAAGCAAAGGCCACCCAAAAAGGTTCTGGCTTTATGACTGTCTTGATGGACTGGAGATTGGGGGTGGGGGTAGGGCAGGGAGAAGGCTTGTCCAGTTAAGGATTAATGGGATCCTGAATGAAGGTAGAAGTGGAAAAAAAAGGGACAGAAGAGTTGTTTCAAAGAGAACCAAGAGGACATGACCAAAGTAGGATGCTGAAGGGAGTGGTGGTGTGTGAAGGAAAAAGGGTCACATGGATGGGCTGCCATGAACAGAGATAGGTAACAGGAGGAGGAAGAGGGCAGTTGCCAAATCTTATCGTACCTGTATCCTACTTCCTCTGGCATCCGTTCCTTCTTAAAAGGATCAGGCCTCATTCTGCCTTGCTGGACCAATGATTCACAAATCTGTAGGGTTTGTTAGAAATCCCAAATCTACCAAATCCAAATCTCTTGGGTGTGGGTACAGGACCAGGAATCTATGTTTTTAGCAAGTTTCCCAAATAATTCTTAGGCATCCAGACCAGCACTGGTTCAAGGACCAGTAATCAGGAACCAGTGGCCTGGACAACTACAGTAGCTTCCTAGCAGTTCTTACTGCATCCAGTCTTGTCTCCTCCATTCATTCTTCTCAGGAAGCCAGAAAGACTTTTCAAAAATACAGATTTGATTATATTCCACTGACCCAAAACTTTCAATGGCTCCCCACGGTCTACTGAGTAGCCTAAATTGGTCAAGACCCTTCTGTTTGGAAAGGAAATTTGGCTCAAAATTTCCTTTCCAAACAGAGTTCCTACTTCTCTCCTTCAAGCAATCCTATATTCCAACCAAAGTTCACGCCCTTCTGTTCCTCCTGCCCTCTCCTCCCTGTGCCTCATGCTAACACTATCCCCTACCTGTGATTCCCTTCCATATTTTTCTGGCCCTGCCTGGCTCCTACACAGCTATTCCTACTTGATGCCACCCACAGGTTCAAATCCACCCAATTTCCCCAGGCAGAGCCTAAAACAGGGGTCAGAAAACTATAGCTCACCTGTTTTTGTAAATAAACTTTTATTAGAACACAGTCATGCCCATTCATTTCCATATTGTCTATGACTGCTTTTGTGCTGCAGTGGCAGAGTTGAGTAGTCGTAACAGAGCCTCTATGACCTGCAGAGCCCAAAATACTTTCTATCTAGTCCTTTACAGAAAAGGTTTGCTGACCCCCGAACTAAAGCAATAGCTACTTTGTTTAGTCTCTCCCTTTGAGGTTCCCTTCTGGTAATGGGGATCCTGCTTATTCCCAAGTCAACTCCCATCCCTGTGTGCTCTAGTTCTGCTAACTGGGTCACATTTGAGCTAGAACTTCAGTTTGGGGTAGGATGTAACAAACAAGGAAAGGACATTTCAGAAGGCGGGAACACCATAAACAGAGGATTACAGATGACAAAATACGAGGCCCCTCAGGGAATGAGTGATGAAGCTAGCCCATGCAGAGGAATGACAGATGAGGCTCTAAAGTTAGCACGGGGTCAGACTGGGAAGAGCCCTAAAGGCCATGCTAAGCTTCTGTTCTGAACTGCAAGCAATTAGGAGCCCTTTAGGTAGCTAGAAATTCAAGCTCAGGATAGGAGAGAGTGATCAGAGTTGAAGCTAGAGGATTTGGGAGCATAATCCACAAAGGCAACAGGTGAAGTAAGGTCAGGCAGGGGGATCCAGGGACTGTGGGGCAGGGCCAGGTAGCAGATCTGAGCCAAGAGTCAGAATCTGGGCATAAGAGCCAGGTGACAGATTGAAGCTGGAGATGGGTTATCCACAGCCTTCAGAGTCCATGCTCCTAGGAACCACCTGACTGTGAAGTAAGCTTTCTGTGTCAAGAAAGTACCCATAGTGGAATGCAGAAGGTATGGGTAGGATGACCCTGGGTTCATCTCTTCTGATAGAGTGGCACCTTTATCTCTTTTCACTTCCTATCTCAAGAGTCAATCCAAGGGCTGATGCATTGACACACTCCATGCAAAGCCACTGTCTCCATTTCCAACTGGGCCTGGACAGAGGACCAGTGGGGGAACCAAGGGCAGCACCCTACTCTAGGTCTGTGGTTCCTACTGTCCCTGAAGCCCAGACAAGCTCCAGATTGGCAGGCAAGGGAGCCGGATTTTTTTTCTGGCTCTCTGTAAGTGACCAATTACGTGACATTCAGCAGAATTCTAGAACTTTCTGGAATCCTGATGTCCCATTTATTCAATGAGGGGTCAGAGATATACTCTTAAGGGCCTTTCCTGCTCTCCAGCCGTCATAGCAGTTAACCAATGACTGGTCCCTCTTGAGTGAGAGTTCCCGCAGACAAGAGGCCCCTCCAAGACCCTGTCCATCAATCACATCTACCTTGAACTCCCTCCCTAGCTATAGCTTTCCAAGTAGTGCCAGCGGCAGCAAGCACATCCCCCAAAACACTGCCTGCCTCCTTCCCGTCACCAGGGGAATTGCTCTCCCAGGAACGGCTCTGAGGTACCAGTGCTACTCCCAGGGCCCTAGAGAGCCAATTAAGGTGGGGAAACTGTTCATGAACTGAAAAACCATCCTGCTGATAGGCTCTGGAGCTCCAGCTTCTGCACCTGCTGCACACCCAGCTCAGCCCAGCTCAGCAACCTGCCCTCCACCTGGGAAACTTGGGGCACTGCCCACAACAGATCCCAAATAGTTGCACACACTGTTCCTCACCTGGAGTGAGCAAATAGCAGGCACCTCGCCTGCCAAGCTCCTGGTGCTGATATCTCATCCCCTCTACCTCCCACTCTCACCCCAGGCCATTAGAGCCCATCCAGCGGAGCTGCTCATTAAGATAAGTATCATTTCCCTCTCTGACTCTGAGGTTGTAGCATCTTGCATCGGGTCCCTCTCTTTGGATCTTCCCAAATCCCCAAGGCCTGCCCACTGAGGAACAGAGATTGCTCCCCATTTCAGCATTTGTACTTTTCAAGGGATATGCTGTTACCCATCACTAGCTTCAGGAAGCAGGAGGCTATGGTGGTTATTTGGTGTTCTTAGAGCTCTTCAAGTCCAGTCCCAGAGAATACCCAGGATCACCTAGTCAGTTAGTGCTAGAGTCCAGACCGAGCTCCAGGGCCCCTGACTTCCAGACCAGGGCTCTGCCCATATGTAGACTGCATCATCCACACTGAGATTGGGAAAATTAAGATACTAAACAAAGAGATTCTGGAATCTGGACCTCGGAATCAAGGTCTCCCATCTAGGATATGTCTTTTAGTAGATTTGAAGAGAAAGAATAATGTTCCTTTTATTCACATGGGGAAGGAAATATTCAAGTAATGGCCTTCCTCCTCTAAAACAACACATAAAACCATAGGCGCCCTGAGAATTCTGAAGACAGATCCAGCACATAGTAATCAGTTTCAGGCATGCCAGCTTCCTTCAGAGCTTGCTACACTTATTTAAAGTATCACTTGGGGACTCAATGGCCAACTTTCCACGTAGAATTTGACCTGGGACCATTTTCAAATAGGCTTAAAAGCAAACAGTCCCAAGAAGATATTCTCATTGGCTGAGTAGATCCGTTTCCAATATCCAGCCTTTCTGGAGCCTTCCACTCCAGTCATCCCACAGCACAGCTAAGACATTGTGTGTTCAGCATACTACTGCCTTTGCTTTGGTCCCCATCATCAGCTACCTTATAGGGTTGTTGTGAAGTTTAGAAAAGATAATACAGGCATAAGCACTCGGTACAGCATCTGCCAGCCAGAGGTGCTTGATAAATGTGATTTGCACCTCACAACTTGAGGACTAGAAAGGGGCAGTGTCTTAAGTGAAAAAAGTTTTCCTTCCAGGCAAGAGCCATGGGAGATCTTTGTGGATCCACTGATTAAATCATTTGTTCAACAAATATTCACTTAGGCCCTCGTCCTGTGTCAGGTTCTATGTTGGGCTGTGGCATTGTAGAGATGAAAGGCACAGCCCAGTTGAATGAGATGCCCACCTCACTCCCTCCCCCAGTGCTGAGCCCCACTGCAAACATGCAGGCCTGGTGAGGCTCCACTGAGGGATCAGAGTTGAAAACCAGCTGGACAGACACTGAGCCCAGGCACAGCCCCTCTTCCACTCAACTCAGCAACTTCTCAGTTCTGCCCAGCAACCAGCAGGAATAGATTTATGGAAATGGACTCATCCCCATGCAATGTGGCCGCAACTGGCTGGAAGCGTTGACGCTAAGGACCTATTTAATTCGTCAGCCTCTATCCATCTCCCCTGCCAACCCTCTACCTATTCCCATATTTAACTTTTGAAAGCCCCAGATTGGCAGAAATAGGATAAGCCTTTTAGCAAGTCTGTACTCCTACTCTGCTGGATAAAGTGGCAGTGCTAAAAGCTCTTTCCAAAGAACCAAACTCCCAAAGCATGGCTTCTCAAATTACAACAGGAATCTAAGTTCAGGTACTGGGTATCTCACTGGACTTCCCAGAGATAGGTGACATCTCTGCTTTTCATCAGCGTGGCATTTGAGTGCCATTCTTTTAGTCCTTCAGAAAACATTCAGTGAGCAACTGATATCCACCAGTCCTTGTGCATGGAAAATCTCCCAGAGGTATTGCTCCTTTGCCTAAACTTTAAACAGTCTTCTCTTCACATTCTTACCACACTGTATTATTGTCATCTGTTTAGTTATCTGCCCTTCAATAAAATATGAGTTCCTTGAAGGCAAGGGCCCTGTCTTTTCATCTCTGCACCCTAAACGCCATAGGGCCTGGTACATAAAAGTCAATAACTACCTGTGAAGGAGACTGACATACAAACCAACAAATACCACACAGCATAGAATCCTAAAACCTCCAAGTAGCAGAGGAAGCTTATTCCACTCTGATCCACAAATGCAAATATGGAAGGTAGCAATAGCCTGGCCAGACTGCAGGACATACTAAATAATGTAAGATGCCACATATTCAAGAAATTGCCTCTCTGGTTCCAAGTCAAGCATGTTTGCATCTAACAGATTTTTTTGCACTTCAGTTTCACAAGTTCTAAATAATGGTATTTTTTCACATTTCTTGGTCTCTTACTATATCCTAAGCACAGTACAGAATGTTTTATGTGTATGTTCTCATTTAATCTTCATAACAATCCTATAAGTTAATTACTACCATCATCATCCCCATTTTACAGGGAGGAAAACTTACCAAGCTATACAACTGCTGTATTAAGTGGCAGGTAGATTAGGACTCACACTCTGATGCCCAGATATACTGACACCAAAACTTACGTTTTCATTCTCCCTTGCACTTAGAATAACCTGGCAACAAACACTATGATTCTAAAAATTGTCACTAGTATGAATTTAGTTTTCTGACTTTAGAGTCAAACATATCCTTGAAACATGCATAATTAGTTCATGTTAAAAATCTTTTATTTTTTTAAGGCATTCTGTTGTTTTTTTTTTTAATGTATTTTGTTTATTTATTTGTTTAGGCCGCACCAGGTCTTAGTTGCGGCATGCACGCAGGATCTAGTTCCCAGACCAGGGATCAAACCCAGGCCCCCTGCATTGGGAGCACCGAGTCTCACCCACTGGACCACCAGAGAAGTCCCTAGTTCATGGTAAAAATCTTAAGTGAGGGGCTTCCCTGGTGGCGCAGTGGTTGAGAATCTGCCTGCCAATGTAGGGGACAGGGGTTCGAGCCCTGGTCTGGGAAGATCCCACATGCTGCGGAGCAACGAGGCCCGTGAGCCACAACTACTGAGCCTGCGCGTCTGGAGCTTGTGCTCCGCAACAAGAGAGGCCGCGACAGTGAGAGGCCTGCGCACCGCGATGAAGAGTGGCCCCCGCTCACCGCAACTAGAGAAAGCCCACGCACAGAAACGAACCCCAACACAGCCAAAAATAAATAAATAAATAAATAAAATTTTAAAACACTTAAAAAAAAAATCTAAAATGAGATTAAAGACCTAAACGTAAGAATCAAAACTATAAAACTCTTAGAAGAAAACATAGGGGAAAAGCTTTATGACAGTGGATTTGGCAATAATTTCCTGGATATGACACCAAAAGCACAGGCTTTTGGAAAAAATAGGTACGTTGGACTTCTTTAAGATTTAAAACTTTCACTATGTTAACAGGACACTATCAACAAAACAAAAGGCAACCCATGGAATGGGAGAAAATATCTGCAAATCATTTATCTGATAAGGGTCTAGTATTGAGAATACATAAAGAACAACAACAGCAACAACAAAAACCTGATTAAAAAATGGGAAAAACTTGAAACTAACAACACTGTAAATCAACTATACTCCAATAGAAAAATTAAAATTAAAAAAAAGGCAAAACTGAAACTCTATATCATTAAACAACTCCCCGTTCCCTCCTTCCCCCACCCCTTGGCAACCACCGTTCTACTTTCTATCTCTATAAATCTGGCTACTTTAGGTACCTCATGTAAGTAGAATCATAGAGTATTTGTCTTTTTATGGCTGGCTTATTTCATTTAACATACTGTTCTCAAAGGTCATTCATGTTGTAGCATGTGTCAGAATTTCCTTCCTTATTAAGGCTGAATAATATTTCATTATATGTGTATACCACAATTATTTATCCATTCATCTTTCCACGGATTCTTAGGTTCCTTCTACCTTTTGGCTATTGCAAATAAGGCTGCTATTAACACAGGCATAAAAATATCTCTTCTAGTCCCTGCTTTTAATTACTTTGGGTATATATCCAGAAGTGGAATTGCTGGTAATTGTATATTTAAATTTTTTGAGGAATCACTTTACTGTTCTCCGTGGAGTCTGCACCATTTTATATTCCCACCAACAGTGCACAGGATTCCAATTTCTCCACATCCTCGCAAACACTTATTTTCTGTTCTTTTTTTTAATACTAGCCATCCTAACACATGTGAGGTGGTACCTCATTATGGTTTTGATTTGTATTTCCCTGAATATTAGTGATAGTAAACATTTTTTCATGTGCTTGCTGGGCGTTTGGATATCTTGTTTGGAGAAATGTCTATTCCAAATTCTTTGCCCAGTTTTTATTTGGGTTGTTTGTTTGTTTTTATTCTTGAGTTGTAAGAGTTCTTTACATATTCTGGATAATAACCCAACAGTGTTAGAACTTTTAAGACATATTTAAGATTCACCTTATTTATACATTTAACTTACTGTATTTCCAAGAGTTCTTTAAGTAATTTAGAATGCTTATTTGCTGGACAATTGAATTATTTTTAAAAATTTAGTTTATAAAAGCAAATATTAACTGTAAATATGTTTAAATATTAATGAAAGGCCCTTTAAAAGTGATTGTTAAATTTGCTATATTTATAAATAGAACAAGATTTGTAAGTTAAAATTAAAAGCTTAAGGAAGAACAAAGTCTAAGTAGTAAGTTTAAAAATCATGTATTAATTTAAAAAATCAAAGTATACAATACCTTTTCTGTACTCTGAACTCTCAACAGAGACTCAGAGAGCTTAGGTAGCTTGCCCAAGGGTTTAGAGGCCTTGAAATTCAGATCTAAAGACAACTGCAATGCTATAATGCCTCAAAAATAGCCTAGACTTGTGCTACAAATCACTTTGAAAAAACTGCAGACAACAAAACAAACAACAATGATGATGCTTCTAAATGCTGTCAACTTATTTGGCTTTTTCATCCCACGAGTTCATTCAGCAGACACTCACTGCATCTCTGTTACATGCCCTGTGCTAGAATACTGAAACGAAGGGACTTGGCTCTTGTCTCCAAGGACTTCACAGTTCTCAATGAGATTGTTTCCTAGGAAACCTGACCTTCAGAAGAAAGACAGAAGCTCCTCCCTGCTGGAGGAGGGAGCAGCTTAGATGGTGAATGGTTCATTAGTCAGTGTGAGTCTGTTCAAAATCTGTTCCTGACTGACCCTAGGAGCCCAGCCATTCTCCCCCCGCCTTGGAAGTTCAGTGGGTCAGGACATGTCCTCTCCTTCTGGGGAGTCAGCCAAACCTTGAATCAAAATCTTCCCAGGTTTCTTAGCCTGCCACCAATTTAAGGAAATCCCAAACATGAAAAATCCCAGTTTACAAAACATATATTAAGCATCAGGAGGATTTGCTTTGTCTCACAGATTCCCCAAAGAGTTGCTTTCAGCAATGAGTATCCCTGGGCTCTTACATTCTGATTCTTTCTACACCTGAAATTCAGTACCTATGAAATGGGAAGAGACCTGTTATATAGAAGGAGGTGAACCTGTGGTATTTTTGTACTTACCATCTGGGACAGTCCCATGAAGCCCAGCAACCTGCCCTAGCTCCTGAATCAAGCCCTGGAAGCAGTCCTTACAGAGCAAATGCTGACAGGGTAGGAGCCAGGCACCTATATCTTGCACGTCCTGTTGGCATAATGAGCAGATCAGTACCGCCTCTATCTGTCCACTTCTGTGTTTCTGGTCAACTAGAGGTCGCCCCATAAAGCTCACACCTATAACCATGTCCATGCATGTGCCCAGAACCGGGGCTTTTCCATTAGTATCCTCAAGCGTGAAGCAGTGTGTAGAGTGAGCAAGCTCCACTCCCTGTAAGTGAAGCACAAAGCAGAGTGATTTGCTTCTTTGGGGAGACAGATACTCCTGGACAGGCCAGAAAGGACTCAGAGACCAAGGCCTCAGAAGTCCAGGCTACGTCCCTCTCCAGAACTGGAGGCTCATGCCCTACAACAGGGCACAGATTCAACCTCTCACTTGGGCCCAAAAGACAGTCCAGCATCTCTGCTGTGGAAAAAAAAGCCTGGAGGGGTCTGCCAGGTTGTGTGTTTATTACAGGGTTTGTTTGCCTTCAAGTGTCCCAGATCTACCTGTGCCTCTCTTTATTAGTGGACAAGCTTGATCCAAGAGTTCATTTTGGAAAAGAGAAGGAAATGTATTAAATGCCAAGTTTATACCAGGTGCTTCATATACTTTATCTCCATCCTCACAATTACCCTTGGAGATAGGGACTATGATATTTTAAAAAATTAAATAAAACCATCAGAGACAGGATGAGGAAACTGAGGTTCAGAGAGGTTGGGTAATTGCACAAAGACAGACAGTAAACAGCAGAATTCAAATTCAAATTCAAATCCAGGTCAGTCTGATTTCAGACCCCATACTCTTAACTGAAATGTTTCTCAAGCTGAGGTCCACACACATGTCCTCAGGAGCTCTCTCCACCAACATTTTTAAATTAGTGTTTCATTCTGATGAGTTTTTTAAAGTATAAATATTCTGGATCATCTATATATTCATCATGATGAGATTTTAGAGGCAGTGTTGAGAGTTAGGATCTAGTTCTTACCAAGCAGTATTACTTTGTCTCAGGCTAATGAGAAGAGAAAGGAGCAGACAATATGTAAATGATGCCCTCCTGCCCCATGAAGCTAAAATGAGATCATGGCACACAATGATGAATGTTTCACAGTACCTGGAATAGACAAAGGTGGGAGGGAAAGTGGGGCACCATCACTGTGGCACAAGTTTGCTAAACTTAGCCACATCAGGGTGCACCACACTTAAGCTGTAGTGACAGTTTCGTTTAGCAACACATCATCTGCAAAATGAAACTAACATTGTTAATTTGATTGTTTTGGTTTTTTATAATTTATAAACTGTATTAGGTTTTGTAATTGTATAAGAGCAGAAAGAGTGCACCTAGTTTTATATTTGTACTTATTTAAGAAAAAAACCAAAGATCATTTAATTCAAATCCGGAGCTCTGAATTATGCAAATTTGAGAGAACTTTCACTTCAATCCACAGTCTTTCAGAGCCAAGCCCATTAAGGACAAAGGACGACGGGGTTGGGGGAGACCAGGCTTCTTGCACTAAATAAAGCAATGGGGGGGCTCTCCCCTCTAGTTCATTCTGAGGCTCTAAGGGCAGTTATTCCCCAGACAGCAGCCATAGTAGGCGAGGTGAGGGCAATCTCTCTTAGAAGGTTTAAATGTGGTAGAGTTTATTTCATTAGACTTTGAGAATACCAGACCTTTTAGTCTTAGAACTGCTTTACATATTTTAATTATTGAGCACCCCAAAGAGATTTTGTATATGTGGTTATAGCTACTGCCATTTACTGTATTATAAAGTAAAACTGAGATAATTTAAAAATATTAATTCATTAAAAAACAATAAACCTATTACAAGTCAACATGAATAACATACTTTTCAGGAAAAATTAACTACTTTCAAATAAATTTAGTGAGAAGAGTGACATTGTTTTTCCCTTTTTGCAAATTGCATTAATGTCTGGCTTAACAGAAGACTTAATAGAAGCTGGCTTTCCATACCTGCTTCTGCAGTTACGTTGTTTTGTTTACAGTATATGAAGAAAATCCAGCCTCACACAGCTATACAGTTGGAAAAGATAGGAGTATTTTAGTAGCCTTATCAGATAATTGTGGATATTCTTTGATACTACTGCAAAATTTAACAAGCGGTAGTTTCTTAAAGGTTAGTTGTAATGTGGAATCTGAAACTACATCAATGAACTTTTCTTACTCTGTTATATTAACATCCACTGGTCTGTCTTACACTTGGAACTGCTCTTTTACTCAGGCATAATTTTTATAACACCAAGCACTGGTGATTTGGAAAATATTGGTTCAATGATTTACACAGATGCTCCAAATATTGACATGTTCCATTATAGAAAAAAAATCACACTCTTTAATATCACCTCTAATTGCATCAGAAAATTCTGTAACTATTATGAAGTTGTCAAACTCATGGAGGCAGCTATAACTTTACCCGAATTCTAATTTTTGCTTGCAAACTCAAATTTTATCATGGGCAACAAATACTGTCAGTTTTCTTCCTTGAGGTGACAGGCTCACTTCATTCTTTGAGAAAATATCTGCCAAATTCTCAAGCCTGAATAATCACAGTTTGTCTGTCAGTTGTTCTTTCAAATAAAACTATTGTTCTACAATAATAATAATAATAATATAATATAATAATATAATAATAATAATAATAAGGCTAGCGCAGCGTGCAACTCAAATAGTAGCACAAGTGCAGTTCCTCACTTAAGTTCCTACTTAGTTCCTCACTAAGTAGCACAGGTGCTTTTTGCATACTTCTAATTTCTTCATATAGAATATTAAAAAGACTTGTGTTCAAGAATTGAAATTTAATAAAAATGGACATTCTTCAGTGAAACTCGCTCTTTTCTTTTTCTTTTCTTTTCTTTACAAGCAAATGCCTGGCAGTGAAGAACACACTGACTCGTCTTTGGCTTTAGCTTTGGCACCATCAGTGCAAATGTCAACCCAGTGAAAAGGGCAAATAACATCTTAGTATTACTATGAAAATTGTTTGACCTTGTGGAACCCCTGAAAGGGTCTCAGGGACCCCTGATGGGCCTTTAGACCACACTTTGAGAACTGCTGCACTAGACTCTGAAAAACAATTCTGGGCCTTTGGGGGCGTGGCATAGCTTTCCAAACCAGTGGGCACTACCCAGGGTAAGAATATAAAGAAATAAGTATTTCATTTCTGTCTTAGAAGAGCAATTGAATTAACTCTATGAGGGTAAAGGTTAAATTAAAGGCACAGCAATGGGTCTCTGACTTAAGGAGAAGGGGGGAAGGTCAAATGATCTCTTTTTTATCCCCTTCCTCCTTCTCACCATAACTTACCTCTTCCCTCTCCTTCCTATCTCCCCTGACCTGGGAAAGCGAAGGGGATAGTTCGGCAGAATGTACTTAAGCCAGGAGTAGCCAATTCAAATGCCTCCAGGGGCCAGCCATATAAAGACTGTGGGTTCAGTGTTGCCAAATCTTAGTTTTTTCAAAACACCAGAAATCCGGATTTTTATTTAAATTTTTAAATGTTGGCAACCAATTAAATTTTAAAAAAACATAAGAAAACAGCGTGAGTCAAACAAAATATACCAGCAATCAGCTCTGCTTTAAGTCATGAAGAGACCTGAACTAAATGAAACATCAGGTGAAAGACTGGAAGGACGCACAGGAAACCGCACCTATATTACCTTGTTTACAAACCACCTCCTTTAATATCCCACACCCAGATGTGAGAGAAGGGAGATATTAACTGGGTTTCTGTAACCTTGCCAAGGAATAACAGAGCAGGTCATTGCATGCCACATTGGGAGTCAGAATTTCAAAGATTGTTTGCATGGGTAGTATAGAACAAATTATCATCAAAATAGTATACATTTTCCGGGAAAAAATGGGAGGGAGAAACACCAAGTAATGAGAGAGCACCTACTCTAATGCTAGATTGTGTTGAATGTGATATATTATTTATTTGTTTGTTTACTTGTTCACTGTTTGTTTTAGACACAGTCCTAGGGCAGGACTTTGTCTTTCTTGTTCACCATGGTACCTTCCCCTCTTTGCCTGGCACCTATATATAGTGCCTGAACATAGCACACACTCAATAAATATTTCTAAAATAAACAAATGAATCTCAGTATTTTTTCACTACACAGACAAGAAAACTAAGACTCAAAGAGAATATGCTACTTGTTCAAAATCATTCAGCTAGTGAAAACAGAGGTAGGAAATGAACCAAAATTTTTGTGTTCTTTCCATGAATTTTATCATCTAAAATTAAATTAAAACCGAGGAGCAGTTGAATTTGTTGTGCTATTGGATGAACTGCCCTCAAAGATCCTGGCATTCCTCCCTTCACATTCTGCTATTCTGAGTTTAATGGCAGCGGGGTTTTCCATCCTAGCTTCCAACAAAGCTGTTAGGAAAGCATTTGCCACGTAGTATAATGAGACTTTTGAAAATCTATCCAGCACAGAAAGGAAGGACACTTAGTCCTCGAGTTATATTTATTTTTACTTTGTAATGAAGAAAACCTTGTGTGGTCCTATGAATTTTCCCCTAAATGCCATATTGCCGTATATCAAAAACTACTGATAAAAGCAAAAACAAAACAAAACAAACAAAAACTCTGAACCTGGTGTAGTTTAAATTGGAAACTATACATGCTGCTGGTGCATAAATTCGTACAGGTACAATCCATTTGGAAAAAAAAAAAAAAAATATATATATATACACACACATATAGCAACATAAAATGAATCATAAAAATGTTTATACCCTATAATACAGCAATCTCACTCCTGGGAATTTATCTTAGACAAGTTATTCAACAGAAGAAGAAAAAAGCCACATATACACAAATGTTCACTGCATCATTTTCTCCAATAGCAAAAAACACAATGAGAACAAGGAAACAAAATACATGAGAAAATGGCTTAGTAAATTACAGTATGTGCTGAAGATAAATTACTCTTCAGCTGTTAAAAATAATAATCATGGATACTGGGTAGTGATACAGAAAAAATGTAATAGTATTAAACGAGAAGCAGAAGACAAAAGGATTTGCATACTATGATCATCAGCTTTGCAGATAGCTATGTCTAGATGTAAATAAAAACTGAAAGGTAATATTCAGACATGAAAACAGCATTGTAAGGTATTATAATTTGAGATGTTTACACTTTTTTTAAAAAAAATTTTCTTTCATGTTTTACTGTTTTTTCTATTGCATATAAGTTTTAAAATTCTTTCTGAAGTAAATTTGGATTTCTGAGTTTTTCTCAAATTCTCACTTAGAAACGACATCCTGACTCTTCCCATCTTAAATTGACAATCTTCTACTTGAAAAAGGAAAGCAACATAATATTTCCAAATGTCCAAGTCTAAAGGTGGAGAGCAAGAAAACAAGGCTGGATGCACCCATGCCGTTGTTGCTGTCTGAAGGACTGCTGATGAAATCAGGCTCCCAGAGAGGAGAGGAAGAGAGGGACCACAGGGCCCTCTTCAGGGTGGCAGTATGTTTACAAGGCCACCTGGAGAGAGGGCTGAGGGAGCAAAAAGGTCAGCACTGCATATACCTGCCTCATCAGGCTGCTGTCTGGCATCCTCTCCCTTCTGCTCATTTCACAGGCATTTTCTGAGGCCCTGACCCTCTGGGGGAGCCCAGATGTCTGAGATGTCACAAGGCCATGTTTTACTTCAGAAGAGATGCCACAGAGAAAGAGGCCTCTTACGGGTCAGGTCCACCATCACGCCCCGTGTGCCTGGTGAGGAGGGACAGATCACCTAGTGCCTCATGTCTGGCTGCTATATACAGAATTCAGCTTTGTTTGCTCTCTCAGAGCTGGCCGACCCACAATGACAAATCCCACAGGAGCCTTATGTTAAAGCTACATGGTTTCCTTGGGAAGAAGAGGGAGCTGGCTAGAAAACCAAAACCAGACAACTGTCCAGGGCACTCCCCCTACCCTGGAGATCAAACCACCAATGAGGAGAATGTTAGGTGAGCACAGAACCCAACACAGAGTACTAGTCTGCTCAGGGAGGCCTTCCATTCAGAAGGATGGCCTGAAGGATAGGATGCAGCCCCTCTGTAACCAAGGAACCTGACAAAACTATCCAGAAGCAGTGTCCCATCAACCAGACTCTACCTCCATGCCCTGGGCAGTCTTGGTCCTTACTTCAGTCCCTATTTACTAGACACCTGAAGGTAACCTTTCATTCCCAAAACTCTGCCCAGCTTACCTCCATTCACAGACCATCTTCCCAAGGGTAGTTTCTAGGTAGCTCAGCTCATCACTTGTGCACTTACTGGCCAGTTTTGATGTCAAATAGAGGACGATCTCTTCTTAGGCCTTGCCGCCAACTCTCAAGGCCTCTCTTTCTGCTGGTAACAGACAGTATGTGATTAAGGACTGAAAGAGTGATGAAGCCCATAATGCTGTGAGGTCAGAGAGGGAGGAGATGCTAAGGTAAAAGCAGGAGATTTGGAGAAAAAAGACTAAAGGCTAGGCCCAGGCTCTATATCTTAGCAGCTCTATAGCCTCTGGCAAGTCAGTCAACCTTCTGTGCCTCAACTCTCTCATTCATAAAATGGGACTAGTAGAGTTGACCTCTCAGGCAGACACATTTTGTAAACTGCAAGGTGTATTTGGTTATTCTCACTGTGGGCTGGAGTGTTCTGGGAAGAGCAGAATGTAAGGTAGGGCTTAAAGGTTGAGGAAGCTTCAGGACATCTGGTCAGAAAGAAGATGAGTACTCCAGGCATGAGAAATGGCACTAGTACAGGAAAAAAGGTAGAAGGGATGTACCAAGTTTGGCTGCAGTAGAAAGCTTGTGCAGGGAAGAAGCCGAAGTTAGTTTGGAAAGGCAAGTGGGCTGTATTCTGCTGGTAATAGGGAGCTATCACACTTTTTGATCAAGTAAGTGAAAGGATGAGAGTCACGTTTTAGGAAGATCAAACTGACAGAGGTGTGAAGGATGGACGATTGGAGGAGGGTTAGAATACAGGCAGGGTGATCACAGGAGGGTGCGAACTCCAGATAAGACAGAAGATGAGGGCCTTAATGAAGGCCATGGCACGAGGGCTAAAGAGGAGAAAGCAGATTTGAGAGACAGGTATAGAAAAAAAGACACGGTGACAGCGTATTAGAGGAAAAGAATGCTTGGGGACAATTTTCAAGTCTCCCTGACATCACTATCTGGGTGGACAAGGCTGCTCACCAAGCTACAGAATAAAGAAGACACCAGAGAACCGGGAAGATCAAAGTATTTGGATATGTCTATCTAGGATGTCTTAGAATGTCCAAGGGATACTAACCAGAAATTAAGTGAATATATGAGTCTGGAGCTCAGCAACAGAGATGTGAATTGAAGCCACCCAAGATGAGTTCACCCAAGAACACTGTGTACTATGAAAAGTTAAGAGAGGCAAGGACAGAAGGCTGAAGACACCAATACTTAAATGGTGGACAAATATAGAAGAACCTGAAAGGAAGACAGAGAAGTAGCCAGAAAGATAGGAGGAAGGCAAGAGATTAGTTAGAAAAAGAAGTCAAATGGGTAAAGTACAACAAAGAATAAGTGGTATGAGGAAGAGTACATTCAGGTCAGTGTTTGGTTAATTGATGACCTCCATAAGAGCAATTTCATTGAAATAATGGGGCTGAGAGCTAGACTGCAGTGGATTAAACAATGAATGGGAAGCTAGCAAATGGACAGGATTTGTTGACTATTCTTTTGGGGAGCTTGGCTGAAAAGGAAAGAGCAAGGGTAATAAATAGAAACAAGGAGAATTTAGGATATTTTAGCTAAAATGTATTTTAGCTGAAGGGAACAAGGCACAGAAAATACACCCAAACACACACTGAGTGACTGAGGGAACGTGATCTTGAACATTGGCTGAGACTTAAGACGGAAAGGATGTCTCTTGCACTTTAGTTTAGAAAGGGTGGTGAGGGTAGGTGCATTAATTCACTTAACGATCATTTGTTGAACATGTACTACATGCCAGGAGCTAGGAGTCCATGGATAAAAGAAAGTAATCCTCCAGCCTTTAAGAAATTTGGTCTAGTAGGAAAGACAAATGTGGATCAACAATTACATAAGAGCTCTGTACTAGATTTTGAGGTGGCACAGTGGGGGGAGGTGAGCAACTATGGCTGAATGGGTCAGAGAAGTATTACAAGAGGAGACCCTTGCATAGGGTCCAGAATGAGCAGGGGTTCTCTGGTCCAGGAGAGGAGGGGGTCACGGGCATGCCAAGTAGGTTGCAGTGAAAATTAAAATGTGGCGGGTAGAAGATTTACAGGGTCTGGAGAATAAAGAACCCTAAAGCGACCAGGCGTAGAGGTCCCTGAACTCAGGTTGTTCCAACTGAGGACGACCGGGACGATAGCACAAGGGCAAAGGAGAAAGGAAGACCTTGAGCCCACTCAGTAGTGTGGGCGAGAAGGTCCCGGAGGGTGGTAGAGACATCTAGAAAGACTTTAAAGGGAGCAGGAATAAAGGGAGCAGGAAGAGACATCGGGTGGGCACACAGGGTCAAACAGGACCTTGCGATTTCTCACTGCGGCCAGGGGACAAGCAAGCAACCGCTACCGCCCGAGCCGAGCCGACCACCAAAAACAGCGAGACGCATGGGGCTGCTCAGGATGGGGCGGTTGGTGAGCAGCAGAGAAATACAGTGGCCCCAGCAGGTTCCTGGGCCGTGTCCCTGGGAAAAGCGCCCGGCCCACCTGGACCCCAGCTGCGTGCACTACAGCGTCCCAAGCCCCGCCTTCCGCGCCAGCGCTCCGCCTCTGAGCCCGAGCGCACGCGTGACAGCACGGAGAAGGCTCTCGGCCCCCGCAGCCTCCGGAACAACTCTATGACGGAGAGTTCACCCCACAGGAAGTGGAAACAGCAAAACCCGCAGCAGCTCAAGACCCGCGACGCCAAAAAAGCTCCGCCCGCGGCCGGGCCTCCGGACCGGAAGTGAGGCGTTGGCTCCGCCCCCGAGCTCGATAGCTCGCGAGACTTTGCAGAGCCCTTCCTTTTTCGTCTCGGTCGCTGACATGGTAGGTGATTTTTCTGATGCGTCCGCATAGTTGCTGGCCTAGGCCGCGATCTTTACTCACCTTGCACCCCAGCCACCTACTCCCGAGCTTGGCCCGGTCCTCCAGGCCGCGCATGGCCAGCCGCAGGGCGGGGTAGCCGGCGTGGGTCCGGGGCGGGGCGGGGAGGCTGGGGCCGCGTGTTCATCCTGCGGTTCGGTTTCTCGAGACACGCGGTCCGGGGTTCCCGGGCGCCTCCCTTATGAGGCCGCACGGCCCCGGGCCAAGCCGTAACCTCGACTTTGCTGAAGGTGCAACAAAGCAGATCCTTGACCCCCAGGCCTATAGGCCTCTCACAGACTGGCAAGCTTCGCCCCCTGCCCCTCTTCCCTTAGGCCTTATCACCAAGCACCTTTTCCCACACAGCCATCCAGACTAAGGAAGACCCGGAAACTTAGGGGGCACGTGAGCCACGGCCACGGCCGCATCGGTAAGTACTGTCTCCACATCCTGGTCGGCCTTGGGCTATCTCTGCATGGTGCTAGCTTGTCAGGAAGTAGGTAACTTAGAGAAGTGGGTTAGTTAGAGCTCTTGGCGGTCGAGTCGGATTGAATTTGATCATTAGCTGTTGGCTTTATCTTTGAGAATTCTCTAGTACTCCAGTTTTAGAGAATTTCACGTCAGTTGGGGGGTTGGAAATTGAGCGGGGTCCAGTATTGAATTGGTTGAAGGTATGGACTACTGTGCTAGTGTTGTGAGGTGGAACACTGCAAAGTGATGATCATCCCAGAGTCTTGAAGGAACAGCATTGCTGGAAGAGGGGTATTAAGCAAAGGCACAGAGGTATGGGGAAATGCTTTTGCGAGAAGTAATATCGAGGGGTTGGAGAAGGCTATTTTAGCCATGTAGCTTTGTGTTTCTGCAGGCAAACACCGGAAGCACCCGGGAGGCCGCGGTAATGCTGGTGGCATGCATCACCACAGGATCAACTTCGACAAATAGTGAGTGTTTTTCGGACTCTGCCTTTCCTGACACTGACAGCTTTGGACTTAGGGGTAGAGGGTAGTTAAGAACATCTTCAACGGGAAGCAAGGCTCTTACCACTCAGAAACCTTGCCTGTGGCTGGGTTTCGTCAAGTTAATATTTGATGTGAACTGAGAACTTGTCACCGAGGCTAGAGTCACGCTTGGGTATCGGCTATTGCCTTAGTGTGCTAGAGTCCTCGAAGAGAAACTGCTGACCTTATTCACTGGCTGTGGCCCTCGTGGCATAGTCAGTCACCGGGTTAGTGACATGCATCAGATTGACTTACACAACTGTTAGATCCGTTTAACGCCCACAAATTAGCGGGGTTGTGTTTTAACTATTTGTTTAGGAGACCTGTGTTACAGGAGTGTGGGGAAGCTGTCAAGTGACCTGAATCCTAGTCTTGGCACTGCCTCTCACTTTCTCAGTGACTTACTTTGGTTCCGTGAAATAAGGCTAGTCTTTTCCACCCGATAGTCTTTGGTGGCTTTTTAAAGATTTGTTTTATTCAAGAAGTGGAGTACCTGCTTTGTCACTCTTCTGCATGAGTGCACACCTTACACTGTAATGGGGGGAGATGGACTGTGGAGATGGTAAACATAGCTTTTTAGTTGGAGTGAGGTAATGGAAATGGTTGCCTTCTTTTCTCAGTCACCCAGGATACTTTGGGAAAGTTGGTATGAGGCATTACCACTTAAAGAGGAACCAGAGCTTCTGCCCAACTGTCAACCTTGATAAATTGTGGACCTTGGTCAGTGAGCAGACACGGGTAAATGCTGCCAAGAACAAGACTGGAGCTGCTCCTATCATTGATGTGGTGCGATCGGTGAGTGAATTGAATATTTTTTGCCTTTCAAAATTCTGGATAATATACTTGCACCTGAAGTCTATACCCAGATACCTACTAGACAGTTACACTTTCCGTAGCATTTCCACGGGTACTTACTGATCAAAATTGAACTCTTGTTCAATTGTGATTCATGCAAAACATTTGAAGAGTAGTTCTTCCACTCCCTCATTCATTTACTTCATTTTTCACTTGAACGTTTTCCGATCGGTTATCTTATTCCTAGTGTCAGTGCCCTGATTTGTACGGGTTTCTCACCTGAACTATTGGTAGTAATTTAGGTCAGCTGGCTCTGGTCTGTTTTACAGAAGACTGCATGAGGCACAGCCCTTGGCTCTTTATGTTTCTTACAGAATAAAATCCTAATATGTTCAATTGTTATTTAAGGCCCGACATTATCTGAAGAGAACCCCCGCCCCCCTCCCCAAAAAAAAGCATTTTTGTATATCATTAGGAGTTCTGGTCCTTGTGTCAGTCTTACCCACTGTGGGTATGGAGGTGGTGGGAATCCTGAGGGGGCTTTCAGTAAAGTTTTAAATTTCCCTTTCTCAGCCTTTTCTTTGAGCAATTCTGATGACCATGACTTGGAGCATTGCTGGAAATGTGATTTTCCTTTTTTGCTTATCAAGTCGTAATTGAATAGGAGAAAGGGTTTGAGCTCTGCCCGAGACTAGAGTCACATCCTGACAGCTCTTGTCCTGGTGTGCTAGAGTCCTCGGAGAGAATCTGCTGGTCTTGATTCACTGGCGAGGGCAGTCAGTGCCCCCGGGAGTGCCCAGATCAGAAACATGCCCTCCCTGGCCCCTAGATGGAGTGGATTGGTAGGCATTTTTCTTCGTACCCATCACAGAGTTGGTGACTGCCACGGTGCATTATAAACCCTTTTCTCTGTTCTAGGGTTACTACAAAGTTCTGGGGAAGGGAAAGCTCCCAAAGCAGCCTGTCATCGTGAAGGCCAAATTCTTCAGCAGAAGAGCTGAGGAGAAGATTAAGGGTGTTGGTGGGGCTTGTGTCCTGGTAGCTTGAAGCCACGTGGTGGGAGATTCATTAAATGATAACAAGTGCTTTTCTCTTCTGGTCTGAGTGAGGGTTCTTTGGCACTTCTACCTCCCTACCTGTACAGAAACCCACCTAACAGGTTCTAGGAGTAAGGGTTTGAGGACCTGGGCTCTTCCACCAGCTCCCCTCAAAGTATGGAAGAGATGGCACCAACACTGAGAATAAGGCCTTGGCTGGTTACCTAATTTGAGGCTTCTCACTTACAAAGCGAGAATGATACCTGTTGGTGCCGTCATACCATTGAAAGGCCTGTTGGCATTGTGTGCTCTGACTTTATAAATGAGTGGGACAATGTGCCCTTAATTGTTCCATGTCAAGGGGGAAAACTCATGATCTTTACAAGATTTTGATGAGTCATGTTGGAAAGATGGGTCAGTGGTAGGATAGAAGTGGTTCTTTGGGACTTACTTCGTCAGTTTAAGGTTCTTACACCTGGCTTCCTCATCTCAGACCAAACCATTCTGTTAATCAAAATGTTGGAATGGGGCCCAACAGTCTGAATTTTAAACACACCAGGGCTTTTACACATCAGAGTGGTTTAGATTCTAGAAAGCAGTTGTCAGGATTTATGGGTCCTTGTGCATAGGAGTCTTCATGTTCAAAGAAATAACATCATGAAATGCTAATGATTTTCCTTCCAGCATGAAATGTATCTAATAGAGAAATTTGGGGAATGCTAAAAGGCCAGAAACCAGAATCAGGTTTCCTAGGGTTTGTTACCTCCTGCAAAACCAAGAAGATGAGCAATGCTTGTGTGCAGATAGGACCCTCTTAGATCCTGGTAAATTATAATTTGGTATAGTTTTCCAAGATTTTGAAAGTTTTTTGGCCCATAATAGAACTTGCAGTCTAGAACCCTGACCAAAGAATAGTTAAGATGGCACTTAAGCCCCCTAAAACTCTACTTACATGTTTAGTTTGGTAGAGGGTGGTTTCTGTATTGTTTTGTGGGATCATAAATAGACTGGGAACTATGACTTTCTGTGAGACTAATTTGTCATGACAGCCTTCAGAAGATATTGGGGATGGTCAAATGTAAGGAAAGACAGGGGAGGAAATGTAATTGATTTGTATAATGGAGAGTTAAAGGTGTCAGGAAGGCACTCAGCTGGATAAGCTAATAACGATCATTAACATCTTCTGTTGGTACTGGTGGAGAAAGGTAAAAATCGGGTTTCCCTTAATGTCTTTTGGAGGACTTATAATAGGGAAGCTTCAATGCCTTCTAGACACTGAAGGTACATAAATGTGTAAATACAGTGTCTTAAGATTCAGGCCGGATTTGAAATTTATATCTAAACCTAATAGATGTGTGACTTAGGCTTAGTCCAGTTTTCTCATCTTTAAATTTAGGTAAACGTACCTACTTGAGGATTGTGTGGATTAAGTAAGATGGAAAGCATTTACTAAATTTTTGTGTTTCACTCTTAGTAACCAGCATGTAAGTGAACCATTATTACCCGAGCAGACAAGTCAGTTAACCTTGGTGTGATTCAGTCAATGGGAAAGTGGTCTAAACACAGGAAAGAGCAAACATGCATTTAGGAAACCCAGTTTGGAAAGGTTAGGCAAGTTGGGAGGTGTTATATGGGAGAGGAGCATGGAGCGAACAGTTATTCTGGCCCGGCTGTAGTTTAAGGACACAAGGCTACAGTGGAAGGCTGGAGGCGGGACCATGAGGATGGAAGACAGGATTCAGAAGACATAAGGGACAGACAGGACTTGGTGACTGAATTGGGGTGGGGCTGGCAGCAAAATATGGTTTAGGGGGAGGATAGGTGGTCAGTAGTCCCTTTATGGCTAGCTTCCTCCAAGGTTTCATTGCTAGAACCTTGCAGTATAACTGTCCTGAAACTGGGTGGGATAATGCTCATCCCAGTCCTATATGGAGGTGCTGCTGTTGGACATGGATGCTAAGTATGAAAGTCAGTCACTAGTACAGCCATTCTGAATAGGGAGGATGCCTCAAGAGTATAGCTGCTGATCTGTGTGAGCTGCCATGTTCTGGCTTGCTCACTCACCATTATCTACAGGTAATAACTGGGGAGATGCTCTGATTACTCCCAGGTAATACTGTTGCCAAAGGAAGCTGGGTTACTGGTGAAAAGCCAAACATGTTCAAGATAATGGAGGACACGGACCTAGAGCAAGTGCTTATCTTTCATAGGACCAAAGGCAAACCTTACGCTTTGGTTTTATATCTGAGAGTGAAACGTGCCAATGCTGAGATACATAATATAGCCGATGCATAGGAAAAGTTCATGCATTAGATTGTCGAGCTTTGATTAGCCTGTCCGGTAGGCACAGAGACCCATACTGCCACTGCCTCTTTAGTGGCCGATGATAAGTGCACGGTGTTGATGAGATTCTCCCATGTAGGGGGAGCAGGTGCCCCATAACTTAACAGGTGCCCCCTAACTCAGGTTAACGGCTAAATTCTCTATCAGCTTGAATTGCTAAGTATATTTCTAGCCTAATAATTAATGTATGTGCTTTAAATACATTGTTATTCAAACCTCGGAGCTGCCACTGTGACTTCCAATTTATGGGAAATGTCCGCCACATAATTTGCAAAAGCCCTCATTGTCAAAACCAGCTAAATAGGATTTTAACTTTTCAATTCAAATAAATATTACTATGCGATGGCTAACTAGCCCAGTAGCAGCCAGCCCGGGATGAAAAGCAGCCAAAGGCGTGCACCACCGGCGAGAGGCAGGCAGCGCTCGCGTACCTGCGCTGCGGGGTGGGAAGTTACCGGGATGCCAGCGGCTGGAGCCCTGTGGAGGCTGGCGCCCTAGCAGCCGCTCTCGTTGGTCCCTACCGCCCGACGTCCTTGGCGCACTCAAACCGTCCGCACCGCACAGCCGCTCTCCTCTCCCTTGCCGCTGAGCCACTTCCTGAGGGTGTGAGGTTCTGGTTCCGGCGTCACTTTGATCTCTGTCCCATCCCACCCCAGGGCCGGAAGCATGATAGGCGCCGATCCGCCATTTCCGGCAGGGGGCGGGGCTGGCCCGTGGCGCGCGGACGAGGCGGGAGGTTTAACCCGGCCAGTGTCCAAGTGCGGCGTGGTGGGCGCACAGCCTAGGTCGCCTGCCTCGCCGCACTCAATTTCCGCTTTGGCTGCGCGGAAGAAGAGAAGCTGTGGCCTTTTGAGGCATTTTCAAGATGGGAATTTCCATATCTCTCAGATTACGTTGCCGTTAAAAGATAATGAGAGTTCGACGTACTTTGGGATTAAAAAAAAACAAAACAAAAGAAAAACTTGTACGTGCATGGGAAGGTTCTGGAAGAACAATGCAGAAGGGATTTTTTTCCTCATGAGTTTTGGGAGGTGAGGAAGATGATGTATGCTTTGGTAGTTTGTTTCTTCCTTAACCAAATGCATATTACTTTCACGTTAAAAAGCAATATAAATAGACAACTTTAACTACAAGTTATGGTAGCTTGTCAGTGCTGAAAAGTAATATTTTCTCTTATTCTAGAACTTCATGACCTTTTAAATTACACCCACCCCCACAGCCCATAGGCAAGTAAATTCGAGATGTTTTGGAATGCCATACTGTGTGGCTCTAGAAACTAATTTTGTGCGTCGCCCCTAGGAAGAATATAGGTTAAGTGTATGTTTCATTTCTGGCTCTGTTTTGCAGCCCAGTTTTTGTTTTACTTTCATTTCTACTTAAAGTTGGTTTAAAAAAAAAAAACCCCAATTTATGTATCCTTATAAATCAGTCCTTTGGGGTACAAGGTGAGTTATAAGTCTTATTTGCAGAACAAAGGGTATTATTTTTAACACAATTTAAACTGATCTGTGATATAATTAGAATAATTTTCTTGGGGTCCTAATTCCACATACCACCCAGCGTGAACCACAGTTGCTTTCCAAGAGCATTCCAAAATATTGCCTTTAAAAAGCCCATACTTCTCATTTCAACATTGTGTTTACCAGAGCATGGTAATTTACTGAAAAGAGCATTTAGAAAGATCTAATAGCGCAACCTGCCCTGCTCTAAAAGTTAGCAGACCGATTACTGGAGAAAACCCCAGGGCCTTTCTTAACTCCAGAATGGAGGAGGGCTGACAGTTCATAGGCACTGGGACTTCTGGTAGAGGAGACAGCATTGCGCTGCCCCTGAGCAATTTCCCAGAAAGGCACTGTCTAAGCACTGTTATTTTCAGTAGTGTGGACACCATCCTCGGGGGGGTGGGGCGCATTTTGTAAAGGTACGGGAGCATTTTTGGTCACAATTATGGAAGGGAAGCAACCAGAGATGCTTGATGTCCTGCAATGTATGGGTTGATTCCAAACCAGGGGTCCGCGGTCTGTTAGGAACTGGGCTGCACAGCAGGAGGGGAGCAGTGGGCAAGTGAGCAAAGCCGCCTCTGCTGCTCCCCATCGCTCACGTTACTGCCCGAGCCACCCCCCAGCCCCACCCCTTACCTGGAAGAACTGTCTTCCGTGACACTGGTCCCTGGTGCCAAAAAGGCTGGGGACTGCTGCTCTAAACAGCAAAGGAAAACCTAGCTTAGAACCTACCTTCATTTTACACACAATCAGAATCAAAAAGATGTGTTACTGGTTTTTTGTGTTTGTTTTGTTTTTGTTTTTTGCAGGTTTCATATACTTCTCGGTTTTCCAGGATTCCAACTATTGTTTAAATCAGGGGAAGCTCAAAATGTGTTTTGTTTAAAATATTGCCAAAAATTGTTCGTTTCAGAAAACTCTCTTACTAAGTGGTTAACACCCACTTAGTAGAATCTGAGTTGCTAATTCAACACTTTTTCTGCATGTGTAGCTGTTGCATTCACAGTAATTCTGTGTACAGGCGTAAGCATCTGACTTATGTCTTATAATACAGTTGTGCCCAAGCATTCACATATTTTAAGTACATGTTATTTTATGACAAAATACTTTTCCTTTTATTTCTCCCCTTTTATATTATGGTTAAGACTATATTACAGTTAAGATGTGTTTAGGTAGGTTACATTATCTATGAATTTCATTTCAGGATAGTAAAAGGGAGAGTTAACAGTATTTGCTATAGAGAAAGAGTGTTGCATCTGCTAGGATTGAGAACCATCAGTTTAGGTGTCCAGAGATCACGTGAAAGCAGAACTTGGAAAGAAGCCCTACATACTTTTTGTCAACCCCAAACCAGGCCCCCTGGACACACCCTCCTCTACCTTCCAGATGAGACTTCTGGGCGAGGCACAGAGCAGTCACTGTACGGGCCCTTGCAGCCCATTCCAAGCCACTGTGTACCAATATCGGTTTTCTAGATTGGGATGAGAGCTGTGGCCATGGGAGGAGGCGGGAACCCCTAGGGTTAAAATGCACTGTACTTTAAAGCTACATACAAGTTACAGATTTTTAAAAATAATAATTTACACCTATATACCTTGTGATCTGATCACATGTCGAGGATTCTGTGGAGCCACATTAAAAAAGAGAGGGAGAGGAAAGGAGAAAGAAATAGCACCTTTTGTAAACTTATTTTATTAAGGAATCCACTTCTATGACTCACGAAGCCCAGGATGAGTTAACAGTGACAAGTTCTGGAGGTAACAACACCCTACTCTGGACTTTCCAGTTATAACCACTGTCTTCTCTCTCTACCTCAGCTGAAAACCCAGACTCATGAGGCCTCAATCCCTGCCCTCCTATTCCTGGAAGATGCCAAAGCCAACTATGTAAGAGGCTTTCTCAGAGGAGAAGACGAATTTGTCTTCCCAGAAGACAAACCCTCTACTTTGCTTTATGAGGCAGACAGCAACCCCAAACTATGGACAGGTTGGGACCTGTGCAGGGCTCAGTGGAGATAGGGAAAAGAAGGAAAGGGGATTCAGGAAGGGATCATCTCCTGTTTAACAAGCAGGCTAAGGTGGAAGGACAGGAAAACTTCACTCTATGATTCAAATCCACCAGACTCAAAGCCAATACCAATGAAGAGACTTCCAGCTTAATGCCTCATCCTGGGAATTTTCAAGGTCTCAGCTCTGTGAAGGCCTTGGGTGAGTGGAAAGCCTAAGCCACCCATATTCCCCACCTTGCTTCTCTCCTTGCTTTTCCAAGGAATATAGCAGAATTTTCTATATGCACACCTAGACTTCCAATGGAAAAAAAACTTCACAGAGTGACATGGAAGAGCCGTAGACAATGGGCCAGGGCTATAAGCCAGCCCTGGATTGGCTTTAGCTGGGCTTGACTCCACCAATGTTAAGATACCCAATGATGTCTTAAGGGCTTCATACTGAATAGGAAAATGTCAAGATTCACCTAATAGTGGAGCCAAGGGGCAATGAACATTCTTTCCATCACTGGAAACACATAGGATCTGAACAGTTAGCTGTTGGAGAGGGAAGCTGAGCTAGAGCAATGATTAGGTATCTTCTAAGAGCAGTCATACAGCTCGGGCCAGAGAACTCAATTTCAGGGGAGGTCAGTGACCCACACTAAAGGTAAACTCTTAAATCAAGTACTCAGTTCCCTGCATGAAGGTGTTTCATCCCTGATGGGCCTGCCTCAGCCCATTCCCCTGGAGAGAGAACTCTAGATAATAAAGCCAAGAAACACATGGGGCTCTGGGCCCAAACAACTATACACTGTTTATTGAGAACACCCGTAGATGACGGGAAGGAGGGATGCCCTGTACCGCATCATGGCTACCACTGAGTGGGAGCCGGGCCCAGAGAACACTAGCAGAGCTGGGGGGTGGGCTTCCCATGACTCACTGACCATCACAAAGGTGGGAGGAATAGGAGAAGGCCAGGCCCAAGAGCCTGGTACCATGCTGCAAACGGGGGTTGATTGGTCTTTGCTTTTCAGAAACAGAGGATTAGGGGAGGAGGACTACTAGAAAAAAATAGAAACTCTAAGATTAAAAAAAAATAGTCCTGTACATAACAAGACAGCATCTGCTCTCCAGGGCCCGAGACTGGCAGCAGGGGCCTTAGGCAGGCAGGCCAGGAGCCTCCAGGGGAAGATCAGTGGTTCGGCTGAGACAGTCAGCTGCACATAATTGGCCAGTCGCCAGCACCCAGCAAAACTTCATCCGTGCTCGGGCAGGGCAGGAAAGCACCCGGCCTCTTGGGAATACACAAATATTTACCGGATTCTCTGCTCGTTACAGAAACAGATAAGAAAGCTTACAGCAGATTATTTACAAACAGTATCCTGGGATATTGTGAAGGCAGAGGTGGGCTGGCTTGGAGGGTGGGGTCTGTGGGGGCAGAGCAGCCATAGCAGCCCAGAGGGTCCAAGGCTGGGCCCCCTCCCCAGGCTCCAGGCTCTGCAAGGCACTGGACTCTGTTACTGGGAAAGGGGGCTTAATTCTTCTTGTGGAGGAACTTCATTTTGTTGCCTGTGGGCCAGAGGAGGGCAAGAGTGAGAATGTTTCAGTATCATCTCTTCCAACAGCCCTAACCCTCTCAGTGGGAGAGAAGGATTAGAAAGACTGGATTACAGCTAGGTATGATCCAGGATGGTGAAAACACTCTAGAGCTCTAATCAGAGCACTGGTATTAATCATGTATGGATTTGGGCAAGCCATTTAACTTCTTCAGTCTCAATTTTCCTTTTAAAGTGAGACATGCTATGATGCTGTGATTTAGTTGGCTCAGCTCTTTGAAGGGCACTCTGGTGCTGCCACTTTTGTAGTTAGACCCCTTATAGCCTCGAGGAAAGCTCACTGATCCTAATGGCCCTTGTGCTCACTCAGGAAGGAGTGCACCCAGGAAGACCTGACCTAGGTGAGGCTCTATGAGATCTCTTCCTGTTCTGTCTACAGCCCCGATATAAATACTGGCATGGGTTTAGAGTAGTTTGGGGTACAGATTCCCCCAGACCCTCCCTTCTTGCTGAATATGTCTCAGTGACAAAGCTACTTACCCAAACCGCGGAGAAACTTGTTCATTCCACTCTGCTCAGTGTCTGGCAGTTCCTCTAAATACTGCTCCACTCGCTGCTCAAAGAGGCCTGGGAAGAGGAGAAACAGGAACAGAGAAGAGAACAGTCATTGGAGGAAGGGAAGGGGAGGCCTCCTGGAGGGAGACCAAAGGGCACAGATCCCAAAAAGGGGGAAACCGAAGATCTGCAATTATAAGAGCATCCTACCAAAATTCAGACTGGCTCATCCATTCAGACTGGGCTTATCAGACTGGCCCATGTTCACTGCTGATGGCAAGAGCCCCTTGCCTCCCAGTGCACGTTCCTGAGCTGCATTATGGTGAGGATGCCACTCCTCGTAACAGAGCTGCCCCCAAGTGGACACCTTCTCCAGCTCCTTTTAGACCACACTACCATGTTGTTTCAAAAGGTTTGTTACACTAAATGGACAGTATTAGTGGGCAGAATAAATAATAACCCTGAGGTTAGAAAGGTCTTGATGAGATGAAAAAGCCCTAAGGTGGGCAGAGCTGATAAAATAACAGAGATAAGATAACCTTTGTGCTCTGAGGGCAGACTGTCACCAACCTAAGACAGTGAGCTAGCTCAGTTCTCTTCAGGGGCTTTCTCAACCCTGGATTCTCAGGACTCCCTAAACTGCACAGTCTGGTCTTTTTCTCTGAGTAAGGAAGGACCTGTGAATGCTGCGGGGATAGATGGAGATAAGCCCCACTCTTGCCATGTGGCTCCAGCCTGTGCCCAGGCTTGTGAATGCACGTACTGGGGCAGGAGGAGAAGGTGCCCTTGGCAGTCTCTCTCAGAAGAAAAGGGATGTTAGGAGGCCTGCCCTGGCTAATAACTCAAGAGCTTCCTGATGGAAGCTCACCAGTGCCTGGCTACTCAGCCCTGTGGGTAGCAGAAAAGTTGGAGGACTCCTGACATCCCCCCAGAACACCCTACCCCAGGCTCTTCTGGCCTTACCCTTTGCCCGACACTTTCTTAGCTCCCTGTCTTGGATGAAGCCAGCAAACATCTGAGACTCCATAAAAACTTCAAGAAAACGGCGGATGCTTTTGGAGGCCACAGACTTGCGGAAGGCCTCTCGCTGAAAGGCCCGCTCCCCCTTCTCACTCTGGGTCAGGAAGAGGGAGTAGTGCCCAACAGTCTCCACAAAGAACCGGATAAACACCTCTGACACCAGCCCATTGAGGGTATTACATTCTGGAAGAGAAGAGAAAATCTTTGAGGTTCAGGTCAAGAGCCTGCATCCCCAGCCTCCAGCTGGTGGTGTCTCTCTCTCCTCGACGGAACTCCAGCCAGAACCACTTCTCTGTTTTTGAAACCTTAGCTCTTGTGCTCCCAGGCTTGTAACTCGTTCCTGAGCCAGGAGGTCGGAAACTGTGCTCTGAACACGGAAGCTGGGGAATACTTGCTGGATGAATGAAGATGGAGATTAGGGACCAGAGCGCCACTCCCCACACACCCTCACCCTCAGTGGTTTCCCTGGCTTCACAGGAAGAGGAAGCTCCCTCCATCTCCTGCAGTGGCTCGAGGCAGGGCCTGAGAGGGAGGAATAACTAGTGTCCGGTCAGCGAGAAGAGTCTCTGCGGTTGCCAACTGTCTTCAGGGTTTTTCTCCCCAAACTTCCTGAGGTAGAGAATTAGAGGCAAGAGGTAGCTCTGTAGCCTGGGCCACCCTAGAAGCAGCCCCAATGTTTAAGTTTCTGAACTCCCTCTGATAAAATACCACACTATTTCTCTCCCCTGAGACCCAGTCAAGCCACAACTCCTAGAGCCACACTAGTGGGGCTAGAGAATTCTAGGCTAAAGCGAGACCAAGGTCCTATACCTGAGCTTCACTAGCCAGAAGGGTCTGGTGCATAGAATCAGGGTCCAAGCCCCATGAGGCCCAGGCCCAGGCCCAGAGCAGAGGGAGTCTGGGACCAGAACTGATTCTAACTGGGGCAAGCCTCACTCACCATCATCGGAGTCGCTGTCAGAGTCCTGGGAGATCAGTTCATTCTTCCTCTCTAGAGCCTGCTCCAGAGCCGCCTGCAACTTCCTAGGTAACAACGTGTCCTCGTCATCCATCTGCAGGAGAAGGAAACCACACAGTGACACTGACTGAGCACTTAACTTCGTGCCAGCCCTGTTTGAAGAGCCTGAATATATAATCTCGTTTCATTCTCCCAAGAACCCTGATACTATTATCAACCTCATTTTAAGATGAGAAGCTGAGGCTCAGAGAGAGGTTAAGAAACTTGGCCAGGGTCACAAAGATAAAAAGTGGTGGAGCAGGTGGCATTCACTGCCCAGGACCAACAGGGCTTCCTACCCCAGCACCACGATGAAGTCTCCCCAGTTCCTCCATCTTCGGCTCCAGGGGGGAAGCACGGTTGGCTGGGGGAGGGGAGATTGTGGCCCAGCCTGTGTCTCAGGCGTGAGGCGAGGCTGTTGTGCCTGTCTCTGTATTCTGGTTCAGTGTCTGCATCGTGACGTTCGTACCCAGGAGTCGTAGCTCTGTCAGTGGTGTGTAACAGACTACATTCCCAAAGGCTATGGCATTGGGTTGTGTTCCTTTATAGAGAGCTAGGAGGATTTCCACCACCAACAGAGGCTTTTTGAAGTTGACAATGATTGCAAACCTTTACATTCCACTGCATTCTGTGTGTCATGTATAATCCTCCAGCAACATTTCAAGGCAGGTGTTATCACCATGCGTGTTTTAGAGATGAGAATTCTGGTTCAGAGAAGTTCAGAGGCCTGTTCAAGATCATGTGTCTCAGAGGGGGCAGAGGGCAGAGGTCAAGCCTTTGGATCCAGGCCATGTTCTTCACACACTCACACTGCCTTCCAGAAGCTGACGATGCCGACCAGAACAGCAGATCCTGCTGAGGTCAAGACTTCTCAGACCAGCTTCTTTCTACCCTTGTCTGTTCTGTGAATGTGGAACCCAGAGGGCTCAACAATCAGGCTGTGAAGGTGGAGTCGTGTGTGTGACAGTGTTGGGTGCTCTGCATCAAACAAGCACCCACCCTGGGTCAGGCCATGCTCTGCAGCATCCCACTCTTACCTGTCGGATGAATCGGTCAGACCCCAGATTCACCATCAGTGCCTGAGAAAGAGTCACGAGGGACAGTGATTCACGATATGAATCCCTGTAGTGCCCTTCCCAGGCCTCCAGCCCTCCTGGATTCCCAGGGTCAGATAACAGGAATAACTCCAGCCAGGGAAAGACCTCCCAAGGAGAAAGGATAAGAGCTGGGTACACAAAGGAGAAGATCCCAGCAGCCTCGGGCCCCCACCCCCACCCCTCCTGGGGGTTTCTGTTCCTTCTGTCCCTTCCTTCCTCCACACCAACCTCCCCCCCCCACCCCCCGCCACTGGCTCCCCAGGTGGCCCACCTCCTCCACAGGCAGCTCCTTCAGTTTGGGGAGGGAGCTGGAGAGCAGGCCAACCAGGAAGGGGGTGGGACAGCAGACGATGTCAATCATGGAGGCCGGGAGGACAGGAATGAAGGTGTGCTGCCAGGAGAAGGGGTAGAGCAAGGCCACCACCGCATGGGAGCAGCTGGATAGGGTACTGGCAGACAGACAGACAGACAAAGCACTGAGCCCAGGCCCAGCACCTTCGGGGAAGGGGCGTTACAGCCTGCTGGGCCAGGCTCAGGACATCCTTTCATGTTAAACCTCCCAGTGCCACAAAAATGCTAAGGAGTCTTGGGCCTGGGTCTGACCTTGCGGACTGGTAAAGCTCCCACCTCGCCACTGCTCGGGACCTCAGGGACAATGGCGCTACCCTCTTTGGTGGCTCTACCTAGGAACAGTCATAAAGGTACACAGCAACACTTGAACACACATACACACCCCCAAGAGCCACCCAAATGCACAGGTGGGCCTGCCTTAGTGTGGGAGTATCAGCTCAGGCCAGGGAGTACAAAGGTAACCTGAGCAAGGGCTGATCACAAATTCATAGTAAGAGCTGGAAGGTCATCTTATCAGGTCCACATTTTACAGCTGGGGCCATTGATACCCAGGGTCAGTCTGGTCATAAGTGGCACACCTGGGACACAACCAGTTCTCCTGTCTCCCAGCCCAGTGTTACTTCTACCATTCTTCTTCTCTATCCATTCCTCCTTCTCCTAATTGGAAAAAGTGGTCTGACTGAGGGCCACTGACTGAGGTGAGGCTGGCACCATTCTTAACCACTCCCATCTGTCCTCTCATGCTCCAGGACATAGCCAGAGGCCTCAGTGGGGCCATCCTTCTCTTGGCCTAGAGGGGGGCTCCAGGCCTCCAGCACCACAGGGCTGGGTGGCCAGGCAGAATGACCAGTGGGAGACTGGAAGGAGGATCTCCCCGATGCTAACTAGAAGGCACAGAAGTGAGTGCTGAGGGACAGTATGGGTCACCAGTCAACACAGGAGACACACCCGGCTTTAACCATCCACCCGTCAGGAAAGGAGTCGAAAGCACTCCCCTAAGGGCCATATTACATATGAGGAGACAGAGGCCCAGAGTCAAGTTCCTTCTCAAGCCTGCCTTTCCCGCCCTGTCTCTCCGCATCTATTGGCCCCACCTATTAGCTATGAAAGCCCTGGGCTCCACTTGATCAGCTCCAACAGGGATTCTCACCCTTTCATGACTAATGCCCACCAGTCAGAGAACATGGTTCCAATCCATGACAGAAACAACCCCTCCTTTCCACAAGGACCTCGGGGGACGTTCACAAGCGTTTTGGCAGCCAGTGCCTTGCTTGGCTGTCCTACCACCCCATGGACGACTAAAATACTGCTGGGCCTTGAGGCAGAGACACAGGTATCCTGGCCCTGAGAGTCCTTCCCCTAAGGACAGCAGCTCCCCACACCCCAAGGACAGCCATCTGAAAAAGATCTGGAAAGGGGCTGTCCAGGGTCAAAGGAAACACAGCTCCACAATGCCTTACAGTGGGCCTGGGACTTGGGAGGCAGAAGGCTTGTACAACCCTTAGGGCACGCACCTACACACACCTACACACCTACACACACACACACACACACACACACCTACACACACACACACCTACACACACACACACCTCCACACACACCTCCACACACACACCTCCACACACACACACACACACACACACACACACACACAGGCCAGAGGGACCAAGGACTTGTGGAAAACCCAAAAGGTGAGCAACGGAACAAGAGCTGCCTGGACTTACTGAGTCTTGACCCCAGTCCAGGCCTGTGTGCCCTCACTGGGCTGCCTATTCTGCCCCTTTTCAGTCAGAGGCAGACCCCAAGCAGGGAAGACATCTTTTCTAAGACCCAAGATTGGCAGGACTTGAATGCTGAGCCAGGCCACATCAGGGCCCTGGGGTATTTTCCTCCCCAGATGGTCCAGGAGTGTGTTCAGAGGCAGCTGAAGCCACAGGAAACAATCACTGTATTCACAGCCCTGTTGGAGCCAGGCTGAGGGCCACGGGGGTGGCCAAGAGGAGGCTCTGTCCTGGGTAAGGGAGTGGAACTTTCAAGAAAAGAAACCTCGGGGTCCAGGCTCTGCTAGGGGCATCAAGGTCTGACCAGACCAGAGCCTCACAGCTGGGTAGCGGGGGCTTTGCTGGCAGACAGTGAACACGGATGGCAGAAAGGCACAGACGGGGCCCCAGGGAGCTGCCATAGCTGGCTAGTTCCGGTTGCCGGCTCGGTCCCTTCACAAGGCCTGATGGGCCCATGACACACACAGAACTGTGGTGTACAGAAACACTGAGGCTGTGACGGGAAGTGGAGAGCAATCTTCTTTTCTAAACCTGGCTCTCTCTGGAAAAGCCAGAAGTTCTGGGTTTTCCTCCTCTTTACTTCTTCTGGGCTGAGGGTGGCCCTGAGTTCCTGCGCCAATGCCCTGTGAGGGCATTTGGGAGTCCATTTCCTCATGACCCTCTCATGCACACAAAAGAAAGACCCCAGGGATCCTGGGCTTATTGGGGACAAACCAGGACGAGGATTCTTCTTTTCTACCTCTCATATCAGTGCCTAGCGTACGTTATGGCACATAGCTTAATAAACGTCTAAATGGCTAAATTAATTCCACCACTCTAAAGAAACCATTGCCCCCCGTGATGGGTTCTTTGACGAAAAATTATACAATGTGTTGCCGAGATCTCATCCTTTCCCTGCCTGTCCCATCCCCTACATATACCCTTTGCTATGGTCTGAATGTTTGTGTCCCCCCAAATTCTTTGTTGAAATCCTAACCCCCAAATATGATGATATTAGGACATAGGGCCTTTGGGAGGTGCTTAGGTCATGAGAGACCTCATGAATGGGATCAGTGTTCTTATAAAAAAAGAACCCCCCTTCCAGCATGTGAGGACACAGAGAGACGCCAACAGCTATGAACTAGGAAGAAGGCCCTGACCAGAACGTGACCAGGCTGGCACCCTGATCTTGGACTTCCAGCCTCCAGAACTGTGAGAAATAAATTTCTGTTGTTTATAAGCTACCCAGTCTGTGGTATTTTGTTATAGCAGCCTGAATGGACTAAGACGCTCTTTTTTTTTTTTTTTTTTTTTTTTTTGCGGTACGCGGGCCTCTCACTGTTGTGGCCTCTCCTGTTGCGGACCACAGGCTCCGGACGCGCAGGCTCAGTGGCCATGGCTCACGGGCCCAGCCGCTCTGCAGCATGTGGGATCTTCCCGGACGGGGGCACGAACCCGTGTTCCCTGCATCGGCAGGTGGACTCTCAACCACTGAGCCACCAGGGTAGCCCTAAGACGCTCTTTTAAAGAGGAAAAAAAAACCTTGGCTGCCTAGAAGAGCTCGGCCTCTTCCAGAACACCTCATGTCCAGTGACGTTTCTGCCGCCCCCTCCCATGGCCACAACCATCTGGACCTCCTCTGCCTCTAAAATCATAAATGCCAACATTTCAGACTAAGACTTGTGATCTGTTCAGCTCTTTTCTTATTCTTCTTAATCCAGCTCCCCTGCCTCAATGACCTCTCCAGTCCCTGGGCTTCTTTCTCCCTTTCCTAGTTTGGCCAACCTCCCTACAACCACTCTCCTCCCCAGCACTCTCAAGACCCTCACCTGGTCCTTCTCTGCAAATCCCCACATGCCTGGCCCTGGGTCACTCCATCCAGTTGCCTTCTCCAGGTGACACCCTCACTGGCCCCCTCACTGGATGGCTCAGCACCCCTCATACTATCCCTAGTCATGCCCTTGCCCCTTCCTCACTGTGGCTCTTCCTAAAGTTCATCACTCTCTTATAATTCAGCATCCCACAGAGGTGGCCTTGCCTCCCCCTCCAGAGGAAATGTGGCCATCAGCTAGAAATCTTACTTTCTTACTTCCTTCCTCCACATAAATAGATTTGTACCTCTACAATCTTGGCCGTTGCAAAAGCAGCAGCGTCTGTCTTTTTCCCTCCAGCCAAGTCCTCCATTGGGTTCTCAACCCTGCCATCTTGTGTGCTCGCAAGCCCTGCTCCCTCAGTCATCCTCTCTGCCCGGGTCTGCTAACCTTTCCTCTCCATTTGATCTTTTTCTCACCACACACAGACGCACACATACACATACACACACACTCTATGCACAAATACGACTGGCTGGCATATACTAGGGCTCGTAAATCACATTGGATCAATTAGTGGATGTGCCTCCCCCCCTTCTTCACCTCACCTGCTGGGCCCTACCTGAGCTTATCTGCTACAAAAATGACGCGGCGCTCCAGCAGCAGTGAGGCAAAGATTCGGATAAGCTGGCGCACACTGAGGCAGGTAAAAAGGCACTCGAAGTCCACATGCTCCAGCCGGGAATCCATGGGCCGCCGCAGCTCTAACACCTGCAGGAGAACAGTGGGGCAAGTGGGGCAAGCCAGATCAGGTGGGTGCCACTCCTGGGTCATACACAAAGCGACCGGAAGCTGGCTCCCCTTCCCACCTGCTTTCCCAAGGCCTCTAACCCACCCCACTGTGTAGTAAGACCCAGTCTCCTCCTCCACTCAGACCACAGCTCTGCCCCCACAGTACTCAGACGCCCAGCCTGTGGGCAACAGGGCTAACTGAACATGGGGGAGGCTCTGGAAGGAAGGAGCTGGAGAGCCATGTGCCAGGCTCTCAGGAAAGGGGGGAGGAGAGCTGGCTGCTCTTACAGATGAGGGAGGCAGGGAGCCACACAGCTTCATCTGCACTGCCCTCCCTGCCCTCCTGCCCGTCTCCCCAAGGAAAGGACTTGGCTCTGCGCTGCCCAGCTCCACAGCTGATCGCTGCCCCTCCGCGCGGCTCTGCTCACCCATCTCTGGACAGACAGTGCCAGTGTCCTTGTTGCCATGCCCCCTCCCTTTCCTGCTAGGAAGAGTTTCCTTCCAGAGGCTCTGTCCTGGCCTCTATCTCTATTGGCTTGTCTAATCCCTGTGCCAGGGACAAGGGAAACACAAGCTGGCCATTCCACAACCTTGCCAGGAAGCAGGACTCTCTTTATCAGGGCCAGACCTAGCAATCTTCCCTCCGGAGAGGTTGCAAGGCCACTCTGAAGGTTGGTGCTGTGGCGCAGGGACCACTTCCCTGGGGGCAGTCATGAGGGTGGAGGGTAGCAACTGACCCTGGCAATGAGAGCAACAGGAAGTGCTGACGCTCAGGCCAGGCCAAAGCAGCTCTCACCCGGGCCTGCCTAGGCTTCCCCTCGCTTCCTCAGCGTATGTGGGCAGCACAGATGTGTAGGTCTCCTGAGAGCCAGGAGGGAAGACGCATGCCCTCTTTTAGCCCTATGGTATCAGAGCCCTCCTCAAGAGGCTTCACCCTGCCTGATCTCATTTGTTCCTCAGAGTCTAAACAAGTGAAGCTCTAACTCCTAGTTCAGTAGTCATCCCTCTGGGCCCAAGGGAAGCAGCAACATGGGCACAAGTTGCCCTAAGGATGTGTCTCTTTTATAGGGTTCTGTTTACACTCTGTCTCTCCCACCGGATGGCGAAGCCCCAGAAGGCCCAGTGATTAGCAGGATGTGGGGTACACCCAAAGTGCTCAGTGAACGTGTGCTGAAGGGATCCCTTACCACAATCACGCCAGAGGCCTCTGCACCCCTCCTGCCCTTGCCCCACCTGGAAGAAGTCACAGTGAAGCTCCCCCAAGCCTCCCTCCTGAGAGCCTGCATGCAGTCAGCGCCCCACTCCTACTACCCCGAGGGTCCGGGCTCCTCCAGGGAGTGAGGGTTCACACAGGAAGCTCACAGGACCTGGGCCTCTCTTCATTCACCTGCCCTCAAGGAGATCACAGTCCAGTGAGGCTGAATGAGCCTAAACCATCACAGCCCACCAGCTACGTGTCAGGATAGGGGAAAGGCATCATTAACATCTGCACAGGGCGCTGAGAGGGCTGAGAGGTCAGGGCAGCAGCTCAGAGCACAAGATGCTTAACTTGGTTGTCCAAGGAGAGAAGAAGGGAAGTGTCTACTAGGCAAAAGGAAGCAGGGTTCAGGGACAGTAAGCGAGTCAAGTCAGAGCGTTGAGACGAGGCTGGTGCGCGGGCTGGGCCCCATCCTGAAGGACTGACTCCCAGGCATGCTACTGGGCTCTCAGGGTAGGGTCGGTGGTCCTGCCCCCAGGTCATGCATGAAGCAGGAAGTCCCTCCAAAAGAGCGTGGGAGAAAAGATGCTACAAGAAAGGCCTTAAATGGCATTCGCCACTCCCAGCAAACCCAATGTTTCTTTAGTCAGACCATCTCCACTCCCTGCAGCAACTAAGTTATTCCTTCTTCCCTCTCCTCAAACCCAACATCCACCTCTCACTCTCAGAGGATGACCTTCTTTTCCATTGTGAGAAAACTGCAGCCATCAGATGAGAATCCAGAATCTACAAGCCATGGCCCTTCCTTGCTGTTACACAAGGAAGTGCCCTTCTCTCCTGAAAAGCCAGTCTCTCCCTGGATCCCACCGCCCTGCCTTCTCACTGACAGTCTGACTGTCCCTTCCCTCTGCTGCTGCTTTAACCTCTTCCTCCAATGGGCCACTCCCACCAGCACCCAGACAACCACCTTCAACAGACTCTCCCCTGGCTCCACGTTACCCTTCAACCACTGCCCCTTCCCCATTTCTCCCCACAGCCAAACCTCTTAAAAGCTGTCTCTACAGGCTAGTCCCCCTTCTCAACCCCATTCACTTCTCAACTCTCTCTACTCAAGCTTCTCGGTCCCCTGACCACCCCCGTTTCTGAAACTCAAGGCGTCCCGCCACATCTCATCCTGACCTCGCCTGAGCCCTCCTTCCTTTCTTGAGAGGGCCCCTTCCTTGGCTTCCTGGGACTCCTCCTGTCTTAGTTTTCAGGTCTGCTGCTCCTCTGCTGCAGGCCCTCTAAATGCTGGAGGCCCTCGGGACTATCTTCTCTTCCCTGTCTACACTGTTTGCTACTAAACATCTTCTCCGGGGTGTCTCGCAGGCATCGTGAATGTAACGTGCACGGAGTCAAGCTCTTCCTCCTCACAAACCTCCCTCAGGTGCTCCATCCGCTGACCTGTTGCTCAAGCCAGAAAACTGGGAATTCGCCTTCAAATCTCCCCAACACTATTCCCTATTTCCAATCAAACACAATGTGCTATTGACCCTAATTCTAAGGCACATCTCCAGTCCATCTATTCTCTTCACCTTTTCGTCCACACCTTAATCCAAACTCCGATCATCTCTTGCCTGTACTACTGCAACATATCCAAGCTGGTCTCCCTGTTTTCACTCCAGTCCATAATCTACACAGCAGCCAGAGTGAGCTTTTAAAATCACATCTCGGATCTCATAACCCTGCTTTAGAGACATTCCAAACCCTGAACTTGGCCTACAGGTACCTTGTGATTTGGCCCTGCTGTCTATCCACCCTGCTCACTCCCTTTTTCAACCATCCTGGCCTTTTTACCCTGTTCCTTGGCAAGCGTCCACACTTTCCCAACTTTTGCTTTTACATGCTGTCCCTCTACCTGGAATAATCCTCTCCCGCCCATACCCTTCTCTTTTAGTCTCCCTCCTCCCACTTCATCTGGTTGACTCTACTCACCTTGGGTCCCCAGTAAAATGTCATTTCCTCAGAGGAGGGCTTTCCTGGCCCCTAATCTAAAGCACATCCCGTTACACACTCTCACTCTGTGCTTTCACTTGGCACCTAACACTTTTAGGGGTTATCTGTTTCTATGTACAAGTATTTATTTAGTGTCCGTCTCTCCCACTAGACTATGAACTCCACAAGGACCAAGCTGTGCCCCTCTTTAACTATATGACTCTGCCTCAAGGTCTGCAGGAGCCCTGACTGTGAGAGAGCACATATTCTGTCAACATTTGATGAATGAATAAAAGGTGGCCTGCAGTTTAGTCCAAACAGGTCAGGGAAGGCCCCTAGAAGCTGCAGAGAGTTGAGCAACAATTACAGTTCTGTCATTCACTCTTTTTAGTCCCTGTTGGTGAGGTGTGCAAATGTGCTGAGCAAGGAAGGGGCCGTGCTCGGCGCCCCAGAGACTGAGCCTTGCCCCAGCAGGTCCCACGCCAGCCCCAGTCCATGGTCTGAGAGAAGAGGCAGCAGAAATCCCTACCTCATTGCCAGCCCCCGGCAGGAATGTCTTCACTTTGATGGTCTTCCCTGGGGCAGGGAAGGGTGATTCCATGAGACTTCTCATGAAGGGATAGACCAAAGCGGCGGAGATCCCACGCCGGCGCTCCACCTCATCTAGGACCTGTGCCCACCGCCAGCAGCCCAAAGAGGAAGGGTGTCAGGGCGCCACCCTCCCCTACCTCCTGGGCAGAGAAGAGGGCAGCCCGGCATCTGACCAGCCCGGGCCGAAAGCTGGGAGATGATGGACTATCTCGCCAGGAGCTTCATACCCTACCCTTCCCGTCTCCCTGGCCACTCGGTGTCGGCTCTACTCCCTAACTAGTCCTTGCCTCAGACTCCAAGATCTGAGTAGCTGGGCAAAGGAAATACCACTTGAGGTCGGGTTCCTGGGCACTTGGCTTCCTGCAGGGTCTCTGTCCCCAAGGACTCAGCTCTGCCCACGGCCCAGGGTGAGCTGTGACATTAGCAGACACTGCCGGTGCAGGAGCTGGTATATGGGGAGGGAGTCGGAGAGCTCGCTTGTACTTGCCCTTGCATTCTCGCCTTCTCTCACCCTCTCACACACAGACAGGTGGTTTTCTCATCTAAGCCACATGCAGATACTCCTATGGGAGCTGTCAGCTGGGGGAAGGGGGAGGGAAGTAAGCCAGAGCCCTCTTACCTTGGAAAACAAGCCGAAGCAGCCAAGGCGGCTGATGACACAGTACACCTCTGGCAACCGAGGCCCCTTCCCACTTGGCTGGGCCAGGACAAGGAGGAGAGAGACACAGACACAGAGGACGCATGGTTACTATATCTGACTCCTTTTCCTTGGGAACTGAGGACGAAGCACCAGTCTTCTAGTGAAGACTCTGGGCCTCTTCTAAACCTCTACTCAACCAGGCCCCCAAGGAAAGGGCTGTCACTCTTTGGGGGCAGGCTTCAGCCTCTGCTGGGCCTTCCAGCCCAAGGTACCAGACTCCTGCCAAGCTCTACACAGGCTCCGCCCTTCCCCCCCAGGAAGACACTGATGGGGGCTGGCAAAGGACAAAGCGGTTGGGCAGAGGCTATAGGGTGATTGTGGATTTATATCCCTAAATCCCCAGGCCCCCAGTGGTAAGGGAGGGACTTGTGTACATCCTTAGGAGCAAGCCAGGCGGTCTTCTGCCTCCCAGAGGGGACATTCTGCAAAACATTCCTGTTCTCAGTTGCTCTTTTCTCCCTTCCTTGATCCATCCCCATTCTAGGAAAGCAAACTGACACCAGATAAGAGAAGCAAACTACTATTTATTGAATATTTACCGTATCTGAGTCCTGGGCTTGGAACTTTCCAAAAACTTGTTAGATAGGCCTTATTATCCCCCTTTTATTGATGAGGAAACTGAGCTCAAAATTATTAAGCCATTGTCCAAGGTCATGTATAGAAGTCATGGAACCAGGAGTCTGTTTCTGCCTCTGATTTGCTGTATTACCTCTAAAGTATGCTGCCTTCTGACAGAAAGGAAGGGAAAGAAACACAAAGAGACTGGGCAGAGGCATGTACAGAGTAGAGGAGAACAAAGTAAAAGGGGGATTTAAAAGGTAGGCAGCTGAAGGAGATGTGCACTGAGAGCTCCCCAGGCCTGGAGCCCCCAAATGCAGGCTGGAGTGAGTCCACAGGAGTCGACTTCTCCAGCCAGGGGCTGGCAGGGCTCTGTGGCTGCCTCTGGCTCAGAGGCCTGGAGTGCCCAGCAAGGCCGAGCGGGGAGGGAGCAGAGCAGCAGGTGCTGGCCCCTCAGGCAGGCTGCTAAGCAAATGCAGATGGGCTATTTCAGTCTCCAAACCTGCTGGCCACACGTCACAGATCTAAAGAGAAGGCAGAATCTGTTTTTGTCCATATTAGGCCTGAAACTCACTCCTCTCTTCTTCTCTCTCCCCCGCCTCCCCTAAAGCCCCAAGTGATTAAAACAAGTATGTGGGATTTGGGTTAGAATCATTGTGTCCAATCTGCAGGAATGCCGAGCTAGTGCCAGCCCCCTTGGCAGGGACCCAGCCCAGGCCCTCTCTGAGCACGCCAGGACAAACATGCTCTTCCCTGGGGGCAGCAGGCCCACTGCAAAGGAGCAGCTCTGCTCCATCTCTGCTCCTGCAAAGGCAGCCTTTGGAACGCTACCCCCCCTCCCCCAGGCCCAGGTAAAGCTGCCTGGCTCCCCACCTGGCATCTGTACTGCTCTACCTTCCCTTAGCCCCACTCACCAGGCATTCTATCTCCAAGTACTCCTTCTCCCCAGACTACCCTTTGGGGTGATCCAGGATACCAGACTTGGTGTTAAAGGACTTGGGGTCAACCTGGCTCTGGCCCTGATTGGCTGTATGACCCTAGGCAAGTCATTCTACCTCTGAGTCTCAGTTTCTTAATCTAAAGAACATATATAATAATACTGGGTTGGCCAAAAAGTTGGTTTGGGTTTTTCCATACGATGCTATGGAAAAACCCAAACCAACTTTTTGGCCAACCCAATGCCTCATGGGCTATTATGAGTAATAAAGAAAATGACATACTTAAAGCATCTAGCCTGGAACATAAACAGATCCCAAATCACAGTTCATTCCCTTTGCCCTGCCTTCTACATTGAAAGTCCTACCTCCTCTACTGGACTATCTAACGTTCCTTGAAGATAGGTGCCATGTCTAGCTCATCTTTATGTGCCTTTAGCGTATGCTGCCTAACCCTCAGCAGGTGTATGCTACATGTTTCTGAATGAATGAATGAACAGCCCAGAACCCTTCACCTGGAGTCCCTGCTATGCATCACCTTTGCCGAAGATCCCCCTCATCTGCCCCTTCTCCCACTAAGGCCTGGGAACCCTGAAACTCTGTCAACAATACCCCTGGTGAGCCCCAGGGGAGTGTGTGTGACAGGACTCCCTTTACCTTTACCTCAATCTATTTCCCAGGACTAATGAGAAGAGGGATGGTGTAGTGCTTCTCTCTCTACAACATGGCTTATATTTTCAAAACCCTCCCTTTCCCTTGAGTTCAAGGCATCTCTCCCAGAATCCCACAGAAGGTACTGCTCTGTCCCTGCTCAGCCTCCAGCCCTACCAGACCATGGACAGGATGCACATGAGGTTGTCCAGGTATGGGGGTGAGGAAGGTTGTCCTCCACCCCAATCTGATGCACACACACATACTGCTGGGTTGATGTGATCCTGCAATCAGGATCAGCAATCTGAGCCTGTAAGCCCAAAGTAAATGAACAAAAAGAAAAAGTATAGAAGAGCTAAAAACATATGACAGCCCAGTAGAAAGTGATCCAATCTCTTCCCTTATTGTAGATTATCTTAGATCCTGGGGCCCAATCAGAGGGGAACTTTAAGTCCTGCCATCCCAGGGAGTGCTTCGTGGAGTGTGTGTGCGTGTGTGTGTGTGTGTGTGTGTGTGTGTCCGTCCTCAGGCAGCATACAAGGAAGCAGAACATAGAACAACTTGAGTTTCTACCAGCTCAAGTTAAAGAAGAGCGTACACACATACAAACACTGTGGCCCAGTCCCTGAGGACCGAATGGCCCTACTTACTAGTAAGCGCCTGCAGTAGCCAAAGCGTCTGCTGCCATCCTCCCCAGTCAGCATGAAAGAGAACGTCTCACTGGAACAGGGAGAAGTCTGGCATCAGGGAAATATCAGAGGACCCAGGAAACAGCCCCCAAGAAGAGGGACCGCCCAGGAAGGGGGTGAAAGACCAGGCTGCGGTAGGAGAGGAGGCTGGGACTAGGGTGGGCCAGAGTCAGCTGCCCACTGTTATGGGGGTAAAGGAGGCTATGCTAGACCAGGCCTCACCTGCTGTACTCTGACACAGGAAGCCAGTCCTTGGCATCAGGGAAGCAAAACTGGGGAATGGCCTTGAGCCTCTCTTCTGCCTCCCGCATCTGCTTGGTGGGTCGGTCCAGCTGCAAGGAAGAGGAATATGGGGAGAGAGAGATAAGAGAAGACGTGGAACTTGGGACTGGTGGGGGGTAGCTGACAAATATCTCCTCCCCCGAGAGTCCTAGGTGGCACTTGCCCAACTGGCATGCTTCTCAGCAACCCTACCCTGACCCCACTCCCATTTCTCACAGAGAGGTCCGGGTGTGGGCTGAGTCATCATTTATTCATTCAGTATATGCCAAACTAGCACTTTCTATGTGGCACCTGGCATGTGCTGGGCTACCAATAGAAAACCAAGCGGACAAGGTCCCTGTCCCTGTGCATTCTGGTCAGCAGAGTGAGACAATCGACAACAAAATTTCAGAGGGTGCCACAAAGGAAATACACAGGGCGATATGACAGAGATAAGTGGGTGGGTGGGGCTACTTTAGAGTGTCTAGAAAGATCTCCTATTTGATCGGAGAATGAAGAATGAGAAAGAGCCAGCAGCCAAGTGAAGAGCTGGGGAAAGAAGATTCCCGGCAGAGGCAATGGCAGAGAGAAAGGGCCCGAGTGTTACAGGAAGAGAAAGGAGGCCAGGCGGGCTGGCTGGGGGCAAGCAGGGAAGGAGTGGTAAGAGCTCAGGTACGTGGGGGAAATGGGGAGTGAGTGCTAATGGGTACAGGGTTTCTTTTGAGGGTGATGAAAATGTTCTAAAATTGATCACATAACTGTGACTATACTAAAAGTTATTGAATTGTATGCTTTAAACAGGTGAATTATATAGTATGTGAATTGTATCTCAATAAAGTGGTTAAAAAAGAGAAAAGAAAAGTAATAAGGTAGGAGAAGTAGCTGGGGGCCCTTCCTCAGGACCCTTGAAGTCCTGGAAACAACGTGGATCTCATTCTAGGCACGCTGGGGGGTGTTCTCTCCGCCCTCATCCTCCGAATACTCACTGGCCCAAACCCACCCCCTCTCCTCCCTCCCGGCTACAGGCAGACACGCTCAGGGCTAGTGCAGCGAGGTGAGTTGCTAAGGCAGGAACAGGATCTCTCTTCTTCCCCAGATGGGCCAGGCAGAAAGGAGGAGGCAGAGGAAGGGGCAGGGAAGGAGGGAGGCGGCCTCACCTTGGGAAACTGGTAGGAGACCTCAGGGAGGTACGTGTTTCGGGATGGCTTCCTCTTGAGCGACACCACCACGAAGCACTCGAACAGCTCCCGTTCCTGCCACTCGAGCAGCTCCAGCTCCAGGGTCCGGTAGCTGGGTGCGCGCTTCAGCATGGACTGGATGTGGACCAGGCGCTGCGTGTGGGCTGGGGGCAGGTCACACGTCAGGGACGAGATCCCCACGTTAGCCCCCTCCACCCCACGCTCAGGGCTCCATCCCCAGGGGTCACCTCTAAGTGCAGGAGCCTAGTCTGACGGCCTGACACAACGAGGTCTGGGGGAGAAGTGGCAGGAGCAAGGTGTGTAGCCTGTCTGCCCTGACACAGTCAGGGCGTCCTGGAGCCTCTGGAGGCTGAGCTGGGGCCAACAGACTGCCTGAGCCAGGCACATCCAGGGATGCATCAATGGCACCCAGCCACCCCTGCCCCTGTGCCAACAGGACTAGAAGATATGAACATCCACGAAGCCTTCACCCTAGGGCCCCTATCAGTCCTTGGACTTGGACCCTTTTTCCCTGTCCCCAGGCACAAAGTCCACTTGCCCACTTGCCTGGGGGACCAGCAGAGGAGGGAAGGAGGGAGCTAGTTCCCACATACTTTAATCATCCAGGAAGGTCTAGGCAGGGCTTCCCAGTAGAGAAGGAACAGAGGTTTGCCCAAGGCCCCCTGGAACATGAAGGTCCCAGAACCTTTCCAGGGAGGTGGTAGCTCTCCTCTCTAGGGAGAGGGAAGATGAGTGGCCTCAGGGCCTCCAGAGTACCAGTTTCCTCAGACTTTGGCACACTTCTTACAACCAGAAGAGGTACTTGTAACCTACTGAACCCATCTCTGACTCTCCAGATTCACAAAACTTACCAGGCAAACCTAGCACCCAATTTTCATGGACAACAGCTTGGGAAAGTAAGGCAGGGTCACCAGCCTTAAATTTGGGAAAAGGAGATGGTTGCATTTAATCTCTCAGGGTCGAGCTCCATGACTGTAGGAATGGACTCCCCTAGAGCTCCTTGCTCTGTTGGCCTCGTATCCTGCCTGCCATCGCCTCTCCAAATGGGGCCACTCTGGGATATTGGAACTGCATGTGCAGATAAGGGAAGGCTGATTCCCCACAGCCAGGGCAGGAAAGGGGTCCATGCTCTTGGGGAGCCATGCCTCACCTTTGAACCTGTCGTCGGAGTCGCTCTCGCTCTCACTATTCTCATCTAGAAAAGTTAAGAGCAGAGTGCATGCTTGCTGAGCCATTGCCCCACAGCAAATGTTTTCTGTGCCCCCCACCCAGCTCTTCTCATGAGGGATGTACCTCGTCTGGGCTCCAGTGGGCCCCTGGCCAGGTGCTGCGTGGCCCGGCGCCAGGGTCCCTCAGAGCTCAAACTGCAGGTGCTAATCTATATCCAAACCCCTATCCACCCAGTCCTGGTTCGGGGCAAGCTGAGGGCCGAAGTTGGAGGCTGAGCCAGCAGAGAGGCCTATCAGCCTGGAACACAAGGGTCTTGCCTCCAGGAGGCCAAGATTTGAAATGGGAAACAGACCACAGTGCTCAGTAAGTCTGGCCTTTCCTTTTGCCAGATGCAGATTCCCACACCCACTTTCCTATTCAGGGCCTCACAGCCCAAAGTCTGCACTAACCCTTCCCAAGGCTTTCTTCCCTCTTTGGCCCTCCCCTCCTATGTGGCCACTTTTTCACAAGGCTCTACCCTCCTAGAAGACAGGAGGATCCCACGATTGCCCCATGGAAGGGTAAACTGAGGCTAGTCCATGCCTCTCCCCACTTCTAATGCCCAAGGGCCCCAGAAACCTGAGCCAGCTCAGGCATCCAGGCCTACCTCTCAGTGATGATGTCTCAATGCTGGACATGGACAGCTTTTTTAACCTCTTCTTTCCCCGCTTGGCATTGTAGATGGAGTTAATTCTTTGGACAAGCTGGGTGAGAAAAGCAGGGAGGGTGAGGCAACCCTAACACCAACTGCCCCGGCTCCTCAGAAGGCTGATTTACAGAGGCCGTCCATTCCCTTACTGGTACAAGCCTTCTGCCCTCTCCGCAATGGGCCCAGTACTGGTCTCCCTCCTGCACTGGCCCCAAGGGCAGACTGGTGGCTCCCCATCTACTTGTCCCCTTAGTGGTCTCCTGCCCCCAAGACAAGGACTTTACACTTAGCTCCCCAGAGGAAGGAACTGTGATCAAGCTAGACAGGATGGGAGCTCCTGGGTCTCAAGAGTCCCTGAATCAAGTGAGACAAAGAGCTGCTCAGAGGCAATAACAGGAACAAGGATTGAGCCTTTCTCCTCTGGGCTACAACCTGGGGCCCTGGCAGGAAGGAGCTAAATTCCCAATATACCCAAGCATTGTTTGCAGGCTAAAAATACCACTTGGCTAAATCCTGCTGCTTTGGGCTGGGGATTTGGGCCTGGCTATCTATGTGTGCAAATCATTGCTGAAAACTCTCAATTCTGAGAGTTATAGAAAGGAAGACCCATGTTTGGGTCCTATGTCTTTCAAAGCCTGGAGATGTCTCTGCATACACAGAGACTTCGTGCACCCCACACTCACTAATGGGGAGCTTCTTAAGGACTGTTTCCATCCACCCAGTGGCGTAGAGTACTCCCTGGGGGCCAGGCTAGCCTGTTTTCCCTTAACATCTGCACAGCATTAATCACTTAGGGCATCTTTATTGATAAGAAAAGGAAATTAGCCAGATGAAAAAGAAAGGCCAGTGCCTGGACCTGAAATTGATTTCAGGAGAATTGAGGAAGCAGGCCCAGATTAGGGAGGGAGGGAGGGAGGGAAGGAAGGAAGGAAGGGAGGAAGGGAGGAAGGGAGGGAGGAAGGGAGGGAGGGAGGGAGGGGGGGAGGGGGGAGGAGAAAAGAGCCACTGCCTGCCTGCCCACCTGCCCAGCCCCAGCCAGCTCCAGCTGGGGAAGCTACCTTGGGAATGCGGCGGGCCCGGCGGCTGGACAGCAGTTCACTCGTGGTGCTGAGGCTGTCCTCATTGAGGCTGGAGGGTGAAGATGGCAGGCTCAACTGAGCCAGCAGCAGCATGTCGTCATGGCTGTGCCTCTTGGGTAATCGTGGCAGCCGGTGGCTCTTCCTTTCTGACCAGTTCCCACTGCGTAGGGACTGGCTGCCGGGTTTCAGGGAGAGCTGGCATGGGAGAGGGGACATGGGAGAAGGACTCAGCACAGATGCCTTGGCTGGCACCTGTCTGCTGGGACCTGGACAGAGAAGCCACAGGCTGGCATCCCAGACTCCTCCAAATCCCACCTGGAATTTCCATCTACCAGGGTTTCCTCTTTTAAGAGCTCAGCTGCTGATCAGCAGCTCAGGGCTAGATTCGATACTTGCTTCCACAAAGGAAGCTTAACTACTTCTTCCAGAAAAAAGAAAGCAGAGACTAAGAAAACTGGGCTGTCTATCTGAGTGGAAAAAGAAGACCAAGTGAGAAATCTGCGGGCCCCTCCTGAGCTCTGGGACACGGCTTAGACTCTGCTCATTACTGGGTGTGGTCGACGGAGCCAGTCTCCCCCACTCAGCCCCTGAGTTAGTCCTAAAAGGCTTCTCTAGCAGAGGCCAGAATACATGTCAACCCAGCCCTGCTCACTTCTTCCAGGGAGAATACAGGGCTCTGACCACCAAAGCCTGGCAAGGCAGGCCTCGGAGCCAGTGGCTCCCTCACCTACATGGTCCTGGACTGCTTCCATCCCTGCCTGGATCTACTTTCTGCCTCCCTCTGTCTAGACTGACACCCTTCAGCACAGGGCACCTTACTCTTGGCGGATCCGGCTCACCACCAAAAAGCCAGCACCCCCGCAAACTTGGCATGCCTTCCACCTGCCGTCTGGATGTGGCATTGCCTCTCATCACTCTTCAGCAAGTCCTCCTTCCCTCCCATCCCCCAATTTCCCCTTCCCACCCAATCAGTCTGGAAATACAAATTCAATGGAAGCTTATTTGAACAGAGCACATTAGAGAGGTAAGTCTTTTATAAAAAGTCACATCATTCCAAAGCCAGAAGAAATAATTTTTATATTCTCTAGCCAGTGTTATAAAATATCTAGGAGAGGGGCTTCCCTTAGTGGCGCAGTGGTTAAGAATCCGCCTGCCAATGCAGGGGACACGAGTTCGAGCCCTGGTCCGGGAAGATTCCACATGCCGTGGAGCAATTAAGCCCGTGCGCCACAACTACTGAGCCCATGTGCCACAACTACTGAAGCCCGTGCACCTAGAGCCCGTGCTCTGCAACAAGAAAAGCCACTGCGATGAGAAGCCTGCGCACTGCGACAGAGAGTAGCCCCCACTCGCCGCAACTAGAGAAAGCCTGCGCGTAGCAATGAAGACCTAACACAGCCAAAAATAAATAAATAGATAGATAGATGAATAAATAAATAAATAAAATTTATTAAAAAAAAAAAAAAAGTCTAGGAGAGTTAGAGTTGCTTGGGTAGGTCCAAGATAGGATCTCTATTCTCCTGCCTCCTGTCCACCGTGGACAAGGCCAGAATGAGCTATAGTCTAAGAGCTTCCTTCAACTCTTCACCTTTCTTCTCATTCTGCCTCTATCAGTCCATTCCTCGGAGATTCATCCATTCAACCATTTATTCAGTGGGAGTGGTTCCAGGTCCTGGAGACACCTGTCTAGTTCTCCAAATCAGGTTCTTGGGCCTACGCCTGGCCCCTAAATGCCAGTGCTGAGATCAGTTCTGCCAGAGCTGCAGAATACCAAGACTCCAACCTGGGCCCTGTCTTCCTGTTTCCAGGAAGGGGAGGAGAAATAATGATTAGACAGGAGATGACAGGGGCTCCTGCCTTAGTTTTGCAGCTCAGAGCTCAAGCAGTGAGGGGAAGAAGGTGGGACAGGGTGCCCCTAAGAGCACATCTCGATTGGCCACAAGCATATCGACACGGCAGAAGTCCCTGAGTGCAGAGCTCTTCCCTGACGTCACCTTCGCCTAGCACTATTGAGGCAAAAAGCCTGAGTGGAAGCTGGCCCACGCCTCGTGCTGACCCTCCAGGCCCAAGTCAGGGCTGCTGTTACCTGAGCGGGTGGGTTGTTGTACTTCCTGTCCTGAGGACTCCACATCCTGTGCAAAGAGTCCAAGGAGTTCTCAGACAGTTGCTGGGATTTTCGTCCTGCTCTTCGGCTCTTTAAGTCCACATCCTCATACGGATTCTCCTTGGGCAGATCTCCTGCAGAGGAGGAAAAGTTAGAGAAGGGGGAGAAGGCAAGAAGGAAACACACACACACACACACACACACACACACACACACACACACACACACACACACACACACACACACACACACACACACACACACACACACAAATAAACAAGCAGAATTCCTGTGAGCCAAAGAGAGTGGCTTCTGCCTGGCCCTTCAGCTCATGAGTCATGCAGCTGCCCGTCTGCAGTGGGGAGGCTACAAACAGATGCTGGCTCCAAGTCCAGAAGCTGAACCCCCCACCTCCAGTTCAGCTCAGCCTTGCCTGGCCTCTGCTTTGTAAATTCAGGGACTGCACAAGACTGGCTCAGCCACCCATGCCTGTGCCCAGCCAGAGGACAAAGCCAACACCAGGCGTCTCTCCTTGGCTCCAGTCCCTTTGCTGCAAAAGCCCCAGAGATATACAGTTCAAGGTAGAAAAGGCTTTCAGAGGTCACACGGCTGTCCCTTCACCCACTGCTCCCTGAGGACCACTTCTGGAGATGGGCATGGAAGGGCGCTGCGAACTCTAGGGTGCCGGGCTTCACCAGCCCTCCCTCCTGCCTGTACGCTGTGCCACAGCTCTCTCAGGACAGGGCTTTTGCCTGGTACACCGAAGTGGTGAGCGCTCAGTATTATTTGTTCAATGAACCGCTCTGACTACAGCGTCACTCCACTTCCTCCACCACAGACCTCAGCAAGAAGACAATGGTCAGCAATCCCCTTTTGGAATAAACTCTCCTGCTATGACACATGGGAGATGTGAAAGGCTTGAAAGGAGTTTGGGCTGGAGGGGTGGGGTTGGTGGGGAGTTCTTGTTTCTCTTCTCAGGACTCAATTCTAAAACCCCTGGCAGTAGGCACTGTATTGGCACTCAAAGTCCAAAGCATAGTCCCTGCCCTTGAAGAGAAACCCCTTCCCACAAGCCATGCCCTCCTGCCCCTTTCCTGCCAACACATACCTGGACTTTTCTAAAATATAATAATATCATGAGCAGGGTCAGTCCTAGAATCACAGTCGTGCAGCAGAATCACAGTGGTGACAAGGTCCACGGGGACTGTGAGGAAATACTGCCCTCTACTGCCCTTTGTCTTGTCTTTCCTTAGCCTCCCCTCGGTATCAAGGCCACTGTTTGGGATGCAGGTACTAGTGGCCAGAATGCGGCTTTGCTGGAGGTGGCACACAGGAAGCTGCTAGCAGGGCTCACTCCAGCTTCTCCAATCAGCAGCGGGATTGAGCTTGGGTGATCACTGAGCCCCAGGGATGCCTGCCCGTGCCTCCCACCATAGAGGAGTTCAGACGTCACTTCTCAGGGAGCAGACAGAGGAAAGAGCCATAGACTAGACACAAAGGCCACTGGGTGTGTAAGCTTTCCTAGGATAGGACACAGGAGAAAAACCAAATCCCTACATGCTTCTTTCAGATTTTTCCATTTCCAAAACCAAGATCTCCCCCCGTTGTGGTATCTACTTATTACTATCATGGAAAACCACCATGAACTTAGAAAATGCCTTTACAGAGGTGTAGGGGGAGGGATGGGGGGGGCTGTGAAGGGGGGATTTCGGTCACAGCTAATTAGACTGCCATGGGAGCAATACAAATCTCTGTAAACTTATGAGTCAAAGATGGGTCAAGGAAGGATTTGGGACTGAATTAAGTGATTCCCAACATCAGCAGAGTCCCCAGCAATTGAACAGACGTTTTCCTGTAACACAGTCATGCTATGAAAATGACTTGTCTCCATTCCAGAGCCCTGACTAAGCAGAGCTGGCCCAGCAACCCTGCCTCCAGAAGCCAAATATGAAACCTGGCATCCCCTGCATGTTTTCTCCAGTCTACCCCACTGTGGGCACTTTGGGAGGAATCAGGATAGACTCTGTATGTCTTGGTCCCTCTCCAACATATATCCTACAGCAGTGAGGTTGGGGGACCAAGGACTGGAGAAAGCCAGGACACAGTCTTCCTGATCCTGTGAAGCAGGACAGAGCTGAAGGGGTCAGGAAGAACATTTATTCCAGGCTCATCAAATCTAAACTGCTTTGGGCTGGATGACCAGCCAGAGTCCTTATCATCATGCCCCAACCTACAGGATGACTCTGTCTCAACTCCTTTAGAAGAGTTGCTCCAAACTACTGACACTTGGTGCTGGATAATTCTTGTGGTGGTGGACTATCCTGTGCATCTGTAGGATGTTGAGTAACAACCCTGGCCTCAATCCACTAGACAGATGACAGTAGCATCCCCTCAGTTGTTACAAACAAAAAAATGTCTCCAGACACTGTCAAATGTCCCCTGAGCAGATGGGTGGATAAATGGATGATGGGTGGATGGGTGGACAGATGGACGATGGAAGGAAGGAAGGAAGGAAGGAGGAAAGGAAAGGAAGGGAGGAAGAAAGGAAAGGTGGATGAGTGGATGGGTGGATGAAACTGTGCCCCCATTCCCACTCACCCCATTAAGAACCACTGCTTTAGATAGATGTTTCTAAACTTCCTAGCTTCTGAGTGCCATGACGTGAGTCCCAAGGCAAACCCTCTTTTCCTCCCTCCTTCACTCCTTCTCTTCTCTCCCTTCTTTCTTTCCCCACAATCAAAGCTGTGAACATTAATATAAAATCCAAAGCTCCGGACTTCCCTGGTGGAGCAGTGGTTAGGAGTCCACCTGCCAATGCAGGCGACCCGGGTTCGATCCCTGGTCCGGAAAGATCCCACACGCCACGGAGCAACTAAGCCCGTGCGCTACAACTACTGAGCCTGCGCTCTAGAGCCCGCGAGCCACAACTACGGAGCCTGCGTGCCACAACTGCTGAAGCCCGCACGCCTAGAACCTGTGCTCCGCAACCAGAGAAGCCACCACGATGAGAAGCCTGAGCACCGCAACAAAGAGTAGCCCCCGCTTGTCGCAACTAGAGAAAGCCCGTGCGCAGCAGCAAACATCCAACACAGCCAAAAAATAAATAAGAATTTTTTTTTTAAAGTTAAAAAAAAAAAAATCCAAAGCTCCAAGAAATAGAGGTAGGAGACTGAGGCCCAGGGAAGTAATAGATGCACATCAGTGATAACCTGGGAACTGAAAGCAGTTGGGAACACCAGGGTCTCAAGCCCAGTATTGCCTCTGGAAACTAAATTTCAGGAAAGCCTTAAACGCCTGCTCCTCCCGACTGTTCAGCCCTAACGTCAGCCTCTTTCTTCTCCAGCAAGGTTAACATCCTCTCTGATATAACCAGGCCACTAATCATTTCTCCAGGAAATGACGGCTGGCCCTGGCCCAAGCCCTGCCTCCCAGCCTTAGCTTGGGCCCTTCACAGCCCCCGTTCACCTATTACTCTCAGCTTCCTGGACTGTTCTGACTACCCTTCTGGAGCTGCCTCACGGAGACACTCCCAGCCATCTGTCCAGGGAGTAAGGGTGCCCAGGGGATGGGGATGTGCAGAGACCAACCAGTCCCCGAGGCCTAGAACCACTAAACGGAATCTGCTGAGAGCAAATCAACCCCAAAGCAATGGCTCAGAGCTGGGAGAGGAGGAGGGCTGGAGAGCCGGGCTCGGAACCTTCTCTGGAGGAGCAGAGCCACAGCGAAGCAGAAGAAGCTGGAGCCGAGGGGAGAAACCTGGGGAAGCTTTGGCAGGGACATGGATGGGAGACCGAAAGCCTGGCAGACCTCAAGGCTTTCACCTGCATTCTTGCCCACGCAGCTTCCTCGAGGTGCTCCACGCTGCCCTTGGAGAGAGAGAAGAGGTAGGCCCTCCTCCCCCGAGGCCTGGCCTGAGCAGCTCCATCTCATCAAGCCCAGCTGTGGAAGCCAGAGGTCTCAACCTTTCCCAGCTTTGCTGATGAGACAAGGGACAGGGGCATCGCCAAGAATTTCTGCTTTGCACTCTTTTAAAGGCGCTGGTCAGAGCCCAGACTTATCACATGGATCCTCTTGAAGGAAGAACCCAGTCCCACCTAGCCCTGCCCCCACTCCTCCCCACGTCTCCTTTGGTCACTAACCACAGGTGCCAAGCACCCCACCCCCCAACAAATGCACAACTGGAAGAACCAGTTAGAGAAGGGGTGTGTCTGTGCACAAGCACTGAGAATTTCCCCAAACAGAATCTTAAGCTTCCCAGACCACACCCATGGCTAGGGCCGTGGGTCTGCAGATTCCCTCCCCAGCCCCCTCCTGCTTCCAACCAGCTGTTTCTCCTGGTTCTCAGCCTCCTCCCCTCCCTCGCACAGTGGAGACAGGGCCAGATTAGGGGCCCAACTCCCGCGACAATACATAGCACATCAGATGGGGAGCTCTAAGGGGCCAGTTGTTACCACCCTCCGAGGCTGGACAACATTTACCAACTGCCCAGGCACCGTTCCCTGGACCGCACCTCTGGGCGGCAGCCTCTATGCTGTTAGATGTCTCTGTTTCCCAGCCTTGGGACAAATGAGAGAAGAAGGCAGAAAGAGCAGAGGCTCAAAAAGCTTTGCAGTAAGGCTGACTGGCTCTGTCCCCAGCTCCCACCCCGCTCAAGTTCCTGGAAACTCTCCCTCAGCCCCAGCTAGCTGAGGGGAGTGGGAATCTCTGCAGGAATGCAGCCCAGGCTCCTTGGTCAGGCGCCGAGGCCACTCCGCATAACTCTCTAATAAGCTGCTTCCTTGGGTGCATTTTTAACTGTCAGGCTCAGAACGCAAACGATTATAAGGCTTTGTAGGATAGCAGCGTCTTCCAGAGGCAGACGTCAAATTGGACAGGCAAGAATTAACCAGCCCCACGAAGCAACATGGCAGTAACTTTATTTCTGAACCACTCTATTGCAAATTAGCAAGATAACCTCAGCCTGTTTTGGAGTATTTCACCCCAGTTCCCAAGGTGTCATGCCTGGTATGGGCAAGAGGCTAGCACACTCCCCAGGGCCCCTCGTTCAGGTCCAGGGCTCACGGAGAAGACGTGTTAGTCTCTGGGCCAGCTGGCTCTCAGCCTCTTACAGACACGGAACTCCAGACCAATGGGCTGGTCCCCGAGACAAAGACTCAGCACGGGAGCTCTGGCCCGTGCCCACCTCCCGCCACAACCCGATTATCACACCCCCAGAACAAAGCTCCGTCTGGTCCTGGGCAAGGGAGGCAGCACAAGAAAGAGCTGGATAGTCCAAACCCGAACACCTCAGCCTCGCAGAGCACAGGCTGGGCCAAGAAGACAGAGAAGGCTCCCAAGAAGTCAGGCACTGGTCAGTGGAAGGCAAAAGTGAAAGTGACATTCAGAGTTCAGCAACAAGGGCCCCCCACCAAAGCCTTTAAGGGTGTGGGTCCAAATTCTTAGGCCTGTCGCCAGGGAAGGAGAAAGGGTAAGTCAACCAGAATCTGAGAGAAAGAGAGAGATTCTCCCTTGTATTTCCCTCTGGCCTCCCTGGTCAGGTCGAGAAGTTCAGGCGGGGCTGCTATGGGGATACTGAAGGAGGAAAACGTGCCCAGGGCACTGAACAACCGGAGACGCTGAAACCCACCCTACCCTCACACCACAAGGGCGACGCAAAACACCCAGGTGCCCTCCCTCCTCCCTCCTCCCCATCCCTCTTCCCCCACTCTCTACACAACGCTCCAAAGACCCAGAAGCTAGTGGAACAGCTAAGGAACATGCCCCAGTCCCAACCTCACCTCATACCAGCCCTCGCCCCTAGCTTCTGGCTCGTCCAGCTAAGAAGCATGCAAGCTGCTCCTCTATCTTCTTGCCTCCTTGAGCAACATCTCGCAGTGGCCGCAAGCCCCCTCCACTGAGTGAGGCTCAGACACACTTGCCTCCCCGTTCCTCTGGACAGGGAGAAATGGTTGAAGCAGCCCTTTCTCTATTCCAGCTCAGCTGATGCAAGAACATTCCCCTGCATGAGATCCCCGGGCAGCACAGAAAGGCTGCAAAGCCTCCTCAGAGAAGAGAGGCCAGCGAGGCCCCAGCGTTGGCAGCGCCTGGATCCTGAGCAGGGGGGCAGCTGAAAACTGGAGTCTGCCCTGTCCCCTGCGGCAGCCACACTGGGTGCTCCCAAGGGCCCTGGGCAGCAACGACACATGACAATTCCTCTCAAACTAGAGGAAACAGACTTGTACCCTGCTCAGGGCCGGGAGGCAGATGGGGCTGTGCCCCTGATCCCCACAGCTCTGGGCGACCGTGTGTACAAAGCTTTTTCCCAGTAGTAAAGGAAGAGGCCTCCCTCCCCAAACCCGTTTGCTGTTCTGGAGAATCTCGTTCCCACAGTCCTTCTGATATGACCGAATTTCGGACGGCTACATGCTATACACTCCCATTCTGGGAAAGCAGTGCCTGTGTGGACCTGAGCACTGCTGCTGGCTTCCCAGAAATCCTGGCCCAGCAAGTTGTACGGAGAAAACTGGGAAACCGATGGCTCCCATCAAATGAGGGAATAGAGGACCCTCTCTTCCGAAGATCCCACAGTCTTATCTGGAGGGTTCTCCACTAGGGCCACTCCTCTCTGTATCATGTTCACTCACTAAGACTATGTCCTTCAGCCCCCCACCCCGGCCTAAGGCAGAGATAACACAGAGACAGAGACAACGGCGGGAGCGGTCAAGGGCAAGGGCACTTGACCTTCCTTTCTCTTCAGAGACCTACGCTGAGACACACGCTTTACTTGAACAAAACTGAAGCCCCCACTGAAGAGAATGAGGCCAGAATTAAAATAAAAGCCAAAAATAAACCCAACCCAGCCTAGACAACTGGCCTTTTGCTGTTGCTCAAACACAAATTTGCCAACGCAACATCCTCCCAGTTGTTGGAGGGCCGTTCTCCACAGTGTCCTACATTTCTGACCTTCTGAGCAAGAGGAATTAATGGTTCCAGACTATCTTTTCAAAGATGTTTATAGAGCAAACAGCCTTGGAAGACATGTCTCCTTGCAGGGCAGAGGCAGATTTGTTTGCTGACCAGAATGAAAAGGATAAGTCTCCTCATGGGGCAAAGGTTTGCTAGCAGCCCCTTGAAAAGCTTGGGGTTTCTTAAGCTTGAGGTTCCTCAGCTGGGCTGCAGACCCACCACGTGTGCAGCCTCTACCTGGACCTCCTCCCCACTGCCGCATGGGACTGGGGAGCAAGGGGAACCCATGTGAACATCAAGGTCACATGGCCTGCTGTGCCATGAGTAACAAAGTCCTTTGTCTGTGATCTAAGCGTTTGTGTCTTCTGCCAGCATCTGTGAACTGGGGCAGGCTAGACTTGTTAGCTTGCAAGCAGAGTGAAATCTCAGATACTTTCACAGTTCTTGACACCACTTACTTTAAGGGAAGAGTAGGAGAGATACATATTAAGGACCAGGCATTGTGCTAGGTACTTTGATATATATTTTATCTCATTTAATCCTAACAATAATCCTGTGAAGTGTTATTACTATTATTATTGTTGTTGTTACCATCAAAATATCATCATCACCATTTCATAAGAGAAAAGGTTTCAAAAAAGTTAAGTGATTTGCCTAAGGATACACAAGCTAAGAAAGGGCACCTGTTGGACTCCAAAGCCTTTCGAAAATAAAAGGAAGGGATGATGTGGTTTCCCCCTTCTTGTGGTCCCAGAAGCCCTTTGGGTTCCAATTCATTCAAGGCCAGGCTTTAATCTCTTAGCTGCTCAGTCTTTTAAGCTGCTTTCTCTGATGCCTGTTTCCTGAAGAAGTTCCAGAAGCTGGGCCAGGTCTGCCCACGGCGAATGAAGTGGAACCTGGAAGTGCCCCTCCTGTAGCCATTCTTTTGCAGCACCACAGACGAGCCAGCCCCCCACTCTACCCCTGCTTACCCACAATATCTTCATAGGCATTCTCTTCTAAAGTGCTTTTGGATCCAAACTTGGGTTGGCTCTCAGTACCATTCTCAGTGGGAGAAGAGGGGTACAGGGACTGGAGACTGGATGCATCCTCAAACTCAAAGGATTTTCTGTGGATAACAAAGAGTTTGAGTCATTCCGGCGGAACCCGACTCCTGCTGCCCTGGTGGGGAATGGCTGAGGGCAAGAGCAAAGACCGGAGGTCCTCCTCACAAAACCAGCTACCGAGCAAAGCATCAAGATGGGTCCAAACTTGCCATCCAGATGAAGAGACAGATGGTCTGAAAGGCCCCAGCCCTGGTGCCTGCAAATAATACCAATAACAACTACCACAGCCGAAAGGGATGTTATGTGTCAGATGCTGTGTCATATGCTCTACACATGTTGGCCCATTAATCTTCACAATGCTGCTACCAGGTATCGTGCCACTTTAAGACTGATTAGCTGGAGGCTCAGGGAGATGAACTGATAGAGGTAGACTTGCCCAGGACGTCTGACTCCAGGGTCTGAGCTTTTGACTTGGGCCTCCAAGCCCCGGAGAACATCATTTTTGAGAAGTACCTGCCATTACCAGAGGAATTGAGTGCCTCACCTGCTCTTAAGAGTCTCACATCCTGCCGGTATCCGAGCAAGGTCTCTGGCACTGAGTAGGCAGCAAGGGCTCAACATTGGATGGGTGATGCTCACGGCTGTTTGGGGGTTGGGGAAGCAGCTGGTGGTGGGTGGTTTGTTGAAACATGAAGGCGCTGAGCCCTCAAAACAAATCATACCACTTCTGAGGTAGAACTAGGAGGGGGCAGTTGCAGCCAGCAGCTACTTCCCTGACCCAGCTTCCCTTCAGCTCGTCACCTGCTCCTTTCCATCCCCCAAATAACCTTCCCTTCTACTGCAGAACTTCAAAACCACAGCTGGTTAGCTTCTCAGACACCCTGAGCCCACAGTACCTGCTACTCCTCCCCTTCATCAGGGAGGTTCTTCCCTTCAACGTCTAAGGCTTGGTCCCAGCTGCATCCTCTCCCTCTCCAAGGCAGGTCCCTCCCAGGGAGGGAGAGAAGGAAGTGCACTGACTGAATCCCTCCTCTCACCCATTAACACCTCCCTCCTCTTTGGGAACCATCAGATCTTTCAGCTGATGCAGTCCTTTCTCTCTCGTTTAACGAACAACACCCCAAGGGCCCTGGGGTGCAAGTCAAGGACTAAAAGTGTCCTAAAGGCTACATCTTGTTCTCAGCTTGCCCAGCTACTGTGCAGTCCTCGACACAGCCAAACACCTCACGTTGGCCCTCTCCTCCCTCCTCTCTGTGACACGGTCCCTCCTGGTTTTCAACCGCGTCTCAAGCTCCTGTGAGGGATCCCCTTTTCCGCTGGCCTTTTCAATGCCACGGTCTCAGAGTCCTGTCTTCAGGACTTTCTCACCCTGCACTTTCTGGGGCCCCAATATTGACAACCATCACCATATCTACCATTTCTACCACGATGACTCCCAGATCTCTCTGTCACTGGCCCAGACTTTTCAACCAGCTAAATACCCAATGGCTGAGCACAGTGGTTCCTGAATGTTGGCCCGCAGACCACTGCTGGTATGAGAGCAAAAGCTTTCACTGATGTATACAGTGGAGTCAACATCTTATGCAGGCAGTTCTCAAATCAGCAAATGACACAAATCACGTTCAGGCAAATTATCCTTGAAAATCCCTCAGAAAGGTTCCATGTCGAGGACCAACACACTGTGTTTCATTATAACTGATATAGTCAGTTAAAAACAGATTTCTTTCTCTTTGGTTGAATAGCAGAAATATATGACTTGTATTTTTTCTTAAATAAAAAAGTATATTAAATACAAGAATCATACCTGGCACAACAGATACAAACTTACTATTTCATGCTCCTCAGGGGAATATGCTCACTGTGTGGAAAGGCAAATAAAACAGCCTGTGCTTTTTGAACTGTTTTTCTTTATCTGTTTTTTTTTTTTTTTCCCCAAGAGCACAGATTTAAATTTGCTGTTAATTCTTACCGGAAGTGACTCCATATATGGTATATGTGTGTGTATATATTATAAATGTAATGTGTGTGTATGTGTAGAACCTTCAGGTTGATGTAACCTCCTCCCATCCCCTTTTTTTCACCTAGCTAAATGCTTCTTTCTCTTCTAAATTTAGCTCACCGGACTTCCCTAGTGGCGCAGTGGTTGAGAATCCGCCTGCCAGTGCAGGGAACACGGGTTTGAGCCTTGGTCTGGGAAGATCCCACATGCCGCGGAGCAACTAAGCCTGTGCGCCACAACTACTGAGCCTGTGCTCTAGAGCCCGTGAGCCACAACTACTGAGCCCAAGTGCCACAACTACTGAAGCCTGTGAGCCTAGAGCCCGTGCTCCGCAACAAGAGAAGCCACCGCAATGAGAAGCCCACGCACCGCAACAAAGAGGAGCCCCGCTCTCCGCAACTAGAGAAAGCCTGTGCGCAGCAACAAAGACCCAATGCAGCCAAAAATAAATAAATAAATATATTAAAAAAAAAAAATTTAGCTCAGCAACTCCCTCTCTGAAGAGGCTTCCCCCACTCCCCACTCAGATGCCTCTTCCTCTGGGTTTCTGCAGCATCCCACCCAGACGTGGATCAGGGCACGCAGCACAGCATCTACGATTTATTTATACATCTCCTGCACCAGATCACCAACTCCTTGAATGGAAGAGCCACATCTTATGTGCCCCTGTGTCCCCTTGACCAGCACAAAGCCTTGGTGCACAGCACGCTCTAGACAGGTATTTCTAGAAATGGATGACTAAAGACAAAGCAAACACTCTTGGCAGGCTTGACATGAAGAGTCCGTGAACATGCTGAGGTGGGCCAAAACGTGGGATTACCTTTAGCCAAGGGCTCTTCTGGCTCATGAGTCTGAACCTTTGTGATGTCTTCCTCTCTGCACATGGCAGGAAAGTTTCTACATGAGATGTGATATGCTGGATGGAAGCCTGAAGTATGGGGTCAGATTGAAGAATCCCCAGAAGCCAAACAAACCTGAATGCCCACCTGACTCTGGGTTAGAAGAGAAAGGCAGTGAGGGGCAGGAGGACAGGCCTTCCAAAGGAAGCTGGCTCCCAGCCTACTCCAGTTCAGAGAACAAGATGCCTGTCATCTTGCACCAACTCCAGCTGCTCCAGCTCCCAAGTCACTATAATTGTGGAGGTGGCCCGGGTACTCCCGTGTCAGGAGACTGACCAGGAAACCAATGTGACCAGGTCCTTCTTGGACATGGCCAAGAAGCAGATGAAATGTTCTCTCTCTCCTTTTTCCATCAGTCTCCCCTTTCAGGATCCAAAGATCCCCTCTTCATATAAGCCCAGAGTTCCTGTATGGCCAGGAAGCCCTCAGGAAAGAGGAAATCATGTTAAATGTGTCAACACTTCTGTGTTAATGGTAACATGCAATATTTAGATGATGCTTCAGTCAAAGAAATAAAACTCTAGCTGGCATTTCAGGTAGTTACGAGGCTAAGATCTTACTAGTCCTCAAGGGACTGCCAATTCTATCTAAAAGTAAGGTGGCCCTACCCTTCCCACAGAGGAAGTTCCATCAGGGCTCTACTCCAAAGGCCAAACCCAGCCAGCATGTTCAGTACACAGCATTTGGAAGAAGCGCTTTCACCCTCCCACTCACGTTTAAGTATCCTTACCCTGCAAGAGCAGAAGAACAATCAATCTTTCTCACCTAGCTCATGCTTCACCTAACATTATTTGGTGCTCCAGAACTTATAAAGCACTACTGACTGTGACCCACAACTAGAGTCTGCTTCTGCATCCTCCACTGACAAGAAAGCCGCTGTGCCCAGCTCTACGTCACCGGAGGGGCATTCGTTACCTGCTCTGGGACTTGCGGTGACCACGCATGTCCTTCTTGGGTCTCCGGGTGACGGGTGGGGCTGGGGTGGAGGGCAGGGGGGGTGGAGCAGCAGGTGTGGGTGAAGGAGGTAGACCATTGCTTGGCTTACTCTTGGGGTTCTTGTCAGCCTCATATTCAAAGGTGCGCTTGGGTTTGGGGACAGGGTTCACAGCGGGATCAGGGGAGCTCTTCGATGGCAGCAGCTGGGAGGTCGGGCTATTATTTCCAGGGGTCCCCGGCTTAGTGGAGCCACTACCTTCCCTCTCCGGGGGTGAGCCCACCTCCCCCCCAACTCCAGCCACTCCTCCTGCCCGGCTGCCAGCGCTCACACTCGCGCTCCCTGTCGGTTCCTCCAAGGTGCCCAAGATCTCAGTCTTCCTTCTCCCTCGGTCTACACTGTAGCAGCTGCTGGGGAGCTGGGGAAGCCCCCCACCCGGCTGCTCCTTCAGGGCCTGTTCAATTTTCTGGATCCGACTCAGCACCGCTGAGCTCTCCTTCCTGCTGCCGTGCCCCCTGAGGAAGGCACTGGGCTCACTCCGGCCTGGCCGTTTCTCCAGACGGTAGAAAGAGTCCCGGACGGGGAGTGCCTCTCCCTCCTCCTCGGTCTCAGGGTAGGAACACTCGGAGAAGGTCCTGCTCATCCTCCGGAGGCCCTTGAAGTCGAAGGTCTTTTCTGAGCTGCAGGGGGACGGCACCACACTGGGACAGCCCACACTGGGGCAGCCCTCACTGGCCACCCACTCGCCCCCAGAGCCCTCCCGCTTCTCTCCACAAACGCTCATCCTGGGCGAAGCCTCTCGGCGACCCTCCCATGCTGAAATCTTCTCCCGGATGCCCAGGCTGTGGGCACGGGGGCCGGTGCGGTTCAGAAAGATGCTCCGTGGGCCTGCTGCTGACCCCAGGGACGGAGTGCTCTGGGCGAGGGGGAGGCAAGCAGCTACTCCCTCTACATCCTGGGCTGCCCCCTGGACATTCTCCTTCTGCTCCTCTATCTTGCACACTGAAGGGCTTCTGTCCAAATAACCGAAGCTGGTGGCCTTGAGGGGACAGATGGGTGGTGAAGTGTCTGGGGAGGGGGCTTGAGGATTTTGGGGTGAAGGATCACGGGGATGCCAGTCCTTGAGGAGCAGCCGGGAACTGCAGCGGCTTGGGTACCTGCAGGCTGACGTTTCACTGTCACTGAGCGGGTAGATGGGACTCCTCGGTGGGGAGAGAACTGGAGGTGGAGAGACTGACTGAGACCTAAGAGGAAAAAAAAAAAGAAGAAGAGAAATGGCAGTGAGTGGCCTGACAACACTGTTTCATTCTTAAAGAGCTCAGCATCCCTTTCCTATAGGACTCGCAAGCTCAAAGTACTGTATGCAAGTAACGGACCTTCCAAGGCTGTCCTCAAGGAAAGAAACAGCTCCTTATCCACAGCAGGCTAAACTCAATGGTCCTCTCTGCCCAATTCATCCCTAGAGACCCTGAGTACTGTCCGCAACAGAAGCCAGTTCTACGACAGGCCAGGGTATCCCCAAAGTCCACATCTGCCAATCAGAGAACGGTAAGATCAGTGGTGTGCTGCTAAATGTTTAACAATCGGCTCCTTGGGCGAGAAAGCATAGATATGTAGCATCTGCCAACTTCCACAGCATAAATATTCCTACTATGGCTGATTTCAAACCAGCAATGTGACCTCATTGGATGTGGACTTGGGAAGAAACACTAATGATCAACTCTCATGAACTGTTACAAAGCATCTCCAGCATGCCACTTCCCAGAGGGGCCCCAAATATGCACTCAAGCCCTTTGATCTATCTCCTTGACAAGCCCCATCTCCCCCGAGGCTTCTGCTACTAGACGCGAGATACCGCACCTCAGCTCGGGTCTTGATCAGAACTCAGATTCTTGAAGGTCTCAAAAGGATCAGGGGGGCCCTTGAAGAAAGAATCCTTTCCACGCTCTCAATGAGAAGGCTAACAGGGAGGGGAGACCAGCTCCTTCGCAGCTCTAGCCTCTAGCAGTGGCATCACATCAAACAAGCATCAGCCATTCCCCAGCTCCAAATCAACACCCTAGTCTTAGCAACTATCGGGAACAGTTCTAAATCAATGTTTTTACCTATATTTACTCACTGAATCTTCACAAAAACTCTGTCATATTATTATACTTTATTATTATCTTCATTTTGCAAATGAAAAACACTGAGGCATACAAAGATTAAATATCTCATTCAAGGTCTCTAGCTGGTACGTGGTGAAGCCAGGACTACACTATATTGCTGCTCTGAAGAGGAAGCAGTGGCCTCTGTCATCTTTGTGAACTGCCTGGCCCCCAGACATAGGTCAGCAGAAATCCCTACAGCACTGAGCACAGCCCTGTCTCCAATGTAGCGTTTGTAAGTATCAGGGAACCTTTTAGTCTTCGCTACTAGACCACGATTTCTTCCAGGTAGAGGGACACATATTCAGTGTCTAGAAGGTGCTCAGTAAATGATGAACAAATAAAGACAAGAAAAGGTAAAGGTGAGCTTACCGAAGAGAACCATGGGCATACGTCCTCTTCAGCACACTTTTCTAGTTGTCTACTAGGGTCATCACTGTCAACTTTCAGAATTTTTCCCAAACCGTTTTAGTTCAAAGACAGCAGGGCTCTGCCAACACTGCATGCTACCAAGGCCTACCTGACCCTAATGCTGTGGCCCTCAAAGCCAAGCGGTCAGCCTCGCAGGCTCCAGAGCGCCACGCCATCCACGGAACGCAGCCAGCTGCCCCTGAGCCAGGCTGCAGTCACTGCTCCATCACACACAGAAAACTGCAGCTCGGGTGAGTCAGGGATTGGCCAGCAATTCCCTGTTGGGTCATAGCCTCTGGCTGCCCCCGATCAACAGGAAACCTCAACATGCTTAAGTTGTTTTTAAAAGGGCAAGTCAAACAAGAGCCCTCCCACGTGTACATGGGCACAGATGAGAGAAATTCGGTGCCCAGCCAAGCCGATGACCAAAGACACTCTGCTCGGCAAGGAGGTGTGAAAAGAGTAAGCCTCGGTACTCCCTAGGGTAGGCAGTGGTAGGGCAACGAGCCAAGCTTGAGCCTGGGGAGAGCCCAACCTACTCACAGTCGAGAAAAGCCCAGGCCCCTCACTTTTTTCACAGAACCATGGATGCAAAAGGTCATCAGTCCAGCCCTGTAAGCCAACAAGTGTCTGGGCTACACAAAGGACTCTACGTTTCAGTTATTCTCAGTTGGAGGCGGGAGAAGATGCCTTTTATAGAGGATGACCTTATCATGTGTTTATTCATTTAATAAATACTTAGTGAGCACCTACTATGTGCCAGGCCCTGTTCTACATGCTAGATACAAGAATAAACAAGAGACAAAAATTCATGTCCTCATGAAGCTTGAATTCTAGTCGGTGATGGCCAGTACCCAATGAGATGCAGAATCTTTTAGGAAGCCTTTTCAAACTACATATGCCTCATTTCTCCAGACATTGTGATAAATGCTCCCCTAGCGATGTATCTCTTTAACCCTCAAGGTGAGAATTCACCGGTCCATGAAGCCACCTATGGTGGGGTGGAGGGGCGGGGGGTGGCTCCCATAGGGGGACAGAAAAACAGTGAGAACCTCTGGTCTGTTTGATTCCAGCATGCTTCCAATGATTTCAGAAAGGATAATTCTGTAACTTCCCTCAGTAGTTCAAACATGGAGAAATTCCCACAAGTTAAGACATTCTCTCAATGCCTAGTCCACTTTAACCGAGGTTTAGTTTTTCTCCTCTCGTGAAGGATAAAACAGAGAAGAGACTGGTCCTTTCCTTTAAAGGTCCTGGTCTTCGGATCTTTGCTGATCTGAGGCCCAGAGCTGCAAGCGCTCCTCGCCCAGCCACCCCACACAGGCCAGGCCCAATGTGCTCCAGCAACTCGGGGTGAAAAGCGGGCCTGCCTATGCTGACCTGGAGCCCAGGCATCCACTGGTTCATCACAGAGAAGGCAATGTTTGCTCACTCCACGATCATAGATCAAGGCCCTGCCCTCATGGGGCTCCGGATGCTCACCTGAGGGTAGAACTCAAGGCATCTCTCTACATGTTTCTGATGCTACCTGTTATCAGGAATGTGACCGTGGGCAAAGCCACACACTCCCTTTGAGCTGCCAGTTTCAATTCCTCAGAATTGTTCCAACTGTATCACAGGGTTGTCATAACGGGCACATGTGACTATGGATATGAAACGATGTCATACATTGTAACTCATTATTACTGTTAATTATTAGTAGTAAGTTTTTCACCAGGTTATCTAGGCCAGTTGTTCTCAGTAGAGGGTAAGAACATCACAGTTGCTGGGTTTAAGTTCCAGCACAGCCACTAACAAGTTACATGACTTTGAGCAAATAACTTTCTCTAAGCCTCAGTTTCCTTATCTGTAAAATGGAGGTTAAAAGGACACATATCTCAGAGGATTGTTGTAAGGAATAGAGACAATACGCATCAAGTGTTGCGCTCAGCGGCTCACACTAGTACTCAATCTTAGCTTAATAATTACTAATATTAACAAGGAGCTGCCTAATCAGAATAATCACTTGGCAAACTTTTTAAAACAGTTTACCTCTGTCCTTGGATTCTAAACATTTGGGGTGCGAGGGGAAAGGAGTAAATTAAATATGGCCATAAATTCTTTGCAGCTCATGCTATCAAAAGGTTGAGTCTATTCTTCTGCCCCTTGAATCTAGGCTGACCTTGTGATTTGCTTTGATGAATAGAATATGGTGGAAAATAAGTTGTCTCAGTTCCAAACTTGAGGCCTCAAGAAGCCTTGCAGTTTCCGCTTCACGCGCTTGGAACGCTGCCCTGAGACTGTCACGTAAGAAAGCCAGTCTAGTGTTTCAGAGGAAGAGAGGCCATGCGCAGCATCACTGCAGTCCCTCAGCCGACAGCCAGCCACCACATGGGCCTGACACATGGTGAGGTCATCTTGGACCCAACTGAACCAGTTACATGAGCGAGCCCAGGGGAAGCCAGTAGAGGAACTTCTCAGTGAACGCACAGAAACACGAGAAATCAGATTGTTCTAGCCCACTAAGTCTTAGGGTGGTTTGCTACAATGCAATAGTAAAATGATGTTGTGGGAGAGGCACTGTGTGTAACTGGCCCTCCCCACCCCAGTGCAGGACCAGGGCCCTGGGCCTTCCAACCCCGTGCCTCTCTCTTCCTCCACTTCCCTACAGACCAGCTGCCAAGGTCTGAATGTTTGGACTGCATCCCTCTCCCCGGCTCTCTCTCACCCTACTAGAGGCTCTGGCACTCTTTTGGGAGTCTCCCCTGAACACTCCCTAGAAATGAAGCTAGTCCTGCAATCCCAAGAGTCAGCTTCCATCAGTCCTTGCTCCCAGGTTGAGGGAGGGCTCAGGAGAATCTGTTACCTAAGAACAGGGAGGCTTAAGGAGGAACACACTGGGGGCTAGCAGTCAGGATGCGTGTGTCCTTGTGACAGTGAGTTTACACAACAGGTGGCACGTCCTTGGCATGGATGGGAGAGGGTGCTCGCTCTTGGGCTTCAGTTTCACTCTCTAGTTGTTTCCCGATTCCTCAAACTGAGGTTGGAAGTGAAAGCAATTCTCCCCCTGTTGGACAAGGAAAGGCTACGGCCAAGAGAATGACAGTGCTGGGACCCGGGCTGCCTTAGGAAGCCAAGCACCTGAGCAAAGCCTTCTTTTGGGTCTGGTCTCCCATTCTGCCACTGACCGTCTCCAGCTTCACTTCTTCAGGGCTCTTGGACAGCTCCTTGCCACCTTTCCCTGAACCCTGAACAAGGGAACAAAGGAAGCCACCTACTCCCCAGGCCACAGTGTACTAACTGTACCAGGCTTAAGACACACCTTGGTTCTCCATTCAACCAGTATTTACTGAGCACCAACTATATACCAGGTACTATTTTAGGCATTAAGGACTGGCAGAGACTAAAAATAGACAGTCTCTCTCTACAGGTTACATTCTTTTTTTTTTTTTAATTTATTATTATTTATTTATTTATTGGCTGCGTTGGGTCTTCATTGCTGCACGCAGGCTTTCTCTAGTTGTGGAAAGCAGGGGCTACTCTTTGTTGCAGTGCGTGGGCTTCTCATTACGGTGGCTTCTCTTGTTGTGGAGCACGGGCTCTAGGCGCATGCGTGGGCTTCAGTAGTTGCAGCACGCAGGCTCAGTAGTTGTGACGTGTGGGCTCTAGAGCACAGGCTCAGTAGTTGTGGCACACAGGCTTAGTTGCTTCGCAGTATGTGGGATCTTCCCAGGCCAGGGATTGAACCCATGTCCCCTGCAATGGCAGGCGGATTCTTAACCACTGCGCCACCAGGGAAGTCCCTCTACAGGTTACATTCTGGTGGAGGGAGACGGTATGGCTTTAGTTGTCTCGAGTGAACAGACAATAAAGAAACCAACCCTGTGAGATGGTTGTGGGGCCAGTGAAGAAGAATAAAGCAGGGTAAAGGGGTAGAGCTTAACAGTGAAGCAGATCAGGGGAGACCCCTCTGCCAGGGAACATGGGAACAGAACCTTGAGGAAGTAAGCAATGTGTATATCCAGGGCGGGGGAGGGGGGCAGCGGGAATGTTCCAGACAAGAGCAGCAGTAGGGCAGAGGCTCGAGGCAACTGCAAACTTACTGTACTCTGGGGGCAACAAAGGGGCCAGCGTGGCCAGCGTGGAGTAAGAAGAGGAGGAGTGGGCTGGAGATCAGTCAGAAGCACCAGAGAATCCCATGGACCGACAACGAGGCTTGGGCTTTTACTCTGAGAGAGAAAGGAAGCTCTTGAAGGGATATGAGCAGAAGAATGACATGCTCTGACTCCATATGAGAGAATGAAGTGTGCATGAATGCAGGGGTGGCCACAAGGAGATTACTTAAAGGCTACTGTAACAATCCAGGCAAGAGGTTACAACTGCTTGGATTAGAACGGCAGGTCTATCAACATCTATCTTGAGGGTTGTGCCAATCAGAGTTGCAGACGAAGCGGATGAGAGGTATGAGAGACAAAGGGAAGTCAAGGATGAATCACAGCTTCTGGCCTGAGCACCTGGTAGAAAGGAGTCAAGGTTACAGCTTTCCATTTCGGATTCATCAGTAGTATATAGATACTATGTAAAACTATATGGCTAGATGAACCATCAAGGGAGTCAGCCTATCTAGAGAAGTCCAAGGGTTGAACCCTGGGGCACTCCAGCATTTCCGGCTTATGTAGAGGAGGAACAACTAGCAAAGGAAACTGACTGGAAGAGCACGTAGTGAGGAAGGAAGGAAACCACGAGGAGGGATATCCTGAGACTTTCGAGAAATAGGGAGTGATCAGCTGAGCCAGATCTGCTAACAACTGAGCAAGGGGAAGACTGCAGAGTGATCCCTAGATTTAGGTAGTCACTGTGACCTTGAGAAGAGAGGTTCTGCTGGCAAGGTAGGGAGGGAAGGCTGACTGGAAGGAATTCAAGAAATGGAAGAGAGAAAGTGGAGATAAAGAGCTCAGACAGCTCTTTCAAAGGGTTTCCCTAAAGGAGGAACAAGGCAACGAGGTGGCAGTTCGAGGGGAACGTGGGGTACAGAGCGTTTTGTTGGTGGGTTTGAGCTGAGTTATTAGAGCATGCTTAAATGATGACTGGAATAATCCAGTAGAGAGGGAAAAAGCCGTTAATGCAGGACAAGAGTATAAGTGCAGGCAGTGAGCAAAGTGAGCAGGCAGTGAAGGGCTGGGGACCCAATGCCCATCTACAAGGGGCGCCTTAGACTGAAGAACCCCATTTGCTCTCATTCCCATGTACCCAGGCTGAGCGTTTTCTCACACGATCTCATTCCTATGTTGCTTTATGCTTCCTTCACCATGGCTTTGACTCCTGCATATATTTCCAATTCATTCCACAGAGGGAAGAAAAGATCCAGAGATGTTCTTTCTTCCTGTCCTTCAAGCATCTGGATCCAGCTTCCTCCCCAACCTCAATGATCTACTCAATGCCTAAGTCCTATCAATTCTACGTCCTTCATATCTCTCAGATCTGTCCCTCCTGTGCCATTCCCACTGCTACTGCTGCTGCCTTGATTCAGATCTTATCTACCGGGACCATTCACACAAGCTCTCAACTTCTCTCTCTGTCTTCCGTCTTAACCCAGTTCCAAGTCCATCCTCTCGTCTCCTGACATCTTTCAAAAATACAAAACTCATCATGCTTCAAACTCCCCACTATATACAGAATGAAATGCAAATTCATTGGAATGGATCACAAGGCCCCCATGATGTGGTCCCTATTTTTCCTTTATCATTTCATACTGTCTTTTCCTCCAAACAAATCTGCATCCCACTCTTAGTCACATCAAACTCCTTGCTTTTCACAACTTTAGGCCTTCATGCATTCAATATTCCCTTTGCCTGCAGTGCTGCCTTGTGTCCACTTACATGTCTCTGTAACTCCTCTATGGGATCTCTCTTCACCCTACCCCCTCACCCAGGTGGAGATGTCTGATTTTTGATGCCTCCACTGTGCCTGGAAAAATGTCTACTACGGTACTTGTAACACTTTACTGGACTATATTTTTCCTCACCTGCCTCCCTTACTAGACTATGAGTGAAGTACTTGAAGGTGGTGACAGGGTCTTATTAATCTTGATATAACCTGCTCTTTGTACTGCATCTAGAATTTAGTAGGAATTAATGCATTTGTGCTGAGTGACTAAATGAATGAATACAAAAATAAATGATTAAAACCTAGGTCTCCTTATTACTCCTCAGGGCACTGTTTACAGACTTCACTGCCTCTCTCTTTGTGCCATATGACCTGAAGAACAACACAGAAAGGTACATAAAGCACTTAGTGCAGCCCAGCATGGCTGTCAGTCCCTAAAGCCCTCTCCCATAAGGCAAAAATCGTACCCTAGACCAAGAGTCTAGAGACCTGGGTTCTGCTCTGGTCCTGGTTCCATCACTTCCTGGATGGGTTCATAAGCAAAGTCACCTGAATTCTCTGAGCCTCAGGTTCTTTTTTTTTTTTTTAAAAGAATGGTTAAATACATGTATGTACGTATGTATGTACATATGTATGTATGTATGCATTTATTTTTTACCACACCACGTGGCTTGTGGGATCTTAGTTCCCCGACCAGGGATCAAACCCGTGCCCCCTGCCTTGGAAACATGGAGTCTTAACGACTGGACCACCAGGGAAGTTCCCTCAGGTTCTTTATCTACAAAACAGGAGGAAAACACTTGCTCTGAGTATCCTCACATACTAGCTGTGTGACTAAAATGATGTAAATTTTAAAAATGTTTGAACACCGTTAAAAGTTCCGTGAAGACAGGAGAAATATAAAAGAAAAGTAAATACACAGCAGCTAAGACACTTAATATGCTGCTCTTATCACCTCTTTACTGCTCTTTATTCTAAAATCTCAGAGCTTGCCCCTGGGGAGGCAGACACTGTGAAACTGGGCCCTTGTGCCACCACCTTGTCAGCAGGCAGCCAGCTCTGCTCCTCAGCAAAGGCGTGGATGCCAACGCTGCAGCACATGACTGGCCAAATCCAACATTTACAAGAGAGGGAGTAAGATAAACAGATAGAAGGAGAAAGAGAGAAAGGGGGCGGGGGAGAATGCAAAGGAAATTTAACAGAGGAGCATAAGCACACACACACACACACATGCACATGCACACACACAGACAAACGTATAAGACAAGTGAGTAGGACAGAAAGGCCATGAACTAAGGTAGAATGAGAAACAAACTTAAAGAGAGGGCAACGTGTGTGTGCTCATGCCCGTGCGCATGTACAGACAGAAAGTGAGAGTTAAAGTGCAAAATACGTGCCCTTCCCTCCAGTACTGTTTCACAAGAATACAACCTAACCCTTGGGTTAGTGACCTGGGCCATCCTCCAGTAACACAGCAGGAAGCATACATGCCAAGGGACACCCCATATATTGTCAAGGTCACCTAGGGACCTTTTGGGAGGGAAGGCTGTCTTTAGTCCTTGATGACAAGACAGTTCTGAGCTCAGCATGCTCTGGCCACAGAGCTCCTGAAGTGTCAGTATCAGGAAGCAAACCAAATTGGGGCCAGTTGGAGAAGGCTCCTGGGAGTCCAGGAAACAGCCCCAGAGGCACCAAGATGGGCTGTGGGCTCCATGAAGTGAGCCTGTCCACAGATTAAGGTTACACAGGGCCCAGCTTCCAACATGCCTAGTCCCTACTGAGTCGGTGTCTAACCTGCTTCCAAATGAAACTGCCTGGGAGTTGGCCAACCACCATCCCAGGGCTGCTCAACTAAAGCAGGTCCTGGTGGCTCAGTGGGCAGCAGCATCCTCCCATCACTATGTGACCGCCCCAAGTCTGGAGATGGCATGCTCACTGCACTCCCCCAAGGCCATATTCTGAGGCATCCAGAAGGAGAAAAGGGAGGAAGTCTGCCTGAGTCCTATCAGCAAGTCCAGAAGTTTGTTCCCCAGGCCAGAGCAGGGGCTCAGTTCAGTAACGGACACCCCACTCTGGGACAAAAGTCAAAAAGTCAAAAAGAGGGTGACACTCACAACTTGACCATCTTGCTCCCAAATGGCTGGAAGGCCTCAGTAGGGTCCAGGACAGCCTCATCCGCCAAGTGGGGCTACATCTGGACCACTACCTACAGAGACTCAAAGTCAATCACAGCTTGTCAGGGTAAGTAGAACAGTAGCTAGGGTCAGAGCAGAAACTGAGTCACCTTGTCACCTCCAGAAAGCACATCTACCTGCCTGTCATCTAGCTGATTTCTAGGGAAGCACAAGGAGAATTGGTGAGCTCTTCTCTGGGAAGGAACCCCAAGTCCTCTAGGAAGTAATGGCAATGAACATAAAGAGAGCATTTATAAGACAGACGCCTTCTCTGAGACAGGTAAAAAAATGACGCCTTATGGGAACGTCCCCAATGCCCTAGGTCCAGCAAAAATGGAACTGCTGTATAAAGCAGAACCAGGCGCTACGCAAAGCCAAGAGGGAGAGAAAGGTAGCTGCAGGAAACCATGCTAAAGACATTTGTGATGGTTTCAAAACATGGTCCCCAAACTCTTTGACATGCCTGCTGCCAACATGACCACTTCTCTTGAATCTGGGCTCTGTGATTGCTTGACCAATAGAATATGGTAGAGATGAATCTGTGCTACTTTTCAGGCCCAGGCCTCAGGAAACCAACAGCTTCTACTTCCTGTCTCTCAGGCTGTGAGAGAGCCCAGGGCATGTGGAGAGGGTAGGTGTTCTGACGGACAGTCTCAGCTGGGGTCCCAGCAACAGCCAGCATCAACCCCCAGACAGGTGAGGTAAGACGCCTCCAGGAAACACAAGCCCCTAGCCACTGAGTCACCCTAAGCCTTGAAGTCTTTCCAGCTGAGGTCCCAGACATCATGAGCAGGGAGCAGCCATCCCTGTGGTCTCTGTCTGAAATCCTAAACTACAGAGTCTGTGAGCAGAATCAAATGGTTGTTTCACACTATAAAATTTGGGATAGTTTTATAATGGTAGATACCTGACACAGATTTGGGTACCTAGAAGTGGAATGCTATTGACACAAAGTCCTAAAACATTGACCGTGGGACTGGGTGATGGTTGTTGGGGGTGCTTAAGGCAAAAATAAGGAAAACGTTAGAAGCTAGAGGAAAGGGGACCCTCATAATGTTGAAAAGTTTGGCAACTCTGTCACCTGTGGTAACATGGAAAATAGGATGTATATCTAATATATTAGATGAACTAGCCAAAGACATTTCCAGGCAGAGTGCCAAAGGTGCCCTCTGACTCTTCGCTGTCTCTAGTGAAAGGAAAAAGAGATGAGCCAAACAGGGAACCGTTTTCAAACAAAATTTAAAGGAAACATAAACGAGAAAGGGCTTTCTGAGTTAGAAAATAAAACTTGTTTCAGTCTCTGTCTCTCTAGACAAGAAAAAATTCTCAAATTAAAAAATGGTTTCCAGGGCTTCCCTGGTGGCGCAGTGGTTGAGAGTCCGCCTACCGATGCAGGGGACACGGGTTTGTGCCCCGGTCCGGGAAGATCCCACATGCCGCGGAGCGGCTGGGCCCGTGAGCCATGGCTGCTGAGCCTGCGTGTCCGGAGCGTGTGCTCCGCAACGGGAGAAGTCGCAACAGTGAGAGGCCCGCGTACCGAAAACAAAACAAAACAAAACAAAACAAAAAAAACGGTTTCCAGATTGTGGTGACAGTTACACTCCGTGGGTGTGTGTATGTGTGTATATGAACTCATCAAATTGAAAACTTTATTCTTTTGGTTTTTTGTTTTGTTTTGTTTTAACATCTTTATTGGAGTATAACTGCTTCACAATGGTGTGTTAGTTTCAAACTGAAAACTTTAAATTGCATTTATGGTACTTTAATTATCCCTCAATAAATCTTTTTAAAAAAATCTAGAGTGGGACTGAAAGATCCTTTGCCAAGACCTAAGGAAGATTTAAAGTACTGCCTCACAGACTCGTACACACAGACAGACAAAAGGCCTTCTAAGGACCTTAAGGGTGAGCCCTGAAGATCCTCTGTAAATAATAAGGCCTCTAAGACTCTTAACAACCAGTGTCCCATAGCAATCTCACAGGGAAAAATCCACTTATCCACCTTCTGAGGTACTACAAGTGCCATGTGGAGGCTCTAAACCAAGGGCTCTAAGAGTGAATACAGAGAGGGGAGGGGAATCCTTCCTAGCTGAGTGGTCAAGAAAAGGACTGGGAGGGAAGTAACATCTGCATCCAGACTGGCAGAAATGTAAGGTTTGCATTAGAGAGCAGTGCAAGATTAAGACAGAAAGAAAAACCAGGGTTTTTTATGGAAGCCTTACAAAGCAAGCCAAGTTTGACTGTATCATAGATGACAGTAGTTTTTGAGCAGGGAAATCCCAGTCATGTTTATAGGGAGGTGAATGTAGAGGTACAATAAAATAACAGAAGGAACAGGAGAGCTAGGCTTGCGTTCTTCCCCCCATTAGCTTTGTATCCTTGGGGAGTACCTCCTCTTCTCTGTGTCTGTTAGCCAAACTGTCAAACAAGTGGGTGAGACCAAATGAGCTCCAAGGTTCCTCTTCAGCTCTGCCTTTCTCAGAGTCTATGGACTGAATGGAAAGGGAATCCAAAGTTAACAAGACCTATCATGGAAGATACTATAAAGAGTCAAATAGTACAAGTAGCCTATGCTCTAAGAGGCTGATCTCCCAGCCATCTAAACAACTGGTCAACCAACAGTTAGTCTTCTAGGTACCAGGCACAGTTCCAGGCTCAGAGGAAACAGAAAGCAGTCAAAGTCCTTGACCCCAAGAAGTCTACACTTTTACAGGCACCCAAGTTTCCCACACATACATCCAGAGGTAAGGTTTCCAAAACACAATACAGACAGCCTATATTTGCAAGTCACAATGATCCAGATGCTGGAGTTTCACAGTGAAGAAGCTGTTGAGGAAATAAGCAGACATGACAAGTCTTCTGAGAACAGCCCCTGCTGCCTGCCAAGTCTCACAGTACAAGTGAAATCTCCTGAGAGCAACAAGTGGCAAAGTTTACCCCATCTAGATGGCCGAACTAGCTCTCAACATAACACTTTCTTAGCAACCATTAGCATGACCATTTCTTTTTTTTTTGGCTGCGTTGGGTTTTTCGTTGCTGCATGCAGGCTTTCTCTAGTTGCGGTGAGCGGGGGCTACTCTTGGTTGAAGTGTGCGGGCTTCTCATTGCGGTGGCTTCTCTTGTAGCGGAGCACGGGCTCTAGGTGCACGGGCTTCAGTAGTTGTGGCATGCGGGCTTCCGTAGTTGTGGCTCACGGGCTCTAGAGCACAGGCTCAGGAATTGTGGCGCACGGGCTCAGTTGCTTTGCGGCATGTGGGATCTTCCCAGATCAGGAATCGAACCCGTGTCCCCTGCATTGGCAGGTGGATTCTTAACCACTGTGCCACCAAGGAAGCCCAGCATGACCATTTCTTAGCAAGCAAGTCACTAAGCTGCTTCTGGTCCCACCCAGGTCATCAACACCAACATCATAAAGCCTGACCTCTGGAATTCAGAGGAGCTTTGAGAATCTCACCTCCCACCCCCAGAAATGGATGCAGCCAAATCTAACGAGCTGGAGTGGGAACAGCCTGTGGGGAGGTGAAGCAGCTAAGGGTGAAGCAACGTGACCCTTTGTCCTCACTAACAGAGAGAAAGGGAAGCCTGCTCCAGGAGACCAAAATATAGCAAAGAACAAAACTTTGGTGGTAAAACGAGAGGTTCACGTTTCCTCCTCCTGCATATCCTGCCAAATCAAGAATGGGCTATAAAGGAAAAGGAAGAGAATAAACTAGCAAAACACTCCTAAGAACCTAATAATGGAATGGAATCTAGGATCTTTACCCCAAACTAGCTTAGTGGTGGCACCAGGTGAAGTCTTATTCAAATTAAGGATATGGCCTTGCAAATACATATCTTGGTAGTTCCACAGGGTCCCATTTGCCCGTCCCCACCAGTTTTCCATGCCCCAAAGTACCCCTGCCCCCAAAGCTAGATACAAATGCCTCTCAGTATCATCAGCTTCCTCTGCCTCCATGTGGATGATGTGGAGGTCCCCAAAGCAGCCAGGGTTCAAAGGCCCAGCTTTCCAAGGTCCTAGCACCCCTGCACTTCCCAACCAAAGTTCCGGTCATACCTGGGAGTCTTTTCTCACTGGAACTCCTGGGCTGGCAATGATTAAAGGGCCCCAGGTCACAGGCAAATGTCTATCGAAAGGTCAGACTAAGAAATCTGAGTGCCAAGGTCATCAATCCAAACTGTAAAAGCCTTGAAAAAAGAGAATGGATCATCCCCCCCCTTTTCCCCTTTTTGTTTTTCAAAATTGTCATCTGGTAGTTTCTCTGTCCACCAAAGAGCCCAGCACCTCGGAGGAGAGCCCTCAGAGTTCACTGACAACTTCCTAAGAACAGTCCCAGATTTGGCTGGGGGTGAAAGCAGCCAGAGAAACCACCAGATGACAATTTTGAAATAATAACAACTACAGTCCAGCAGTAGCCTCTGAGAGAAGACTGTAGCTAGCCAGAGGCCTGTGACTCCATGCCAAAAGCCCAGGAGAGGAGGGAGGGAAGCGGAAAGGTGGCAGGAAGGAAGGGAAGTGAAGACTTGGCAGGGAAAAATGCCTTTTTTTAGGCACATCAGAGGCTCAGATATTTACAAATACCATCCGTCATGTTATGATGGCAAGCAGGCTGGGAAGCTAAAGGAAGAGCAATTTCTAAAAATGTTTAAAACATGTAGGTATATACTCCAAATAGAAACTAGGGTGCCTGTCAGCAGTTCTGATTCTGCTTTGTGACTTTATGTAAACACTGCATCTCCCATCCCGGTCCCCACAAAGCGGAAATTAGAAGAAAAAAAGAATACTTGAAGGAGCTGAGGGCTGCTGGGTACAGTAATTTCTAATTCAGGTTCTAAATATACTATTTCTTTTAATTTAAGAATAAAATGGTAAAATCACACACAATGCTTATTTCACCCATACAGTCTCATATAAAAAAAGTTGGGAACCTTAATTCCCAGTCTCTATCTGCCAACTCAGAGGCAGACTGCAGAGTAAGAAATGCCACCAGACTCGGGGGGGAGGGGGGAGCCCAGCAAAGTGGTTCCTGAAAAGTAGATAATGGGAGACAAAGACTCTGAGATCTAGACCTGTTTCTGCCTTGGCCACCGACACACCCTGGGATAGGTCAGTTTTTCTATCTGCTTTACCCAAGAGTTTGTTGGTGCCTGCCATCCTCAGCCTCACCCAGTTCAGGGAAGCAAGTATGCAAGCAACTCTAGTCCAGGTTAGACGGGGTGCGTGCGCAGGGGGTGTTCTCACTGGTCTTGCTGCCACAGAGTAGATATTCAATTTGTTTGTCTAAGCCCCAAGCTCTAACAAGTCATAATCTACCAATTTCTGTTCGGTTGGCACAGTCAATCCAGACCATTTCCACTGGGACCAAACTGCACATATGGTGTACAGAATTCCTCTTGCCTCATTCACGCCAGTCACTCCCCAGGGGCCACATCCTATGCCCCATTCTATCAACCATACCTGGATATTAGCTCTGAGTGAACCAAACATCTACCACTACCTCTGGCCAGACGTGACTGTGTGCCACACTCCACTGGACTCAGCCTGGTAACGCACAGCCCAGACCTCCAGGAAGGAACTAGCCCGATCCCAGGGTAAGATGAGCATCCTTCTCATCACTATCCATTCTAGCGGCTGAGGTTCCAAAGGCCAAATCCGCCCAACTGAGATTCAGCAGGAGGGGCTATGAAGGGTACGTGGCTTTAAT